>NC_056052.1:6842207-7442207 GCF_004379255.2 Salvia splendens | reverse complement strand
CACAATCGGCGTGCCCACGCCGACGGCGTCCGATTTTATTTTATTTTTTTTTTAATTTTTCGACTGTTTTTAATGGAGAATGGAAGTGGAAATGTGGAGAAGAAGGAGTTGACCGAGAGGGAGAAGAAGGAGTTGACCGAGAATGGAAGGATTTTTTTAAAGGAGTTGGGGCTGATTTTTGTTTTAAAGCAATTGGGCCAATCTTAATTATTTGTTTTGGGCCCAGAAGGGTTGGGCTGATACCCTTTTGAATTAATTAAGAGTATTGATTATAATTATTTCAATTCCGTGGATTTAAAAACGAAATGAAAAAATTTTAATAGTATTATTCAATTTTTCCGTATTTGTCTCGTAAATTAAATTCCGTATGTTGCTACGATTGTAAATTAAATTATATAATTGTTATTAGTGATGTGGATAGGTAGTGTGAAGGCTATGTGAGGGCTATTTGATGTCCAGTTGATGTGGCAAGCTGATGTGGCAGGAGAATTGTAGTGCTGATGATGTGGCAGTGTGAAGGCTATTTGAGGGCTATTTGACGTCCTAAGCTATTGGAGATGCTCTAATGGAGAGATTACAATACACAGAATTAAATTGAACTAGAACAGAAACAACAAAACGTTAAGGAGAATCAGCCGAGTTGAGAGTCCTTTTTTCACGAGACGAGATCCCCCTCAGTAGTGTTCTCGAAGTGGTGTGTCATCTCCAAAGATAAAACGGCTACATCTTGTTTATTGCAGCACCGCACAAACAGAACAAGCCCCGGCGAACTAAATAAGGTGAGAGCAAAACTTCGACAAAAAACTATGCAAAGAGGGAGAGAGTGCTTAGGGTTCAGGGAATGCTTTGTGGATTGTGTTGGTGGAGAATGCATGGAGTGGCTATTCTATTTATAGGTGTAGTCTACTGGATTAGGTTGGGCTTGGAACAAGTCCCAAGCACCAAGTCCAAATAATAGCCCAAAGACCAATTGTCCATAAGTACAAATCCAAGTAGTCCATAAGTACAAATCCAAGTAGGCACACGTTGTTTTTGAAGTTTTTGCTTAAAAAGAAATCGACTCGGTTACTATGAAACAAAGGGAATACAATATATCACGGTTGTAAAGAAGCATTGCTACAGAATCATATAAACAAGCTGCAAGTTCAAGATTACAAAGTTACTATTTTTAAGAACACTGCTACAGAAATAACATACTACTAAATAGAAAATTTAGCATATTTCCATAAAAAAACTATAACTAGATAATCATCAACGCTATTCCACAATAATTATTAAACAACAGATATGGCAAATCTTTGCTGGCCAAGAATATGAAATCTTGGATACAAATTTATAGGCAAACTATGCTGCATAGCATTGAGACATTAAACCAAGAAATGATCTTGTCAGCTGACCTGGCAGTCGATCTAGCTCTACTCATTCGAGCTTCCAACTCCGAGTTTCTTCACCTCAACTCGGAGGGACTTCAGATAACGGACAGCTTCATCAAGCACAGCAACAGTGCTCATCCGGTTAGCACCGGGAACGATCCCTCTCAACGCTTTCACCATCTTCCTCACTTTCTGGCGTTTCTTGTCGTTGCCACGGCTCTCATTCGACTTCTTGAACAGCGACCGGCTCCTCTTGGACATGGACTCGTAGTTCGAGCACGAATCCTGGGAGCTGCACTCATAGGCACCGTTTGTTCGCCCTGTGCTCACTTCATCTCCGGATTCTTCTAGATATTCCGTACCTAGAAGAGCATCAATGTCATCCGAATCTTCTTTCAGTTGAGATGTCGTAGCTTCACCTTCGTCATTCGAAGCCTTTAGACCAACGGTCTCTTGAAAGAGAGCCGTATGGGCACCAAAACCGGGATAGAACGTTTTGGAGCTTATCTCTGGGTGGAGCATGATCTGGCTACGGTTCTTGGTTTGGTCGAAGATTATGAAGTTTCTTGGGCAGGCATCAGTGGGCTGTATATCAATGTTACCAAAAGGCATACGGGGTTTGATATTGCCAGGGGCGACGAGCCCATCAAAGAGAGAAGCCATAGCATTTTGCGTGCAATAGCCCACTTGATCACCAAGAGGAGGCATCGGGTTCGCAGGGAAGTTTGGCTGGTTGCTATGCATGAAAGCAGTCTAGAAAGTTTGTCAGGAAACAAATACAAAGTGGCTGTAATGGTAACGATTCAGTTTTGGACAGAATTTGGGGAAAAGAAATAGATTCTGAGGAAAGGCTAATGGTAGAACTAAGTTGTATCCATCAAGGCTAAATGGGGCAGACTATTTTTTATCTGTTCGAAATTGATTTCACCCAACTAAATGATAACAAAATGTCGATTCCGATGACCAGACTACGTAACAGGCTTGAGCAACTGACGGAAATATTCAGCCTGATGCAAGAAAATAGTTTAGAATCCAATTCACTAAATCAGCAACAAATTCAAACATGCAGGTCAATCGATTCGCCTTGTATCATCATCAAAGGTTTGAAAGATCCGATGCAAAACATAAAACTATGAAACTATTATACCAAATTAACCAACACGATATTATATGAATAATTCAATCTAAAACACCCTAGATCTCAAGTATTATGACTTTACAAGAAATGCTAAACACAGAATAGCAAGAATACCAAGTGATTTTCCTGAGAGAAAACGCCCTCAATAGTAAATCAATCTAAACAATCAATTGTAAGTTGTAACGTTAACAAGTGACTCGACGATAGAATTAGTTTCAAAGGGAAAATTACACAATTTCATGGAAAATACGAAGAAAGCACTAACCTGTCTAACTTGCATCAATTGGTAAAATGCTATGCTTCCAATACTCATATTAATCTGTCCCAGTTGTTTTGCTTTCTGATTTTTCTTTCGAGATACAGCAATGCGCATTCTTCTCACTTCACCCACCACAAGAAAATATAGCTAGCAGACAAGTCGACCAAAAATAAGGCAGTTCAACAAAACTTATCTGCAAGAAACATACTCAACAGGTTATTCACATGAAATAAATCAGATTAACCAAAGAGGAAAACGAACTATATCAGAAATTCACCTGCGACAACTCAAAACCGGTACGGAAAGGAAATTTAGGGTTCATAAATCCCCCATTAGGGATTATAATTCCCAATTAGGGTGCATATAAATCCCATTAGGGTTTATCAATCACAATCAAGTTTTGAACTTTTTTATACATTTCAAAGGCATGTAAAAGTTAAAACGCAATGAATCGGTATAAATTTCATGGAGCTTCAACATGGAAATGGAAACTACTATTTGGAGAACCTAAAACCATACACATTGGTCCACAAGCAAACAAGCCATGGGTTTCAAGATGCCACACAAGACCGCAACGAAGTCACTTTTGGCCATATACACATCTATCAATTACAATATGGAAAGGGCATATTCGAAGAACTCACCAAATGAAATTGATTTATAGGATAACAAGAAAGAACACAACCAATCGCAGACGCTTCCCAAAATAATTCGGAGATACCCACGGCATGTTGATCTACTTCTTAAGCTCAATGGGTTTAATATGTATGACACCACCCCTTTCTGTTCCACAAACAAACATAATCAAAGACAAATCAATACCAGTTGTGAATAATTGATGTATACATATAAACAACATAACGATATTATATCACGAAATCAAGTATTTAATCAAAAGAATTCAAGAAAGCTAAAACAGTTGACTATGAGGAAACACTGTATTATACTCCCTCCGTCCCTGAAAATATGTTACTTATTTCTTTTTTCGTCCGTCCCTAAAAATATGGTCGTTGATCCAACATTCCACTACCCCATTCCCACTCAAATTTTATTTTAAAACTAATATATAAAAGTATGACCCACATGCCACTAACTTTTTCAAACCACTTTCTATTACATTTCTTAAAACTCGTGCCGGGTCAAATGGTGCCAAATTTTAAGGGACGGAGGGAGTATCAGAAAAGGAGAGCGAACTCATCAAACACTTAGGATCTCAGGCTTCCAAGCACATTGAACTGGAAAAACAAGAAACTATAAAAAGTAACTATCAGAAATGAATAATCACATCCATAAAGAAAAAAATTAATTCTTCACTATATTTTAATACAGCTCAAAAATTAAAAATGCCTAAAACTGCAAAACCTAATTTCTTCAATAAAGAGGCATAAATCAGATATCAAAGGACCAATTAGAAGCACATAAAAACCCCAGATCGCTTTCACAAATCACAATCTCAGAAACCCCCAAAATGATCAGATACGAATCATGAACAAATAAAAACTCAAATCGGAAGAGTTTATAGAAAAAAAATAAAACAATTTCCGAAATTCCACTAATCAATTCATCCACACCAACAATCAACTAATCAACACTATCAACACCCTTCAAAACGAAATCAGAAGATTTAAGCAGCAACAACATGAGCTGAGCTAAGCTGAGCGGCGAAGATTACCAAGAAGAAAAAGAAAACAAAAAACCCACAGCAGAATCGGTTGTTCAGAGGGAATAATGAGCATCCAAACAAACTCGAAATAGCTGATATTTTTGGTGAGTGGGAGAGAGAGGTTGAAAAAAGTGGTGATCCTAGTGGAGGATTGGCGTGTGAAGATTATTAAAATAAATGCAGTAAAAGCTTGGAGAGGAGAGAGAATGTATGCAACGGAGGTCCGTTGGATGATGCGGTGGTGGCCGTCGGATTGGGCGAGCACGCGTGATGAGAAAAAGGTAAGCGTCCACGAGGTGTTTGACAAATGCGTATCTAATATTGGAATTCGTAACAATATTTAATTACAACCTTTTGACCTTCTCAATTTGAGATTGAATTGCACAACGTAATCGGTCCCTAAATTATAGAAATATCATAGTACTAGTTCCTGCACTAAGTACTATTCCCTCTGTCCTATAAAAGATATCACACTTGTGAGATGACCTGAGATTTTAAGAGGTATTTATCTTATGTGCTAAATGGAGAGACAAAATATGATACAAGAAAGAGAGAAGTAAAGAATAAACGCAAAGGTGAGCTAAATAAGAGTGTGCAGGGGCGTATGCACACGTGGAATGATAGGAACAAATCATCACACACCCGTGAGTGTTGGAAGTTAGGAAGCCGTTAGGAAGTTGTTAGATCGGGAACCTGGGCTGTTAGCTTAGTCACAGCTATATAAGCTGATCGTATTCATTGTAATGCGCATATTATGAATTAATGCAAAGTTCTTCTTCTGCTCTCTCTTCTCTGTCAAGTAGCTCGATTTGTAAAGGTGCTATTCCGGTTGCCGTTCCTATCTCCGGTGACCTCAATACCACACCAAGTGATATCAACCTCTCTGATCCGGTGCCTACAATGGTGGACACCCGCACTGGCGATATGCGCCGACTGGAGGATATGTTTGCCACTGCCATGGCTGAATTCGCAGCGAAGGTCGATGACTCTGATCGTCAGCGTGAGGAGCTTGATAAGCTGCGCGATCACTCGAATGGAGCGCGAGATCTGACGCTGAAGGAGCTTCGTGAGGAACTCCTCGCTCTGCAAATGCAGCAGAACGAGATCATGTCTCGTTTTGTGGTGAACTCCGCAGACATGTTGGCGCAATGGCTGGTGGTGGTCCGCCCCGCTGTAACATCCCAAAATTTTTGCGACTCTTATTTTAATATGTCGATTGGGAATTTTATTTATGAAATTTAATTGTTGCTACGTGATTGAGTTGGCCATGTGGAATAAATTGTCATGGTGATTTGGAATGAAGTGTTATTTATATTTTTTCAATGTGGGAAATTAATCTAAATAAGAGCATGCATTTTGTTCTAGCCAAATAAAGTGGCTATTTTCGGCCCCTCCAATTATTGGAAACTATATTCCTTTTCTTGGATTTAATTAATTGTTTTGGGATGTTTATCCAAATTAAATCCAAAACAAACTATTCCAAACTTGTACTACATGAATTTCGAACCCTAGCCTATTCTTGAGGGATTTCGAAAAAATCCCCTAATTTAATTAGGAGGATGGATTATTTCTTTGATTTAATTGGTACCTTGTTGATTCCCTTCATTATTTTAAATCCAATTAAATCTTGTCACATTTTGTTTCCTCACCATAATTTTATTAATATTCGAATTATTCTCTTGTGGGAATAATACCCAAATTTTCGGCCCCTTTGATTTAGAAGGAAATAATAATTGTTTCCCTGCTTTGTGGAATTCCTTCTATTCAAATAAATACCAAATTAATACCTAAGTCAAATTAATTGGGGATGTGAATATTTTCCTTGTATTGTGCTCTCCATATCACACGCTCCTTATGCTTCAAATTTCCTTGTGGAAATTTATTTAATTGTTACCTATTTTATGAGAGTCTTTTCCTACAAAGAAATTACCAGATTTAAATCCTATTCTTATTTAATTGAGGATTTAAATAATTTTCCTTGTGCACCCATTAAATTTTCGCTCTCCCCCTTTTATTTCCTACTTGGAGATTTAATTTATTTTGTTCCCTTGTTTATGAAATATTCATTGTTTTAATTCCTAAGTTGTGAATATATTTCTCTCCAAGTAAATACCAAATAAATTCCTTGTTAATTTAATAGCCAATTTTTGAAAATTCCCTTCTTTTAATTGTGGGATTTTATTTATTGGCCTCTATTTTATTCCTCCACAATTAATTAATAAATTAATTTAGTTAGGGATTAAACCTACTATAAAATCACCTAAACCTAACCCTAGTCCCCATATTTTTTCCCCTCCCAACCGTCCACCCCTTTCTCCCTCACTCTCACACGCCTCCTCCTCCCTCTTTACATTCTCTCCAAAAACTCTCCTTCAATCCTTGTTCTTGCATCCATTGGAGTTGGAATTTCAAGAGTTTCCGAGGAATCACATCAATCCTTGTTTCTACCGTTTGATTTTGATTCAAGAATGTATAATTTAAAATCTTTTCCTCATCCTTTCCATTGAATCGTTGTTTTTTAATCCCTCATGCATAGAGTGAGTGTAGGAATCATAGATCGCAAAATTAATCGGTGGGAATTTATGTTTGTGTGAGAAAATTTGTGGATGTACGTTTGTGAATGTGTATGTGTGAAGTTTGGATGATTCATTGGTAAATGATGTGTGAATATATGAGAACAGGAGTGTGAGAGCTTTTTGAAGCATGAGTATGTATGGAAGCATGAATAAATGTGTTTGGATGAATGATGAATAAACCCTAATTTTGAAATTGTGAAGCATGAAAACTGTGGTGTTCGGACAGTGGATTCCGATGTGTGTTTAACCAGCCAAACGATCTTATTTTGATACGAATTTTAAACTGGGTAAATGTTGAGATGTCTTCTGTATTGTGTATGAATTTCCGCCCCTTTTGACGAAAGATGAATTTTTAATGAATTTTTGAAGTTGACTGCGCAATTCTGTCAGAAACTTGTATTCTCGCCTAGAGAGGATTTGACCGACCAAATGGCCTTATTTTGTGTGAATTTTTGTCTGGATTAAATTTTAAGTGTCTTCTGTGTTGTGTGAAAATTTCAGCCTCCTTGGACATCGGATGAATTATTGACAAATTTTTCAATTGAACTGCGCAGTACTGCCAGAATTTTTGTGTTCCGACCAGAGAGTTGCACTTTTGTTTTGACTAACTAAATGACATGATTTTCGTGTGAAATTTTAACTAGATGAACTTGAATGTGTATACTGTGTGGTGACCAAAGTTTAGCCTCATATGAGGTCGGATGGATTTTTGGTGATTTTTACAAAACGACTGCACAGTTTTGCCAGTTTTCTGTCATGTTAAAAATAGTAATTGTTGTCAAGTTTAGACGAATTACATGATGCATGTGTGATTAAGGAACATATCTTATGGCGTGGTTATGTGCTATACGTTGAGATATATTATGGTATGTTTCCTTATGTGATGAACGTTTGGGATGGGTAAATTAAGAACGATGAAAGGAACGATAGGACATGCATGATAATTTGTATTGATGGAAGGCTGATTGTGTTGTGGTGTTGGCAAGGGTTGTTGTGTGTGCATGAGCACAAGGAACGAGGGTTGCTTTGAGTTGGGTATTGTATTGTTTAAGCAAGCGAGGTAGGCTTTCTTTTACAAATCTCTTTACCTTTCGAAAATATGATGTGCTGTTATAAGGGTGGTTTAACTTGTTATGTCATGCCATGTTGTTTTTGTTTATGAGATTGTTGTCTGATGCCTAGTTCGTCTGAGCTTGCTCCGTTAGGCAATATGGTTGTGTTGTGAAACGAATTCGGGTCTGAGTAGGGCTGCAAACCCTATCAGGCTGTGTACACTGGTGGGATCGTGAGCCGTCCTTGCTAGTCGGCCGGTCTCGTGGGCGAATAGTGTGGCCACACTTTCGTCGCATTGTGGAATGATGATTGTGATTGATGGATTGTTGAGAAAATGGGGAGATTGTTTGACTGGCCAGTCTATGAAACGTTTTTGTGTTCTCGATTATATTTCTTAACTACATGTAAAACTCGAGATCACTGGTATGGATGACATAATTGTTATAAAATGTTTTCGGCATGAGCCCATTGAGTACAACAAGTACTCAGCCTTGCACAGGTTGAGCGAGATGTTGCGATGGATGTTGAGTCGGCCTCGGAATTTTGGATGCGTTGTGTCCTCATACATAGGCGTCATCCTATGACTCTCTTGATAACCTATTTCCGCTGCTATTATTGAAACTGTGTCGCAAGAATTTATTTTATTTCGTACGATTTTTTTTGTCTTGTCAAATACTTTGAGACTTTAATCCGCTGCTTACTTCGTTACTCTAAAATGGTTTTCGTAAACTAAAACAAATGTTATTTTAGGAGTTAATTAGATTTTTGATATTTATTTTTCTGCTGTTTTCTTCGAAAAATTGTTTGCTAGAAATTTCCGCACTATTTGATATTGTAATTATGACATTAAGTATTTTGAACTAAAATCCGTTGCTTAACTTTTCAATGAACTAAAATATTTTCCTTCTTAAGTTAATTGGGTCTTTCATATGAACTGTCGTCCTTTAAATGTTGTTCTTTATTGCTTTCCCGTGGTCACGACCTCCTCGTTTTATTATCCCTAGTATGGGCGGTCGTGACAGAGCCCTCAGTACTTTGCGACAAGACAATCGAAGGTCGGATTTCCTATTTTTGCTGGGGAAGATCTGGCCGGATGGATACTTCGATGCGATCATTTCTTCACGGTTGATCTGACACCGGAGGAGTCCAAAGTGCATCTAGCGGTGATTAACTTCGAAGGAAAAGCACTTCAATGGTTTCAAAATTGGGTGAAGTATCAGGATCATGCGATGTCTACTCCATGGCCTCTATTTCTGCAAGCTTTGGAAGGGAGATTTGGGGATCAATTGCTGGGTGATCCAATTACTGAATTACTAGTGCTGAAACAAACAGGTTCGTTCATTGAATACCACGATCGATTTGAATTGTTGCTAGGTCGTGTTTCCCTCTCCGAATCTTGTGCTATCAGTCACTTCATTAATGGACTGAAACCGTTTGTGCAAAAGGATGTTAGGATGTTTATGCCTCAAACTCTAGTACATGCGTATGCTTTAGCTAGATTGCAAGAGTCTTCTACTCCAGTTAGGGAGGGGTTCTCGTATGGCTCTAGGAGGTTTAGTAATAATGAATATAAACCATCTCAGAACACTACACCTCTACTGCCTACTCCTATAATGCTTGCTGTGAAATCTCGTAGACTCTTAACTGAGGAAGAAATGGCAGATAGAAGAGCTAAGGCGTTGTGTTATGGCTGTAATGAGATGTTTGATAGGGATCATCGTTGTGGAAGGAAGCAGTTGTATCTGTTAGAAATTGATGATGGAGGGCATCAGGATCCTGAACCTGATGATGATAATAAGGAGGATGATCTTATGGATGATGAAAATCCTCTTATATCGATTCAGGCCATTAGTGGTTCATCTTCGAGAGGATTTAGAACCATGAGAGTAACTGGAAGGGTGGGAAAGAAAGCTGTACACATTCTTATTGATTCAGGAAGTACTCACAACTTCCTAGACTTGTATCTGGCAAAACGTTTGGGACTTCATATCTCACTAATGAACCCTGTATTTGTGGATGTAGCAGTTGGAAACAAATTAGAATGCAATTATGTGTGCAAGAGCTTGAAATGGATGTTGAGGGGCACAACTTTCTTGACTAAAGTGCTACTACTGCCTTTAGGAAATTGTGATATGGTGTTGGAGGTTCAATGGTTGGAAACTTTGGGAGTCATTCACTGTGATTTTAAGAACCTTACTATGAATTTTACATTAAGATGGAAGAAGGCACATGCTGAGGGGAAGCCAACAGGGGCAGAAAGTCCAAACTGTTAAAAAAAATGGACAAACTTCTCACTCATTGTGATGGAGTTCAACTTTGTTGTATCAAAGTGGATGGGAAGGTAGCTCTTAATTACTTATGATGGAGAAGGCTGCTGGAGAAGAGCTAGATATTCCCCAGAATATTCAGAAATTTTTGGAGGATCAAAGAATGGTATTTGTTGAGCCTACTTCTTTACCTCCAATAAGATCACACAACCACAAAATCACTCTTATTCATGGTGCTTCCCCAGTGAACTCACGGCCTTATAGGCATTCTGCTATGCAAAAGAATATTATATAGAAGCAAGTCACTGATCTGCTACAACAAGGATTGATCCAACCTAGCTCAAGCCCCTTTTCTTCTCCAGTGGTGTTAGTGAAGAAAGAGGATGGAACGTGGAGAATGTGTGTGGATTATAGGCGTTTGAATAAGCTTACAGTCAAGGATAAGTATCATATTCCCTTGATTGAAGAGCTTCTAGAAGAATTAAATGGTGCTACTATTTTTTCTAAAATTGATATAAGGGGCTGCTACCATCAAATCAGAATGGAAGTTGAGGATATACACAAAACTGCTTTTAGGACCCATGATGGTCACTATGAGTTCGAGGTGATGCCATTTGGTCTCACCAATGCTCCATCAACATTTCAGGGATTGATGAACGATATGTTTAGGCCCTTCTTAAGAAAGTTTGTGTTAGTATTCTTCGATGATATACTAATATACAGCAGTGACATGGATGCTCACTTAAATCATTTGAAGTTAGTTTTTGAGAAGCTGCAAGAAAATTCTCTTTTTGCTAAGAGAAATAAGTGTGAATTTGTACAGAATAAGATTGAATACCCGGGGCATATTATCTCTGAGAAGGGGGTTTCTACTGACCCCAAGAAGCTGCAAGCAATGCAGGATTGGCCTACCCCGGTTGATGTATCTAAATTGAGGGAATTCTTGGGTCTTACTGGCTACTACATAAAGTTCATAAAAAACTATGGTATTATTTGTAATCCTCTTACTGATTTGTTGAGAAATGATGCTTTTATCTGGAATGAAGCAACTGATAAGGCATTTGTAGAGCTTAAACAAGCTATGATGTTCCCTCCTGTATTGCCCTTACCCAATTTCTCTTTGTCTTTTGTTGTGGAGACAGATGCTTCTAGCTACAGGGTTGGTGCTGTGTTGATGCAGAACAACCATCCTTTGGCTTTTATTAGCAAATCTCTATCACCAAAGCATATAAGTCTATATGTTTATGACAAAGAACATCTTGCTATTGTCTTTGCTGTTACACATTGGGGCCACTACTTAGGGAATCAACCTTTTAAAGTCAGGACAGATCACAAAACTCTTGCACATCTGATGAACCAGAAGTTAACTACACCCGGTCAACTTAAATGGTTATATAAACTAATGGCTTTTGATTTTGAGATCACCTACAAGAAAGGAGTAGAAAATGTGGTTGCGGATGCACTTTCTAGAGTGCACTCTTCTTAGATTTTTTGTATGGCCATTACTTCAGTTTCTACTGATATTTACCCACTGATACAAGCAACTTGGGATACTGATTCTTCTCTGAAAACCTTGATCACTGAGTTGAAGCAGAAACTTAAAACCAAATCTAAGTATTCATGGATTGGTGATCAGTTGAGGAGAAAAGGTCGATTGGCTATTGGTGATGATCAGGATTTGCGTTTGAAGATCATCAACTTGTTCCATAACACTAGTTCAGGTGGACACTCAGGAGTTTTGGCCACTTACAAAAGATTATCCTCTCTGTTCTACTGACCTAATATGAAGAAACAGACAAGAAACTACATTAGAGAATGTGATATCTGCCAAAGATATAAATATGATCACAATGCCTACCCTAGGCTACTGCAGCCATTCCAATTCCAGAAGAAGCTTGGTCCCAGGTCAGCCTTGATTTCATTGAAGGGCTTCATTTGTCCCATGGTAAATATACCATACTGGTGGTGGTTGATAGACTCACCAAGTGTGCTCACTTCATGAGCCTTACTCATCCCTACACAGCCTTGACAGTCGCCCAATCATTCTTGGATCATGTGTTTAAATTGCATGGATTACCAACTATTCTTATAAGTGATCGAGACAGAGTATTCCTCAGCAATTTCTGGTCTAATTTTTTCAAATTGCAATGGTGGAATTGCATATGTCCACAGCTTATCACCCCCAATCGGATGGCCAAACTGAGGTGGTCAATCGATGCTTAGAAACTTACTTGAAGTGCATGTGTAGTGATCAACCGTCTAACTGGAGCAAGTGGATGAGTTTGGCCGAATTTTGGTACAATACATCATTCCATTCGGCTATTGAATCAACTCCTTTTGAGGCTTTGTATGCCTACTCGGCTCCTATCCGCATTCCCTACTTCAAAGGTGATTCGGATGTTCATGATGTGAATGAGAGTTTGATGGCTAGGGATGCTATGATGGAGTTATTAAAACACCATTTGGGTTGGGCACAACATCGTATGAAGCAGCAACATGATAAACAACGCTCGGAGAGGACGTTCGCGATAGGTGATTGGGTTTATTTAAAGCTGCAACCCTACCGGCCAAACACCTTACGCGATCGCCAGTTTCAAAAGTTGAGTCCTTGGTATTTTGAACCTTTTAAGGCCGTGGATAAGTATGGCGAGGTCGCTTACAAGCTACAGCTTCCGCCGAATAGCAAGATACACCTGGTCTTTCATGTGTCCCGATTGAAGAAGAAGATGGGACCCTTATCACAACTGCATGGTACTCTGCCTATCATGGGCAACTCTACCTTCCTTGAACCAGTGCAGATCCTTGACCGTCGTTCAGTGAAGAGGGGTAATCGGCCAGCAACTCAGGTTCTGATTCATTGGGAAAATTCCTTCCCAGAAGATGCTACATGGGAGTTTTTGCATGACATTCAAGAACGTTTTCCACACTTCAAACCTTGAGGACAAGGTTACTTGAAGGGGGGGAGATTTGATACGAGAAAGAGAGAAGTAAAGAATAAACGCAAAGGTGAGCTAAATAAGAGTGTGCAGGGGTGTATGCACACGTGGAATGATAGGAACAAATCATCACACACGCGTGAGTGTTGGAAGTTAGGAAGTTGTTAGATCGGGAACCTGAGATGTTATCTTAGTCACAGCTATATAAGCTGATCTTATTCATTGTAATGCGCATATTGTGAATTAACGCAAAGTTCTTCTACTCTCTCTTCTCCGTCAAGTAGCTCGATTTGTGTAGGTGCTATTCCGGTTGCCGTTCCTATCTCCGGTGACCTCAATACCACACCAAAATATAATTTTTATATTCATGTGAGAGAGAACATTTTCCAAAAATGAAAATGTGATATCTTTTTTGGGACAAACTAAAAAGTGACATCTATTATGGGACGGGGGGTAATTTTTATTATTCATCATAATTTTATACAAAAAATGCTCTGCAAGATATGAAGGGCATTTTTAGACTTTCATATCTAGATAATGGATATGATATTTATTTATAGAGATGTAATCAAATGCAAACTCTAAATATTATACAAACTTCAAACTATGATCTGGACCAATAAAAAATGTCAACAAGTGACAAAATAATATCAACAGAAAATATCAACACAATGTCAACGATTGATGTTGTGTTTACATTGTATTGATACTGTGTTGACATCAAAATCTTGAAATTTTACACTTTGTTGAAACTGTGTTGACGTTGTGTTGACATTGCGTTGAGTAGTTTGGAGTTCGTAAAATATATGGGTTTGCATTTTATAACTACCATGAATGTAATCAAATGCAAACTTTAAATACTATACAAACTCCAAACTATGATCTGGACCGTTAAAAAATGTCAACAGATTACAAAATAATAGCAACAGAAAATATCAACACGGTGTCAACGATTGACACCGTGTTGACATTATCTTGATATTGTATAGACATTGTGTTGACAACAAAATCTTGAAATTTTACACTGTGTTGACATTGTGTTGAAGTTGTGTTGACATTGTGTTGAAAAGTTTGGAGTTTGTACAATATATGAGTTTGCATTTTATCACTAACCTTTATTTATATCTCTCTATAATATTGGATATACGGAGTAATATTTTTTCTTATTGAGTGCCTGAAATAATATTTTTCACTCACTTTTTCAATCACTTTATGTCAAATCATCTTTCTCTTAAACTAAAGCAAAAAATTAAAATAAAAAATATTATGAAATTCTTAAATATAATAATTATAAAAATTAAAATATAAATTTGATTATCAAAGTATTTGTAGCTTAATTTAATTTTGACTGTGAATTAATTATATTTTAATATTAATAATCACAAATTTTAGTTAACATAAATTTTTAATTAATCATAAATTTTAATTTTTAATAATAAAAAAATAATCAAATCACAATCAAAATTAAATGTAGCTTATAATTTATTTTGATAATTAAATTTAGAATTATAATTTTTATAATTAATATATTTAAGAATTTTATAGTATTTTTTATTTTATTTTTTACTTTTCAAAAGTTTTAGAGAAAGAGAGGGAAAGAGGATCTGACATAAAATGAATTGAAAAATATAATTTCAGGCACTCAAACTATAAGAAAAAATATCATATCTAATAGTACTAAAGAGAGATAGAGAAAATCTCATATCCAGTACCTAGACATGAAAATCAAAAGATGTCTTTCATGCCTTAAGGACTTTTTTGGTGCAAAATTGTGATAAATAGTGAAAAGTATCATGAATGTGATTACACATTAGATCTGATATTACTCATTATATTTTTAAAGTATAGGGACCGTTTGCGTGTGAAACGCATAGTTCAACGACCATTTGCGTAGTTCCCTCTTAATTATATTACTCTGTTCCCCTTATTTATCTCTTAATTAATTTATTAAGTTTGATACTCTCCCCGTTCAAAGAAAATCACTCCTTCTTTGTGCGAGAAAATAAAGTAAGAGTTCAAAAATAAAGTAGCGATAAATAAGATTTAATTTTTAGTAATGAGTCATCTTGAGTTAAACAAACTAAAAAGGAAAAAAGGGTCATCTTCGATAGGAAGCAGGGAGTATAATTCTTTAATCTCAAGTTAATTGAGTCAATTCTTTTTGGCACAAAATTTAAATGTTATTTGTTTATAAATATAATAAACTTTT
Source organism: Salvia splendens (assembly GCF_004379255.2). NCBI lineage: Eukaryota > Viridiplantae > Streptophyta > Magnoliopsida > Lamiales > Lamiaceae > Salvia > Salvia splendens. The sequence goes on along the minus strand of NC_056052.1, from coordinate 7,426,733 downwards.
AATATTTCCAGTTTCATTTGAAATTTTCTTTTAATATGAATACATGAATTTTTTATATTAATTATTTATTAGTATTTATTACTTTGACTTATTAGATATCAAAGTTTTTCTTAACTTAAAGATCAATGATGGGGTACGAACTAAACCCTAATGGCAAGCCCAATAACAGTGACGGCCCATCAGCCCAGAGCCCAAGAAAGAGTATCTGTTCGGCACCAAAGAGTTCGGCACGACCAAAGAGTTCGGACTCAGCCTACAGCTCGGTAAAAGCCGACCAGTCAAGCTCTCCTCTCAGATCGGCAAGAGCTGATCGGTAAAGTCCAGCAGTTCGGTCTCAGCATTCGACCGAACTAGGAGTTAGTGGACTCATGAAAGGCCTCCACGACCTCCGCTATACCCACGATCTATTTAGGGGTACGAAGCAGTTATTGAGCAGTTATTGCTCACCCACGATCTTGTTAGTGGGGCTGCAAACCACGACCTTAGTTCAATGTATAAATAGAACTTAGATCAGATAGAAAAGGGTTAAGCTCTCGAGAGATAAAATACCATATAGCAAGTCTGTGTTGTAAGCTGCAATCCCAGATCAAGCAATACAATCTTGCCCTCCCTTCTTCCCGTGGACGTAGATTTACTTCAGTAAATCGAACCACGTAAATTCTTTGTGTCGTAATCTTCATTCTCTACCAGCATTTACTAACATCAGAAATTCGCGGATCCATCACTGGCGCCGTCTGTGGGAAACAGAGAACAAAATTTGTGATAAAGCGAATTTTTGATCCATTTTTTCCACCCAAAAAATGCATACCAGATCGCAGAGTACCCGTATTCCTGCCCGTGAGAACCAGGAGGAAGCCAATCCATCCCATAGGTCTGGAAAACAGCCTAGGGATAAATCCACCACCAGTTCTCATGGCGAAGGAACAAGCCGCTCCAAAAATCGTCCCACTGAGTCTTCCCAGCAGCCCGATTTGAATGAGGCTGTCAAGCAGTTTTTGGCGGCGAAGCAGGAGGAATTCTTAACCTTCCTGCGAAAAAGCCAAAAGCAGCCGGAGACGAAAACGACGGATTCTCCTTCTCCCTCCGCACAAGAAAGTCACTACCGCAGTAGTGTCGCATCTCCCAGGAGAAAGAATCCCCGTCCCCAACATGTTCCAGTTCCTCCTCGGTACCGGAATCACAGGAGAACTCAATCTCCTCCATACCGACGAGATATCGGATTCGCCGTGTACGGAGCACTGAAGACTCCGTTCTCGGACGACATCACCCGAACTCCCCTACCACAGAACTACCGAACTCCGTCGATGACTTACGACGGGCTCGTGGACCCTCACGATTTCTCGGGGCGCTATCAATATAACATGGCGAACCAGGGTCTCAACGAGGTCCACATGTGCAAGCTGTTTCCCGAGCTGCTCATCGGGAACGCGAGAAGGTGGTTCGATAGCCTCCCCCAGGGCAGCATCAGATCTTACCGAGATCTAATGGATGCCTTCCACAGGAGGTTCTTTCAGAAAGCGGAAGCCCGAATCACTTCGGCTCAGCTGCTTTCCATTCGTCAAGGTCGCGACGAAAAAATCAGCGACTTTATGACAAGATTCCACAAGGAATGCCTGCAAGTAGACGATCTCAACGATCTGCTTGTCATCTCGGCATTCCAAAATGGAATCCTGCCCGGAGCTCTCTACAGGAAGCTCGTTGAGTGCGGTCCGCAGACAGCTCAGGAAATGTGGGACATTGCGGACCAGTACTCCCGGGCCGATGAGGCAGACCGTCGCAAACGGTCGTTAGACAGCTCATCGTCCCGAGGAGACAGAAGGAAGCCCGATCATAGCGATCAGGGGCATCCTCGCCGGACTCCATTTGAAAGAATTCAAAGGGCTCCGGTGCAAGACAGATTGGGACCTCGTCTCAATCCCGAGAAGTCGCCCGCTCAGTTCGTACCGCTGAACAAGCCGAGAGCGGAAATTTTCGAACTGCACTCTGACCTATTCGAAAAGCCAAAGCGGATGACGAAATCAGCCGCGCGCCGACCACAGGATAGCTACTGCTCCTACCATCAAGACCACGGTCACGATACTGAGGAGTGCAGAAACTTGGCTGCAGGTATCGATGTTCTTGTGAAGGCAGGGACATTGAAAAAATACCGAAGCAAGCAGCCAAAGAAGAATAAAAAGCAGAGTGGTGCGAACTGCGCTCCTCAGGATCCGAAAAGGCAGCCGGATCCCGAAGACGATGACGAGCCGCAATATGATGGAGTAATCCAGACTATTGACGCGCTCCCTGCCGGGAAGACCAAGTCGTCCCTAAAGTCAGAACGCAGAGGCTCCAATCGAGAGGAGCCAACGCATAAAAGGCTGAAGCAGGACGAAGTGATTACGTTCTCGGCTGCTGATCCCGTCCCGGCCATCTCTCCTCACCAAGACGCCATTGTCATCCAAGCCGGAGTGGCAAACAAACTGATCCACAGGGTGTTTGTGGATACAGGAGCGTCGGTTAGCATTCTTTTTAAAGAGTGCTTCGACAAACTAGAAGTGGACCCAGCTCGGCTCAGTCCGGCTCCGCTTCCCCTGAAGAGCTTCACCCAGGAGGACACCCGCCCTGAAGGTATTATCAGCCTTCCGATCACGGTGGGGAAAGCGCCTACTAGCTCCAGTACGATGATTGAGTTTTTCGTGGTGAAAGCTCGGTCCCCGTACAACGTCATCCTGGGAAGAGACTGGCTCAACACAGTTCGGGCCGTTTGCTCCACCTATCACCTCACCATCAAGATCCCTACTAAAGGAGGGATAGCGGTCATCCGAGGTGACCAAAAGAGAGCAAAGGAATGTCTGCAAATTGCGCTTAGAAGTGCCGAGCAGTCAGATCGGCACCACCAAGCATAGCAATCACAGCAGCCGGAGTCAGAGGCGATGACCGAAGTCATACCGGAGCCGAACTCGATGACAGTTCAGCTGTACGAAGACGATCCATCCAGAACGGTTAAGATCGGCTTCGCGGGAACGCCCCTACTTCGGGAAAAAACCATCCAGCTCCTCAAGGAGTATAAAGACGTCTTTGCATGGTCTCCGTTGGACATGATCGGAGTGCCCCCCGAGGTAATCACTCATCGGTTAAATATTGATCCTTCAGTCCGGCCGATAAAACAGAAGCAAAGACTCTTTGCGGCAGAACGAAGTCAAGTCATCCATGACGAAGTCCGTCAATTATTGAAGGCGGATGTGTTATTCGAAGTGAAGTATCCTTCGTGGGTGGCCAATCCTGTCATGATCAAGAAAAAGGAAGGAGGATGGCGGATGTGCATAGATTTCACCGATCTAAATAAGCACTGTCCCAAAGATTGCTATCCCCTTCCGAACATAGATAAAAAAGTAGAAGCTTTGATAGGCTTTGAAATTTTTTGTTTTCTTGATCTGTACAAAGGATACCATCAAGTTTTAATGGATGAGATTGACGCTTCAAAAACGGCCTTCATTACTGATTTCGGCATTTTCGCTTATAAAAAGATGCCATTCGGTTTAAAGAATGCCGGAGCCACTTATCAAAGGATGGTAGACAAGCTTTTTCGGCACCTGATTGGAAAGGAGGTCGAAGTGTATGTTGACGATATAGTCGTCAAAAGCAAAAGCACTTCGGAGTACGAGCACAACCTCAAGTCCACTCTCGACGTGCTCAAGAAAGCCAACCTCAAACTTAATCCCCAAAAGTGTACCTTTTTGGTAGATTCGGGAAAGTTTCTGGGTTGTTGGGTTTCAAAGGACGGACTCAAGGCAAACCCCTCAAAAGTTCAAGTCGTTCAGAACATGGCAATGCCGAAGTCCATACATGACGTGCAAAGGCTAACCGGATGTCTAGCCGCACTGAATCGATTCCTTTCCCAAGCAGCCGAAAAGCAACTGCCGTTCTTCAAGGTGTTGAAAAAGGCACCAAAGTTCGAGTGGGGAGCCGAGCAGAAAAAGGCCTTTGACGAACTCAAAAGTTATCTAGCCGAGCTTCCTATTCTCTCTGCTCCAACCGAAGCCGAAGTAATATTCTTATACTTAGCGGCATCGGATCAAACCATCAGCGCGGTGCTTGTACGAGAAGAAGGCCTAAAGCAGCTTCCCATCTACTTTACAAGCCGAGCATTAAGAGGTCCAGAAACAAGGTATCAACCTCTGGAAAAAATTGCTCTGGCATTAGTAAATGCAGCAAGGAGACTGCGGCCATACTTCTATGCTCACAAGGTATGCGTCTTAACTGATCTGCCACTTCGGCAAGTGTTGACCAAACCAGAAGCATCAGGCAGAATCGCCAAGTGGGCTATAGAGTTGGGAGAGCACACAATTGAATATCTACCTCGGAAAGCCATCAAGGGACAAGCCTTGGCAGATTTTCTTGCAGAAGCAAAGTTCGATCAAGCAATTCCTGTTATTGCCGAACAGAAGAATTCTGCCAATGCCGAACTAGCACAGCCCTTGGAATCCGAAGTAGAGCCGCCGGACTGCTGGAGCGGATTCGTAGATGGAGCTTCAAACAAGATGGGAAGTGGAGCTGGTATTTTACTTGTCGCTCCCGACGGACACGAGGTAACCTACTCACTTCGGTTCCTATTCCCCACTACTAATAATGAAGCCGAGTACGAAGCCCTCCTGGCCGGACTCCAGTTAGCGCAAAGTCTGCTCGTCAAATCTCTCAAAGTCCATTGTGATTCACAAGTCATAGTAAATCACATGTTGGGTACAAGTGAAGCTCGTGACGAGAGAATGAAGAAGTATTTGGACAAAGCGCAAAGCATCAGCCGAAGTTTCTCCTATTTTCGGATAATCCGCATTCCCAGAGCGGAAAATAGCCGAGCAGATACCTTAAGTAAGTTGGCCTCAGATCCGAGCTCAAAGGCGGAAGAATTAATGCATCGAAGCATTGATGAAGCCGAGGTACATTCAGTATCTAGCTCGCCGAACTGGATGACGCCGATCTTGCAGTATCTGGATCAAGGACAATTGCCCGAGGATAAGAGAGAAGCTCGGAAGATCACGTGCCGAGCACTTCGGTACGAACTTCATGAAGGAGTCCTCTTTAGAAAGTCTTACCTCCAGCCGTTATTGCGGTGCGTAGGACCAGAAGAGACGGACTACATCCTCAGAGAAGTTCATGAAGGATCGTGCGGTAGCCACATCGGAGCCAGAGCTTTAGCTAAAAAAGTTCTGAGATGGGGATATTATTGGCCAACCATGGTACAAGAGGCAGTGCAGCTCGTCAAGAAGTGTACGAAGTGCCAAATTCATGCAAATGTCCCAAGGATGCCGCAGACCGATCTATACACTATGCAAAGCCCTTGGCCTTTCATGCAATGGGGCATAGACATAGTGGGACCACTTCCTCAAGCTCCTCGGCAAATGAAATTCCTTATCGTTGCCGTGGACTACTTCACGAAGTGGGTGGAGGCTGAACCATTAGCTACGATAACGAGCTCAAAGGCATTGGACTTCGTCTGGAAGAACATAGTGTGCCGATTTGGCATACCCCACATCCTCATCTCGGATAATGGGACTCAGTTCACCGACAAGACGTTCAAGAATTGGTGCCAAGAGCTGAACATTCAACAGCGGTTCACTTCGGTCTCCCATCCCCAAGCAAACGGACAAACGGAAGTAACGAACCGGATTCTGGTGAAAGGGTTAAAAGCTCGGTTAGAACAAGCCAAAGGACAATGGGTAGAAAATCTCCCTCAAGTCCTATGGTCCTACCGAACTACGCCCAAAACCTCCAACGGTGAAACTCCGTATAGTCTGGTGTACGGCACTGAAGCCGTAATTCCGGTGGAGATCGGCGTACCCAGTCCCCGAACTCTAAATTTCTCCTCAGAAATGAATGACGACGGACTGAGAGCAGAACTAGATCTCGCCGAAGAAAGAAGAGAATTGGCGTGCATAAAAGCAGCCAAGTATAAGGAGCAAGTAGCCCGGTATTATAACCAAAGGGTGAAAAAGCTTCAATTTCAAGTGGGAGATCTCGTCTTGAGAAACAACGAAGTAAGCCGAGCAGAAAAGCTGGGCAAACTCGAGCCCACATGGGAGGGTCCGTATCGGGTGTCAGAAGTCCTCGGCAAAGGGTCTTATAAATTGACTCACATGTCAGGAGAACAAGTACCCCGAGCATGGCACGTCTCCAACCTCAAGAAGTTCCACTTGTAAGAGACAAGGTCCGGTCAGTCTGTCTTGTGTCTAGTTCGGTCATAGGGGTACATGTTTTTATTTGTTTGTTTTTTACTTGTACCTTTTACTTGTCGTTTTATAAAAGGTTTAAAGTTTTTTTCTTTCATCTTTTTCATTTTTTCTCTATGTGTTTTGTCTCTATGTGCTTGTCGTCTCTTACAAATGGTACCAAGGTATATCGTTCTTTAAAGACTGATCCCCTTTTTAGATCGATTATTAAAGACTATTGTGAGTCCAAGCTTCCAAGGAGGATACAAGACCACAATTCAGCTTAACAAGCAGTCCGTCTGAAACGAACTGCAATAAGCCAACGATTGTGAGTCCAAGCTTCCAAGGAGGATACAAGACCGCAATTCAGCTTAACAAGCACTTCGTCTGAAACGAACTGCAATAAGCCAACGATTGTGAGTCCAAGCTTCTCAGGAAGATACAAGACCACAATTCGGCTGAAGAAATAAGCACTTCGTCTGAAACGAACTGCAATAAGGGAAAGTCCGATCCACGCGATAAACCTCGCCGAATTAGGACGACCAAGTTCGGTCAAAGAAGTTTACCTCATAAGACCGGGGACGACCATGTCTAGTCAAAGAGGTTTACTGCATAAGACCACTTCGGTTAACTGGGAAAGTCCGATCCACGCGATAAAACTCGCCGAATTAGGACAAGGGAAAGTTCGATCCCGGCGACAAAAATCGCCAAATTAGAACACAAACCAAGTCCGGTCAAAGATGTTTATTTCATCAGACCAAAGACGAGTCCGGTCAAAGATGTTTATTTCATCAGACCAAAGACGAGTCCGGTCAAAGATGTTTATTTCATCAGACCAAAGACGAGTTCGGTCAAAGATGTTTATTTCATCAGACCAAAGACGAGTCCGGTCAAAGATGTTTATTTCATCAGACCAAAGACGAGTCCGGTCAAAGATGTTTATTTCATCAGACCAAAGACGAGTCCGGTCAAAGAAGTTTACTTCATAAAGACCAAGGACCAAGTCCGGTCAAAGAAGTTTACTTCATAAGACCAAGGACAAGTACGATGAAATTTTTTCGCTAAGCTGTAAATACAGTGTTAGAAGCGAAAACAAAATTTCATTTTTCAAATCTTGTTCGGCATACAACTCCGCTACCCTACAAAATGGCGTTACGCTATTACAAAGGACTATTCTACTGTCCAGGGTTGCTGAAGTTAAGCCACCTATCTGCAAAATCCTCTGGAAGCCGAGTTCGGTTGTTCCGAGCAGATGAAGAATAAGCAGGTCGACGAGATGCTATCCTCGACCCAACGCCTCTTCCCCGAGCCCGAGAAGTCCTAACACCTCGGCGATGAAGAGTCTCTGCAATAAGCATCTGCTGATCTTGCTCGCTCATAGTCACAACTCCTCGGCGAATTTCAGTCCGTCCCTGTCTTGACGATTCCGGTTGCTCCTGAGCCCGTTCTCGTCTTGACGTTTCCGGCTGTTCCGGAGTTCGTTGTTGACTGGGAGTAGGATTTTGAACAAGGGAACCAGAGGTTTGATCTGGAGTGCGAGCATCTGTTGGCACGATATGCCGAAGGAATCTTTCTATGGAGGGGCGCCGAGAAAGAACAATGTTGTACCGAGAAGCCCAGCGCCGCAATGATTTCACAACTTGTTGGCAAGCCGAGCTCTCCAGCGCATTGTTCCTCCGGAGTACATGATATTCCTCCCACAGTTCGTCAACTCGACTCTGAACATCTGATATGGTCACTCCCCCGCGCACACGGATGTAATCCTCGTACGCAGTCCTCTCAGCAATGGTCGTATTCAGCTCGGCCTCCAGATCCTTCTTATCGGACTCTAAGTCCTTATTATCGGCCTCCAGCTTCACTAAACGAGCCAGAAGCTCGTCATTCTTCGTCTGATCGGCTATAGCTCTTTTCTCAGCTTCGTCTAAAGCCGAAGAGTACAGCCGTTTCCAGTGAAGTATCTCCATCTCCTTGAGTACAAAGCAGCTATATTAGTTCGGCAGCTGTACCGAGCAGATAGTAAAATACAACAGGAATAAAGGCGAGTACGAAAAGCTATACGAAGACAAGTGTAGAGAATTTTTCATTCACAAGGAAAATTTTTTACACTAGGAGGGCTTCAAGGCCATTTTACAAGGAAGAAACTAGACTAAGAGAAGGGAGACGAAATCATACTCCACCAGCTTCGTCTCCGGCTCCTTGGTCTGGTTCAGCTTCTTTCTCCTGAGCTACCTCAGCCTCGGCCTCGCATCCTGCCGGCCTCGCCTCCGCCTCCTGATCGGCTTCCTTCTCCGGATGCCCGGCCCGCTCGACTTCGGCCTCCAGCTCCAGCGGCTCGGCCTCACCCTCTCCGTTGTAAGTCGAAGCGGGTGAAACGGGTCCCACGGAGGCAAAGATAGCCTCCAGGTTCTCGTCCCGATCAGCTCGACAACTCCGGACTCGGTCTGCAGAAAGCAGGACCGAGGATGAAGCGAGCTCCTCAAGGAGCGGCAGATTCTGAAGCCGAGCTGCTATCTCTCGGCTGTACAGAGGCAGCACGACGTCGGCCCCCTGCTCGCCCTTATCGGCAATTAGCCTTACCAGACTACCGACAAAGGCCGAGAACTGGCTGCTCAAAAAGAGTTTCTCCGTGTAAACACGGAGAGCCTCCCCTTGGGCAACCACGGCAGCAGCATCCCTCCGTTTCGTCTGCTCCCGCTGGATGACGAGCTGGTTTTTGGCAAACTGAGCTTCATCCTGGGCCGAAATCCTAGCAGCTCTGGCCTTCTCAAAGTTAGCCTCAGCCTGTTCGGCCCGATGACAAGCAGCCGCCAACTTCCTCTGCATCTCAGTATAGTCATTGGACGCTTTGGAGAGTTCGACGGCGACAAGCTTGGAGAGCATATCGTTCCTCTGAAAATGAATAAAGAAAAAAGTCAACAAAGGGGCCACAAAAAATACAAGAAAAAAGCAAGGCCAGAAAATCAAGAAGAGAATTCACCTCGGCGAAGTCCGTGGGCCATAAAAACGGCTCACAGATATGTTCCGAAGGAGGCGCCAAGACCACGTCTTTCTCTGGCGCTCTCGGGGGCTTCTGGGCCTTCCCCTTCCCCTTTGCCGAAGTCGACTCCGGCTTCTTCGGATCCGAAGAGGTTTTTTGCCTTTTCGGAGTCCTCTCGGCATCAGACGCCGAGCTGGTGGTTTTCGGCCTCTCCGGCTCCTTGGACTCCAAAGATTTGCGGCTAGCCTTGTTCAGCATGTACACTGCCAAAAAGCAAGAAAGCAAGGTTAGGTTTCTTCGTTAAAGCAGTAGAGCATAAAGATAAAGAGAAATCCTCACCCTCGGCCTCTTCGTCCGAAGACGAGATGTCGAACACGACGTCGCCCTTGACGAGCTCAGACTCCGTGTATTGTTTCCTAACTATGGGAATCTTGTTGAGCTCGCCATCGAGCTCGTCCAACGGTTCAGGCCGAGGATGACGGATAACGGACTTCGGCCCTCTCCAGGGAAAACTAGGAGCCGCGGTCCTATCATAATAGAAGAAGCGGTTTTGCCACTTCGGCCACTTCGTTTTACAAAAGGCCCTAAAGGGCTGTACGGGGATCAAGTAAAACCAAGACCCCTTCCTCTTAAATTGAAAGAATTTAAGGATCGCCTTCAAAGACAAATCCCTTCCTAACCTACGGAGTTCGGCAGCGAAGGCCGACAAGTGCCTCCAAGAGTTCGGAGTCACCTGGCCTACAGGAAGCTGAAAAAAATCTAGTAAATCTATAAAGGCAGAAGGGAGGGGGAAACGAAGCCCGCATTCTAAGCAGGCCTCGTACACGGTGGCGTAACCCTCCGGCGGGGAGTCAGCTCTATGATCACCGTCAGGTACCACCGCCCTCCCCGCAGGAAAAAAGTATTTTTCGGGTAGGGATATCACAGTATCCTTACTCAAAATACTATGGAAATACTCTACGGTCTTCTCCCCGGACTCTTTCCGGCTAGAAGACCCCTTGCCCCCTTTCCTACCGCTACCCGACTCCGAAGAAGAAATAGAAGCCATTTTTCTTACTTTTTGAAGGTGAAGAAAGTCTGAAGAAGCTCTTGAAAGCGGAAGAAAATTTCTCGAGAAAGAGAGAGTATAGAAGACGCAACAGCAAAAGTGTTCAAATGAGGAAGAAAGAGCATATTTATCAGATTCGGGAAAGATTTCGAAATCGTTGCGCCGTTTCGAATCCCACCTTTTCAGGAATCAACGGCCGGATTTTACTGTCGCATTTAATGCAGGCATGCGCTAGGCACGTCCCCTGACGTCAGCCTCCCCCTTACCATTATCCAGAATGCCGAAGTGACTCACCTCGCCGAAGTGATTCACTTCGCTTTTCGGGGGGGGTAGTGATGGGGTACGAACTAAACCCTAATGGCAAGCCCAATAACAGTGACGGCCCATCAGCCCAGAGCCCAAGAAAGAGTATCTGTTCGGCACCAAAGAGTTCGGCACGACCAAAGAGTTCGGACTCAGCCTACAGCTCGGTAAAAGCCGACCAGTCAAGCTCTCCTCTCAGATCGGCAAGAGCTGATCGGTAAAGTCCAGCAGTTCGGTCTCAGCATTCGACCGAACTAGGAGTTAGTGGACTCATGAAAGGCCTCCACGACCTCCGCTATACCCACGATCTATTTAGGGGTACGAAGCAGTTATTGAGCAGTTATTGCTCACCCACGATCTTGTTAGTGGGGCTGCAAACCACGACCTTAGTTCAATGTATAAATAGAACTTAGATCAGATAGAAAAGGGTTAAGCTCTCGAGAGATAAAATACCATATAGCAAGTCTGTGTTGTAAGCTGCAATCCCAGATCAAGCAATACAATCTTGCCCTCCCTTCTTCCCGTGGACGTAGATTTACTTCAGTAAATCGAACCACGTAAATTCTTTGTGTCGTAATCTTCATTCTCTACCAGCATTTACTAACATCAGAAATTCGCGGATCCATCAATCAACATCTTAGGTAGTCGTAATCGTAACTAATATCTAAGTTATGTTAGCGATAAGGTTAGTCAGAGTTGTACCTAGCAGAAGTTAGATTGATAACATCACGAGAAAATATTTATTAAACGTATGATTGGTTGAAATTTATTTCAGTATAATAAATATTTTTTTATTATACCCATTAATCTTGTTTAAAATATGTTAAATAATTAAATAATTGGGTTTGATTAATTAATCCATGTTGGAAATTTTAAACACAAGTAGTGAACAATTTTACGCAATTAAATTATTTATAATTTTGTTATGTATGTGAGGGTTCAATATTATGTGAGTACTTTCTAAAGTGATGAAAATCACTATCAATTAATACTATATGAAGATGAGCAAACCTTTGTCGAATCTTTCGATTCTCATTTAGGTTATTATGCACCGTAGTGTTCTAGCTTGCGAATAATTGTTGAATGTGTGTCTATAAATTTGATTTATTTATCCTAATAAATATCCACGCACATTGGATGGATGCCTTAATGAATCCGTTTTCCAAGTTTTGATCGCAATCAAAATTGAAAAGGTGGTGATTGAAATTGAAATTGAAATTGAAATTGAAACTGATATTGATATTGATATTGATATTGATATTGAGATTGAGATTGAGATTGAGATTGAGATTGAGATTGAGATTGAGATTGAGATTATTTGAATACATTAACTCTAATTTCACCGGAAGATATTGAAGAATGGAACAATGTAGTATTGTCCCCGTCACAATTAAATAATATATTTCTTAGTTGGTATGATATTTTAGGAGTTGTTAGTTACTAATACTTTGTTTAATTATAGAGAGAAAATGTATGTGCGAGTATTAAATGAAGATAGAAATATGAATATTTTAATTGGAGAGAAAAAAATGATTGAGTGTATTAATTAGAAATATAATTTTTTAAAAATAGAAATGTGTCATCTTATTTTGGACCAATTTCAAAGAAAAATGTGTAATTTTAGCTAGTGTGAAAAATGTAGTATATTGGATATTTTAAGGAAAAAATAAGATTAATTAGATAGTAAGTGTTATAACTTATAAGCCATTTAGAGCATCCACAATAGCGCCTAGCGCACCGCCTAGCCGAGTGCCGGCGCTAGGCGGTGCGCTAGGCGATCTATTGCAACCGCCTAGCGGATTTCGCGATAAAATACCGCCTAGCGCTCGGCGGTTCCGCGGCGCTAGGCGGTGCGCTAGGCGATCCGCTAGGAGCTATTGCAGCGTCCGGATCGCCTAGCGCACCGCCTAGCGCGAATTTTTTTTTATTCCGAAACACTATATATACGCGACTTGCCTGTCATTTTCATTCGCACCACTTGTATTAACGAGTACTCTCTCTATCTAAATTTCTGTACAAGATCAACAACGGTAAATGTATCTCAACAACGAGCCTACTTCAGGGAGTAGCGGATCTCAAACTCCCCCGATCCCCGTGGGAGGTGGATGGAGTCAGATGCACCCGAGTCAGATGCACCCATACTACAACATGAACCCGTGGCAGCAGATGATGCCCGGGATACCAGCGGGGGGGAGTCCGCCGGGGGCGTTTCCGGCGATGTCGGGGTGGGCACCCAGTGTCCAGATGCCGGGGTGGGCACCCGGAATGCAGATGATGCCCGGGGGGGTACCGGCGACGCAGGGGACGCCGGGGGACGTCTATCGCCCCAGTGTTGATTTTTCGACTGGTTCGTCGCACACATCGACGCCAACGGAGGCTGCGCCTCCGGCCAAGTTTGACACTTTCTCCTTCGATGACTTGGGGATAGATCTTTTCGGTATTCCGGATGCTCCCGTTCAAACGGGGGGCGCAGGGCGGGGTCGGGGCGCCCCAAAGAAGAAAGGCAAGGGGAAAAGGGTCGGCGAGTCCTCGCAGCCGGGTGAGGACGACAACGCGGTACGGAGGAGGTGGACGGACGCGGAGAACGTCGCGCTGTCCAAGGCGTGGGTGAGTGTTTGCGACGATCCTCTCGTTTCGAACAACCAGAGGATCGTCAACTTGTGGGGCAAGATAGCAGCAGCCTACCAGAGGTTTTGCCCGGAGGGGAGGCCACGCAATGGGGAGGATTGCCGGAAGGCGTGGGACTGAATCAGGGTTGCGGTCTCCCGATTTTTGGGCTTGTACACCAACGCCCTCCTCATGATGAGCAGTGGGCAAACTGAGGACAACTACAAGAGGATAGCGGAGAAAGCCTTCCCCCTGAAGGGGGTGTACAAGGACTTCACCTACTGGAACTGCTATCTTGTGCTGAACAACTCCGAGAAGTTCCGAGTAGGTGTCGACTCTGGCTGGCCGAAGAAGCAACGGCTGAACTATTCTGGTGATTTCAGCGGCAGTAGCGGTGGTTCCCACGACCTCCCTGAGACGGCCCAGGAGGTCCCGACCCCTCGTTCGTTTGCTCGCCGTACTCGCCCGGTTGGGCACAGGCGGGCTCAACGGGAGGCGATGAGGGTCGCCGGGGGTTCACAGGAGGTCCAGTCGGCATCCCCCCTTGGCCAATCCACAGCGGATCTCAAATTCTTCGCGCGTCAACAAACGCGCGCTCAGATGGTCAAGACGATGGCCGAATGGCGGGCTGCGGTGGACCCCGTGGAGAAGAGTTTGCTTCAAACATTGCTCCTGAGCATGCAGGAGGATTTGGAGGCGGCACGGAGGGAAGCTGTCGGGAGTAGAGGCGGCGGCGACGGAGGCGGAGGCGATGGTGGCGGCGGCGACGGAGGCGGAGGCGATGGTGGCGACAGCGACGGAGGAGACGACGACAGCGACGAGGAGTGAATTATTGTACTTTTTAAAAAATTATTGTACTTTTTTTATTTATTGTAATATTTTTAAATTATTGTACTTTTTAAATTTTTAATAGTATTATTAATGTTTCCCGTATATGTCTCGTAAATTAAATTCTGTATATTGTGTGATTGTTAATTATTTCATATTATATAATTGTTATTAGTGATGTGGCTATTGATGTGGCTGGGCTATTTATGATGTGGCAGGAGGATTTTTAGTGCTGATGATGTGGCAGTGGCTAGGCTATGGCTGGGCTATTGCTGGGCTATTCCTATTGTGGATGGCCTTATAGAAGTGTCCGAGAATGAAATTGAACGTGTTGGGATTTGTTAATTTTGATTTTATAGGAAGAAGAAGAAACGAATGATTAAATATGTCAGGAATAAAAAGAAAAGATAAACGTGAAGAAACCATAGGAAGCCAAATGATATACTACTACCTGATCCCGATGAAGATGACTCATTACTTTGGCGGCACAGGAATTCATATAATTTTATTTTTTGTGTAAGTGGAGAGAGTAAAGTAAAAGAAAAGAAATAAAGAAGAGATAAAGACGTTTCTATTTTTAATAATGAATCATCTTAGTTGAGACAAATCAAAAAGGAAAGTGAGTCATTTTTAATGGGTGAATTGAGTACTACTATAAAATAAAAAGGGCAAAATGATCAGGGTTAAAAATATAATTTCAATTTTGAAAATCACAAAAATAAAATCGATAGAGGAGGACGCGTAGAGCGTTAGGTGTCTTGCATGCGTCCGCGCTATTTGGCCACGAAGTGAGTATTCAACAATATTTATTGTAAAAGAAATACGAACTCTCGTTTCATTAAAATAGACTACGTTTGCTATTTTTATCCCTCCACTAATAAAATGAGTTTCGTTTTTTACTAATAATATTTTAAATAATTTTTTTTATTATCTCATACTTTATAAATCGTACATTTAAACCTGTGGTATCTCAAAATATGTTAGCAGTATTTTGCCCAACTTATTACTACTGTCATTTCTTGATTGTTGCTCAACGTTTACAGTAATTCGTGATATTAATGTGTTTTACGTAATGGAATTCAAAGATAAGTATCAACTCACAAGTCCATTCACACACATATAAGTTTATATCGGTAATTCTAATTTTTTTATACATGTAAATGGACTAAATTAACTCTTTATGGCCGGCCACATTATGGCCATTTAGCATCACTCTTTTTTGAAACTGATGGAATATAATTATAAATAAAAAGAAAAAGAGAAGCATGCTTTGATATGAAGTGTGAATGATTTGGCGACTGGTGCAATGTTGAAATTTGTAAGGCCAATGAACCACGCGAATCCAACATTCTTCAAATTCATTATTTAGAGGTTGCTGAAAAAGTCAATCACCAATCAAAATCGTCACTGCTATTCCAGATTTCCAGTAAAAGACAACCAGACAACCCTATATTTTATACTAAAAAAAAACCCTATATTTTATACTCCATTTATCCGATATTTATTGTACTCCCTCAGTTCCTTGTTAATAAAGACATTTCTTTTTAGCATGGAGTTTAAGAATATTGTGTTAAATAAATGGTGAAAAAAGTAAAAGAGAGTAAAGTAAGAGAGATGGAGAGAGAAAAAAATAAAAAAAATTATTTTTTGCAAAAAAAATATTTTTTGCTAAAAATAGAAATGACTCAATTAACTTGAAACTTCCCAAAATAAAAATGATTCTATTAACATGGAACGAAGGGAGTATCATTTTGATTCGACCTGAATTTTAAGAAATTATCTGAATTTGAATAAAAATGAAGAAATGAGTTAATTGAAAGTGGATCTCACTTTTATATATTCATTTTATAATAGAATGTGAATGTAATGAGTTAAGTTTATGGCAGATCCTCTTATCTAAAATGAAATAAATAAAACTTTAAAGCAAGTAATTCTGAAAATAGCAAAATGAGATATTATTTCATAAACAATATAGTAAATGTTAGCTCATAACATTGACTTCGTCAATTTTTCCTTTTTTGCTTGTGGCAAGAAATATTGATGGTAGCTTATAACTCAATTAATAAATTATACAGTTTTACTGTAATGATTGCAATCAAGAATTTTTAGGTGAAATTAATAATCACCATATTCAATCAATATCAATATTAATCTGCCCATTATGTAGTACGACATATTCAACCAATCAAACGAACATTCTAATAAATTCGTTTCATATTTGTCGTCATAAAGTTGGACTGAATAAAACTTGGGCCAAAGCATTTTTAAATAAAGGATTTTTAATTATAATTAAGGAGATGGAGAAGTATTAAAAATTTGGGAAATTGATGTGAAATAAGTTTAGGCGCATGCTAAACGCACGCGTGTGTGGTGACAGCGCCAACCCAATGTGCAAAGACCATCTTCTCCTTCAAGGATCATTTTCTTTTATTAACTTTTCCTTTTCTTGTTTTTATGCCATCACGTGTAACAAATTAAAAATTAATTTCACTTTTTGCAGGAGTAATTACTTCATCCCAACTTTAATCTGGTTATTGCTTTTAGTTCAATACTGTTGTAAATTCTTACAACATCAAATTGACATAGATATGTAAAATTGGCATGAGAGAGTGATGTTCTACATCATATCTTCTTTATATGGGTTAAAAAACGAATGCATGAATATATTTCAAGAAACTGTTTTTTAATGAAGAAAACACTTTATGGTTAAAAGCTAATTTTATATTGTTTCAACATTTCAGAAGATGGATAGAGTAATAGAATTTCGTGGGACTTGTCTTAAACCCAAAAGCCTAAATTTAGAAAGCCCAATCCATCAAAAATAGTACTTTCCAAAATTTGTGATGTAATTCATTATTTTCGAAGTTCACAGAAAAAATATCATAAAGTGACCAAAATTTATGGTTTTAGCTGCTATTACCCCATAAAGTAAATACTTATGAAGCTAGCAAGTGGTATGTGAGTTATAGGTATTTGTGACTTGCCATGAAAAGTTGATATGAATGTCTAAATGATAACATAAGACATTTGTGATAGTATGAGTTCTGAGTGTCCCGAGCATTCGTTGATTTAATGGATTTTGATGAGAAAATATTTTGATCTGAATAATATGATTATTCAACAAAATTGGACGAACCAAAATTATATTAGTTGTTGACCTATTTTGAATTGTTATTTTTTTCTTATTTCTACTATAAATCATAATTTTATTGATAAAATTATTTATTATTCAACAATCAAATTTCTAGTAGAAATTATGATTTTATTGATAAATTTATTTATTATTCAATATTTTGGATATTATAATCATATTTATTTAGTTGTGTTGTATTGTACTTCCTAGTTCCACTGAAGATGGCTTACTTTCTTTTTTAGTTAGTCACAGTTAAGATGACTCATTACTAAAAATAGAAACACTTTTATCTCTACTTTATTTTATATCTCTTATTTTTACTATGTCCACTTAACACATAAAATAAAGTTGCATAAAATCTCGTACCGCCCAAGGAAGATGATTAAGGGCTGATTATTTAGTGGAGTATTATATCAAGGGCTGATTATTTAGTATTTTTTGCATTTTAAAAACAAATAGGAGTATTATTATTGGCATTAATAAAGTAATTAAAATTATCACACGAGTTGGGACGGAGATAGTAATTATTTAGTATTTTTTGCATTTTAAAAATAATACTCCCTCCGTTTCACCATAGTTGAGGCGAAACTTTTCGGCACGGAGTTTAAGAAAGGGATGTTGAGTGTGTTGAATAAATAGATAAAATAAGTAAGAGAGAGAAAAAAGTGGAGAGAATAAAGTAGAAAGTAAATAAAGTAGAGAGAAAAAAGTAAGAGAGTAAAGAAGAAAGATAAAATAATTACTATATATAGAAATGACTCAACTATGAAGAAACTTTTCGAAATGGAAAAATGACTCAACTATGAAGAAACGGAGAGAGTATTTTTTATTGGCATTAATAAAGTAATTATAATTAAAAATAAGTTTACATACTCCCTCCGTCCCACGTTACTTGAGACGTTTTTTTTCGACACGAGATTTAAGAAAATTGTGTTTAGTGAATTAAATAAAGTAGAAGAGAGAATAAAGTAAAAGAGATGAGAGAGGGTAAAGTAAAAGAAAGAATAAAGTAAGTGTGATTAGATGTTTTGTTTTTAGCTAAAAATAGAAATAACTCAAGTAACTTGAGACAACCCAAAATGAAATACGACTCAACTAACTTAGGACGACGAAGGGAGTATTAATATGGGTAAGCAAATAAAAACAATATTTCCAAATACTTAGACTATGCCGTAATATTAACCAAGCGGTTGGATGAAGACACCTATTGAAGATGATTTAAATATTCTTACAGCAAACAGAATAGTCATTTACTGCATCTTATTCAACTTGAATTTTCGACAAACTTCGATCCGTTTATCGAAAAGCTTAGCATCGGAATAATGTTACTACTCCATCTCATTTAAGATGGACATCTTTCATTTTTAAATATCATTTTTAGATTATCGAAGATGTCTAATTTCTATATTTGGAAATAAAGCCCTATCTCCTTATTAAAATATTTAATTACTTTTTTTCTCTCTACTTACTCTATCTAACAACTTCTCTTAAAATTTCATGTCATTCAAGAATTTAGACATCTTGAGTGGGACAAAGAGAGTAATAAATATAGAGTACTCCTGCAATTTATCTGAAAATTAATAAAAGCAGATGCTAGGATTCCCTCCTTAAGAGAATGAACTACTCCAACTCATATTTGCTCAAGAAAACACATCTAAAGTTGGCAAAAATACGTTAACTTGTAACACAAAATTATATTGTAAGAAATTACGAGATTATCCTAAGGGCATCGTTAACGCAAGGGGCTGGGCCGCAAATCGCGAGTCCTGGCCAGAGACGCGCATTGGAGGCGACGGAGTTCCGGCCCAGGCCGGTCCCGGGGTCCGGCCTGGCGGGCGATGGAGCTTCCGGTTGGAGGGGGTTCGGACCGCTACTGTTCACCAATTTCTGAATTTTTACAGTTCAGAAGAGGAAGAAGAGGGAGAAGGAGAGGAAGAAGAGGAAGAAGAGGGAAAGGGAAAGGGAGAGGGAGATGGAGAGGGGCGACATCAATTTTCTAATTTTTAATTTTTTTTGCATTTTTTTATATTATAATTTTTAGTTTTTTAGTTTATAATTTATTATTTTTGAATTAAGAATGAATTTCTCGTGTTATAATTGTTCAACGTTTTTATTTTTTATACGTAAAATAGGTCGAAGTTGTGAATAGTATCATTTATTAGTTGTGGTCTGGGTTATGGCCTGTAAGGTTAGAGCAGTTGAGATCTGAACCGCAACTGTAGAGGAATGATGACTTGATGCTCTAAGATTCTTCTCTCTAGTTGGAACTTGAAATTGTTTGTTGAGAGTCAAAAATTCCGCCTACCGGAAATAGGCTGGCATGCAAGATTTGAACATTCTTTTTTAACTTTGGAACATTCTTTATTCAAGTTGTTGATTTATAGTGTGACAGCGAAGCAATATAGTTCTAGATGTTCTAAGTCATTTGTAGAGAATAATTTACGTTACACTCGAAAGATGATAAGGCTTGAACAATTATATGTATATTAAATTATTAATTGTAAGTTGATTGTGTGTGTTCGAGTGTGTTTAATTTCCATTGGTTTAGATAGGAATCATAGGATATCCATAGATGGGAGAAATGATACAATACTATAAAATTGAATTTCAAAAACAATTAATAAAGTGTTAATTGCAATTAAAATAATGCGATTACATCATCATTTGTAATTGTTGCAAAAGCGGCCAAAATGTGACATGAGTTATAAAATTGTAGACTCCAAGTCAATGTCAATTTTAATCCACCTGGACTAAGAAAAGCAGCAATTCCTTTATTATTTCTAACCATTTACACAAAACTCAAAGGAGTTTTTAATATACATCACACCAAAAAATAGATTTACTTCAATCATTTACACCAAATTCAAAATTTACAATATTTTTGAGTTTTTATCTCACAAATTTTTTAGAGCAACACCATATTTGATATTGTTTCAAAAAAACACCAAAAAATGGATTTGAGTTTGGTGTATGGTTGGAGAAGATTTCTACACCAAAATTCATTTTTGAAATATGATCGGAGATGGTCTTACATTAAAATTTTTGGGGTTGATCACTTGCAACAAATCAATAAGGTAAAAAAAATGCTTACATGCATGTATTGATTTAATAGTACGTGGTTAATACCTGATGCCCAAGATCTTGGATTCTCGTCTATTATGAACGTGACTTTTAAAATTCTGTTAATTTATCAAAATAATAATTATAGTAAATTAAGGATACATCTAGCTTGGTTGGAATGTATGCGTTCGATTGAAATTTAAAAAACATTATTGTAAGTCAAGTAAATATATACTACTTCCATTCCACAATAAGTGTCACATTTTGTCATTTCAGTCAGTTCCACAATAAAAGTCACATTTCACTTTTACCATAAATGGTAAATAGACCCCACACATTCCACCAACCAATTCTACTCACATTCTATTATAAAACTAATATATATAAGTAGGACTCATAATCCACTAACTTATTCAATCCACTTTTCTTTACATTTCTTAAAATCTGTGCACACACTGAATGTGACACTTAATGTGGGACGGAAGTAGTATATATTAACACAAGTACACATATTGTATAATGGATAATATGACCCACAATAATAAAATAAAAAAAGGAGAAAAAATTGCTATAAATGAATATGGACTATTTGTATGAGACGGATGAAAAAAGAAATATAGTCTATTTCTTGGGACGGATGGAGTATATAAAAGCAGAGTCCATATTCCACTAACTTTTCTCACTTTCTTTCATAAAGTCAAATAATTTTTTAAAATTAAAACCGATCAAATATTAGATATTTAATGAGGACTGGAGGAAATACTATACTACATTAGTTTATATATCTCGTTACAAGCGGTATGTATATTTTGTTGGATCATGATATTACAAGTGGACTATTACAAATATAATAAATACTATAATAAATAATAATAATAATAATAATAATAATAATAATAATAATAATAATGATAATATAATATTCAAATTGAGTTAACTGGAGAGGGTGAATTGACCGTGAAGAAACGCGGCATCGTTGTCGTTGAACTGCATTTTGCGCCATACTATTCCCAAATTACCCCTCTTCAGTTCGCATATAATGGCTCTGCAATTCAAACTCCAAACACCAAATACAAAAAGCACAAAATATCGTCAAGTTCTTCCAATTTTCTACATCGATCTATCAACAATGTCTCTGCTGAGAGAAGGAGATGAAAAGCTCGCCACGGAGAAGAAGCCGTCCGTTTTCTCGTCACTGTTCTACAAGAGGCTGAAAACCAAGGACAGCAGCCGCTCGTGGCGGCGGAAGTCGAAGAGCTCCTCCACCGGATTCCGGTGGAAGAGGAAATTCAGCTTCAGTTTGCGCGTTTGGTTCGTGGACAATGTCCTCTTCAAAATCGTCTCGATCTTCGAAGCTGGTGTGCTCGTCACGAAGCTCTGCTTCTTTTACTTCTGCTGCGGCTGCCACTTTTAATTATTTGGTGAAGAATGAAGATGTTGATTTGGGGGAAAATTTAGATATTGTTCCCCATGATTGATTTGGCGCTGGAATTCAGCTGAATATTGTTTTATTTTATTTTTAGGGTGCGATTGGTAGAGAATGGTGAGGTTTATAAGTTCCCATATAGTGGCTTTTTCTATGATTTTAAATAGCTAATCATTGTTATGATTGATGGTGTTTGGTACAAATATTTTGTGAGTTAATACATCATTTCGTAGCGTTAGAGCATCCATATCCGTGCTCTTGCCAACGAACACGGATGTGAGCCTAGACCTACTTTTACTTCCTGTTCTTAGGCAAGAGCACAACACTCACATTCGTACTCTTCCGCAAGGACAAGCTCAAGGGTCCCACCATTCTATTATTCAATTTAAATAAAAACATTTCCACAAAATTAAAATGCATTAAAAATATCCGGAATACTATTACAAATTACAAAAAAATTAATAATTACATAATTAAAATCCTTAAAATTAAAAAGTACATAATTAAAATCCTAAAAATTAAAAATTACATAATTAAATTCATAAAATTAAAAAACCCACTACTCGTGGCGGAATTTCGCCCAAATGTGTTTGATTAGGTCTTCTTGTAGCTTAATGTGGGCTCGGGTATCACGCATTGTGTTCCTTGTTTCGATCCTCTCGCCCACCGTCGTATGCACACCTCGGCGTGGGGGAGGCCTCACGGTTGAGCTTCCAGCTTCATCTTCAACGTAAAAGCTAGCCGCCATCGGTCCTTCGTCAGCTATAATCATGTTGTGTAAGATAATACACGTGTACATGATGTCGGCAATATTTTTCACGTACCATAGCCGAGACGGGGCCTTCACAATGTTGA
Organism: Salvia splendens; assembly: GCF_004379255.2. Classification (NCBI taxonomy): domain Eukaryota; kingdom Viridiplantae; phylum Streptophyta; class Magnoliopsida; order Lamiales; family Lamiaceae; genus Salvia; species Salvia splendens. The sequence continues at coordinate 7,404,311 of NC_056052.1, read as the reverse complement.
ATCGGGCTTGAAGGACCCCAAAAGCTCTTTCGACGTCTTTCCGAATGGACTCTTGACGCTGCGCAAAAAGAACCCGTCTCGGGTCTTGCGGGTTGTTGAGCGTCTTCACGAAAGTCGACCACCTTGGGTAGATACCATCGGCGAGATAGTAACCCATGTGGTATGCATTTCCGTTGACGGTGAAGTCGATCGCCAGTGCTACACCATTCAAAACATCATTGAAGAGTGGTGAAGAATAGAGCGTGTTCAAGTCGTTGTTGGATCCGGCAATACCAAAATATGCATGCCAAATCCATAGGCGATAGTCGGCGACCGCTTCAAGGATAAGTGTTGGGGCGCCGCCTTTGTGGCCGCTTAAGTGTTGCCCCCTCCAAGCAGTCAGACAATCCTTCCACCTCCAATGCATGCAGTCAATGCTCCCAAGCATACCAGGAAAACCATGGACTGTTTCGTGAAGACGAAGCAACCGTTGGCAATAATCGGTGGTGGGTGCCCGAAGGAATTCCTCACCGAAAGCTGAACGAGCGCCGTCGCAAAAAATTTCAAGGCGAAGGATTCCAGTTGACTCACCGACATGCAAATACTCGTCGAAGAGGTCAGCCGTTTGCCCAGTAGCAAGTTGCCGGATGGCACACGTACACTTCTGCAACGCCGAGAGACTTTGCCGACCGGTTGCGTCTGTACTTGTTTGAAAGTATTCAACACGGGCGGATAATGTGTTGACAATACGCATAAACAAGCGTTTTGACATACGAAAACGGCGCCGAAAGTAATATTCCGGAAACCGCGCCTGGTCAAAAAAATAGTCGGCAACGAGCCTTTCGTTGGCTCCCTCCCGGTCACGATGGATGTAGCGGCGAGTTGATCCGGTTAGTCAAGGAGGAGGGGCGAAAAACTTTTAATGACGACTCACTTATATATCTTCCCCACTCTTAAGCGATGTTGCCACCACAAGTACTTAGGATGCACCCACATCTCTTGGTCAATCGTAGCGCAAGTGTAACACATGCGAGGCGTGTGATTTTGGTGTTTTTAACAAAATTAAAAAATTTAAAATCCTATAAAATATTTAATTAAATATATTTTATATTTAAATAGGCTAACCAAAGACTAGTTTAAAAAATTAAATAGTCGAGTTGGAGTATAATTTTAGGCCATGTTTGGTTGTTAGGATTCTGTATGGGAAAATAATCTGATTCCTTAAATTTTAAATTTCTGTGTTTGTTTCGGTTTTTAATCAAACTGGAAAAGTAATCAGAATCCCGGAACAAGGAAAATTAGTACAACTTTCCAGAATTCTGAATCCTAACTTTTCTTAGGTATTCTTTTTCCCAGTTTTAGGATTCTTACATATTTAATGCAATATAGTATAATTTTTATTATTATTATTATTATTATTATTATTATTATTATTATATTAATTAATGTTTTAAAAATAATTTAAATTATAAATCATACTTAATTTCAGTATAATAAAGATTATAATTAAAATTATCATAATTATAACTATATTATTATAATATTTATATATAAATGTTATTATCATAATAATAATTAATACTTTATTAAATAATTAAAATATAATTATATAGTATAAATCACACACTAATAAATAATAATAATTACTATTATTTTATAAATTAATAATTAATCAATAAAATCTTACTGAAATTTTAAATTATAAAATTTAAAATTATATCTTTAAATATTTTGGTTATAATAATAATAAATGATTATAATATAATACTCCATGTAACTATAAATACAAATATATCATTATATATTGTGATGGATAATTCATATTTAAATTATCCATCGTAATAATAAATATAATAATATAATTATTATCATTTAGAATTAATGATTTATTAAAAATGTATATTATTATTCTTTTTTATAAATAATAATAAGTATATTTTTAGTTAGTGTTTAAATCAAATATAAAATTTAAAATCTTGATATTTTCCAAACACGAGAAAATAAAGTTATTAGGAATCACATTCCCTGGATTCATTTTCCTGGGAATCATTTTCCTTGTCAACTTTACTTTACCGTCAACCAAACATGGCAAGTTACACTACATAATTTATTTAAAAGTTAGAAAAATAAGTGTTCTACTTTTCCTTTCTCTTCCCATTAAATTTTTGCCTATTAAAAAACTTTTGGAAACTGTGATACACATGTAGGGGGTGTAGCATTAATTTCAAGAGTGAAAAGGGAGTAGATATAATTGTGTCGGAAATCTATTGAGTCGAGTCGGATGAGAAACTTATATAGTCCGATGAAATTAATGACTTTTCAGAGCATCTCCAGTGGTTAGCGGACAAGCAATAGCCCAGCCATACCACATCAGCAGCACTAAATTCCTCCTGCCACATCAGCAGGACAAGCAACTGGACAAGCAATAGTCCAGCCATAGCCTTGCCACATCATCAGCACTAAAAATAAATAATTAAACAATTATACAAAATACGGAATTAAATTTACGACACATATACGAGAAAATTCTCTAATAATATTAAATTTTAAAAAAAACATTAATTATGAAAAAGAAAAAAATTACATTACTTAAAAAATTCCTAATCCACGCACGGGCACACCCCTCCACCGCCACCTCACTCCTCGCCATCGTCGCCGCTATCCGGGACCCCCAAATCTGCGGCATCTGAGCCCGCGTCAGAGCCCCCGACCTGTGCCGCGTCGGGATTCAAATCCTATCGCATACTCACGAGCACGACGTGAATAAAACTCTTCTCCTCGGGGTCAGTTGCATTCTTCCGTTGATCTATGACCTTGATCATCTGAGCCCGCACTTGTTGACGCGCCCAGAAGACGAGGTCGGCTGTCGAGCTGCCAATAGGGGGGATGCCGACTGGATCTACTGGGACCTCTGGCGAGGGCGTTGCGCCAGTCTTTGACCAACCGGGCGAGTGCGGCGAGTAAACGAGGGAGGGGACGGGGTCTCCTGAGCATCTTCGGGGAGGTCGTGGGAACCGCCGCTGCTACCTCAGGCGTAATCACCTGAATAGTTCAGGCGCTGCTTCTTCGGCCAGCCCGCGTCGACACCTGCCCGAAACTTCTCGGAGTCCATTAGCACCTCGTAGCAGTTCCAGTAGTTGAACTCCTTGTAAAGCCTGGGCTGGGGGAACTCTTTCTCCGCCAGCCTCCTGCAGTCGTCGTCAGTTTGGCCGCTGGACTTCATTCGGACGGCGTTGGTGTACAAGCCCGAAAATCGGAAGACCCCAGACCGGATTCGGTCCTACCCCTTCCAGCACTCCTCCCCGCTGCGTGGCCTCCCCTCTGGGCAAAATGCCTGGTAGGCTGCTGCTATTTTAGCCCACAAGTTAACGATCCTCTGATTGTTCGAGGCGAGGTCGCAAACACTCACCCACGCCTTGGACAGCGCGACGTTCTCCGCGTCTGTTCACTTCCTCCGTAGCTCCGGCTGCGATGACTCGCCGACCATCTTCTTCACCTTCTTGTTCTTGGGCGCGCCCTGACCCCGCCCCACGGGAGTGTTCGGTGCCTCGAGATCTATACCCAACTCATCTAAGGAGAAGGTATCAATCCCCTCGAACTGCGTCTCTGCTAGGGTCGATGTGTGCGAAGCAACAGTACCAAAATCAAAGCTGGGGCGATAGACGTCAGAGCCCCCCGGCGTCCCCTGCCCCCACGGTGTACCCTGCGTCCCCTGCATCCCCACCATCCCCGGCGTCCCCTGCATCGCCGGGTACCCCGGCGTCGCCTGCATTCCGGGTGCCCACCCCGACATCATCGGCATCCCGGGATGCATCCCCGGTCCCCCTGACCCCCCGGCGTCGCTCCGGCATACCACCACCTGATGCCATCCCGGGCATCATCTGCTGCCAAGGGTACATGTTGTTGTGTACCCGGGCATCTGATTCCATCCACCTCCCACGGGGACCGTGGGAGTTTGCGACCTGCTCGACCCTGAATTTGGCTCGTTGTTGAGATCCATTTCACATTGTTGATCTTGTACAGAAATTAAGATAGAGAGAGTACTCGTTAAAACAAGTGGTGCGAATGAAAATATCGCGCAAATCGCGTATATATAGTGTTTCGAAAATTTTAAAAAAAAATTGGCTCGCCGGTTCCTCGCCGATCGAGAGGCTGCAATAGCGGCGAGCCGATCGGCGAGAGAATCCGCGAGCGCCAGGGAATCGGCGTTCCCTCGCCGAAATTCTCGCCGATTTGGCGCTCGCCGGCTGCAATAGTTCGGCGAGCCGCTCGCTAGCCGACCACTGGAGATGCTCTCATGCAACATTTAAAGTTCACTGGAAAAACCAAACTAAGTGGAAAGTTAATGACTTTATAGACAATTTACCCTAAAAATATATTAGTAGTATGATAGAACGTTAATCAAACAAAATGATAAATCAACTTAAAATCTGATGCCTCATCAGCACAACACAATGATGTAAAATTCGATTAGTTTTGAATCTTTGATGTAAAAATATGTATGCAAATTAAAGGAGTACTTGATGAAGAAAGTACTACTCCATGAAGTTGAATAAAAACAATTAAATCATGGGGAGCCCAGCCAATGCTCCATTTTAAAATTTAAATAAACTTTTAGTATGATACGTATGTCGTACTCTTCATGACAAAATTGTCGGATGAGACTTATCTTTATGGCTATAATAAAAGTTACGTAAAACTATTGAGTTAGAGTATGGAGAAAAGGTGCAAAATGAAATAAAAGCAATTGACTAATATGTGAAAAACTAGGGTCCCATTTATCTATGATAACGTGAGTGTTTGCCATTCATCATGAATCGGGTTTGATTTGATTTGATTAAAGTGTGATGCCCGAAATCGCAAGAACCATGCGACAAGAGCAGATCAAGCATGAATTGTTGGAGATTCATCAAGCGTTAATTGTTGGGGATTCAAATCACATATATGAATGTTTTAGATACGTAGACCTACCACTAAATGAAATTTTTGATACAAAAAACTAAGATTTAACTATTACGAGTCATACTCAAGTTTTGGTTTATCTTTTTAAATCTAATCAGTGCTTTGGGTTTTAATCAGGTTAATTACCATGAACATAAAGCAAAGACGTAAGCAAGAACCAAATCCAGAGTTATGCAATCCAACGATCATTCATTAATTTTTAGGTTATTATTTTGTACCATATTCACTGTATATAAAAATCTTTTGCAGTACTAGACTTATCTCTGACACACACCATGTGCCAATCACAAAAACATACATATATAAAAATCATTAATACTTTACTTAGTATTTTTAGTTATCCCTCCATTTCTAAGCCCAATTAAGTAGGAGTAGTAAACTTTTAGTAAATCCATGTCTATTGTGTGTTCTTTTTTTTAATATTTACAGCTAGCTCGTCATTACATGCATTTGTCCTTTTTTTTCTTTTTTTTATAATGTATTTGATGGGTTTCCCTAGGCCTCTTTTTCTGCACAAATCATTAGCTAAAGTCAATTTCATTTATCGTTCGATTATGCCACATCGATTTTTGGGTTATACTTACCCATATTACCACTAATATTGATCAAAATCTTTATTTATAGGGACGAAATTAGACAAAATTAATTAGTACCCAAAAATAGAAATCGGTGAATTGTAGTGTAGTCAGTCATGACATGACCGATTCCTAATTACCAATTCTGTATTTTGATATTAAGCTAAAACTAGTCCATACTAGTACATACCAATGTCAAAAGATTGCATCACATATAAATGGAAGGTGATTTGAAATGCAAAATAATAATTGATCCATATCCATTATTTATTACTTGCTCAATCCCACGAGAATATGTATTCTTTCATTTTTAATCCGTCACATAAAGACTGTTCCATTTTTTTCTATTTTCGTTAGTCCCATAAAATTTGTCTCTTTCACTTTTTACCAAAATTTACCATTTTTGGTAGTAGATCACATATTCCACTAACTCATTCCTACTAACATTTTATTATAAAACTAATATATAAAAGTATGATTTTGGTTCCCCTAACTTTTTCAACTTACTATTCATTACATTTCTTAAAATCTGTGCCCGGTCAAAGTGAGACAATCTTTGTAAGACGGGGGAGAGTACTACCAATACTTTATGCTTCAAGCTGGAAGTGTGAGCCCTTGAATATTTTCACTCCAAAATTTTATTTCTCTGTAAAAATTCAACTGCAATAATTCATTTTCACTCTAAACTTTATTTCTCTGTTAAAAATCAACTGCAAGAATTTATTTTCACTCCAAAACTTTATTTCCCTATAAAATATCAGCTAAAATAAATAATTCAAATTCATCTTTTATTGCTTGGTTTGCATATACAAAAATATGAACCCCTATAAGGCTATAAGTCTATAACACTATATAATGCTAGTACGATGCTAGTAAGTAATACGTATATAGTGGTAAACTCACATGCATCAAGATCACTTTGTGGTGATATTAATATATGTAGTGGAGTAGTACTCCCTCCGTCCCGCACTACTCACACTTATTTCCTTTTTGGGCGTCCTAAGTTACTTGCACTCTTTCCATTTTTAGTAAAAAATTTCACCTACAGCCGTCATTTTTGACTTTCCTATACACTTATTCCTTAATCTCCGAGCCAAAAAGGAAATGAGCGAGTAGCCTGGGACGGAGGGAGTACAATTTAACATAAAGCAGTTTAGGTGAAAGAGATAGATGACAAAACCATCACTCAAAAAAACAAAAACACACAGAATTCTCTAGGATTTTTGTTTACCTCGTAAGAAAGAAGAGAAAAGACAAGACAAGAATCACATGCATGAAGATCACTTTGTGGTGATATTAATTGTAACACCCGCGATTTTCGGATAATAAAAATTTTCCTATTGAATGCGATATGGTGATTAAAATGAAATTTCTGAAAAATAATAATAGTGAAATACGAATAATATTTCTTTGGGCAAGGAATTCTTTTAGTTCCTTTGTGAACCTTGGGAAATACTAACGTTGAGGAATTATGATAGTACTTGGCATAACACCAAGGGACTGTTTATGTTGTTGGATTGCGCGAAGGTGAGTGCTTACTTTGATTTAATATTCATACTGTGGAGTGTGATTTGTTTTGGTGGAGAGGAATATTTTCTATCTTCGTGGAATTTATTTAAAGTACTAAATGTAGTACTCGGCGTGTTTAAATCAAGGATCGGTGGGGAAATTAATATTTGGAACAACACCAAATATTAATCGTTGCGTTGGACGATTTTAATCTTTGTTGGGAACAGGACGACGAAATTAATTAAAGTTTTCCGTGAACTTTAATTAATAGAAAGGAATGCAAGAATGTAAAGTATATACACTTGGCTTCTCGAATAAAATTGGAGTCCAATGTTTTTATAAAAATGGCTTTGGGCCATGACAATCGAAAACTCCTACTCTTCAATCCTATACTTCACGGTATTTCTCTTTTTGTTCCCAGCGAAAACTCCTACTCTTCAAACTCTGCTCCAGCTTCCATCCCACTCTGCAGCCGTTACCTGCAAAAATTTAACACACCAATTTATTCCTAATCATGGTGTGAAATTACCATTCAATTACACGATTAAATGGGATTTAATCCCAATTAATCTCCTGATTTCACTCCCTCATACTCTCGGTAGTCTCACCATCTGCAATATCTAGCAAAAACCAGAGAGAGAGAGAGCCGAGAGGGAGAAAGAGAGTAGAAGAAACTGCTGCCCTTTTTTTCCAATCTCATACAAGCCAAGGTAATTTCTTTTCACAAATTCATAGCTCAAGCTACTCAATTCCATTCAAGTTTCAAACATATGCCACAATTGGTTGACAGAAACGAATCTACCAACTCCAAGGAACTACTCCTTTCGGTCCTAAAGTTTCACAATTCAATAGCGTGTTATTGAGGTATAAATCCCTTCCCTTTTGATCGTTGTTATACACTCCCACACATAACTCAATCAACAACAATCAAACATAACTCTAACAACGACGTAATCAAAACCAATCGAACATCACGAATTGAAACCCCCTTGCTGCGAATTGAAAACTGAAACGAAAGAGCCTAATTGTAAAAGAAACTTATCTTTCGGGGTGAATCGGGGTTGTTTCGGAGCTGTTCGGGGCGAGTTCGGACAGCTGCGGGGCTGTTCGAGCGTCGACAGCAGCGCGAACCGGCGGCGATGTCTGACCGGGGGCGGCGCTGCAGCGAATCTTGTCGGAGACAGCAGACCGCGGTGACCGGCGGCGGCGGTGCGGTGTTTGAACAGAGGGCAGCAAACTGGCGACGGCATAGGGACTTGGGTGTAGTGAAGAAGACGACGTGAATTGGGGGAAACGGAATAGGATTCCAGACGCCGTATTGACCGACGGCGAGGGATGAATCGGAGACAGTGGAATTTAGGCTGTCCGATTGGGGATTTTCGGTGGTAGGGGAAATCTGATTCTCGGAGTGAGAGGTGACTCGAATCGCCGGAATTGCGTGACAGCCGGCGGCGTGGTGTGAGACGGAGGGGAGGTCGACGGGTTCTTCAAAATTGGGGGAATTTATCCTTTGTGTGGAATGAGGAAGAAGAAAGAGGGGTTTGACTTTGACCGATTGTGGAGGAAGGAGTGTATGTGGGTCACTCTTTTGGGCCTCATCAAATAAGTTGGGAATAAGGTGGACTAAGTAAATAATTATCTGGGGCCAAATTAATTAAATCCTGAAATATTTCGAAGGGCGAATAATATTATCCCAAGTGCGAAATAAATATATTTGTGAAGGGAAATTGTTGCGATAATTTAATTATGCGCTTAAATAATTTTGGGAATACGTTTTGATATCATGATGGAAAAATACGAGGAGCCAATAGAGGAATTATGGGCGCAAGCGGCCGCCGAATAATCGAAAATACGCGAAAGTCGAGAAACAAGATATAAGACTTTAACTAGGGTGTATGCATTCTAATTAGTAGTTTTCTCGCGTTGATTGTTGTGTTACTATCTTGTTGTTTAAAGGGAATTGATCCGTGAGACTCTAAATTCGAAATGAGAAATACTCAAGTGCGATATCTGTTAAGCGAATTTAAAGTATATTTTGGTGACTACCTTGACATGACCGGTTCCTAATAGTTTGGTGAATTGTAGTCAGTTATGACATGAAATTGACATGACCGGTTCCTAATTACAATTCTAAATTTTGATATAGATCTAAAACTAGTCCATACTACATGCCAGTGTCAAAAAGGTTGCATCACATATAAATGGAAGGTGATTTGAAATGCACAATAATAATACTCCGTATATCCATATCCATTATTTATTAGTCGCTCCGTCCCGTAAGAATTTGCATTCTTTCATTTTTAGTCCGTCTCACTAGAATATACAATTTCTAATTTTGAAAACTCTTTTTTCTCTATTGAGGTGGGACCCACTCTCAATTAATAATAATTTAATTATTTTTTTTCTCTAACTCTCTTATTTTACTAATTTTACATTAAAACTCACGCCAAACCTAAAATGCACATTCTTTAGGAACGGAGGGAGTATTGCTTATATTCAATATTGTCATGTGGTAGAAGTCCTTATCATGATTCTCTGTTTGTATTTGGTGGCTATTACTCCCATTAATTGGATATAATTGAGATAAAATACACAAGTCATACTTTAGTACTCTCCACAAAGTTGAATAAAACCCCAATAAGATGAAAAATAATTAAATCATGGGGAGCCCAACCAATGCTCCATTTTACAATTTTAACAAACTTTTAGTAAGATATGTATCTTCTTAATGAGAAAATTGTTGGATGAGACTTATCTTTATGGTTGTAATAAAAGTTGCGTAAAACTATTGCGTTAGAGTATGGAGAAAAGGTTATCTATGATAATGTGAGTGTTTGCCGTTCATCATGAATCGTTTACATTATTGCATAGTACTCATATAGAAATACTCGTGTCCAAGAGTAACTTTTATGAGTTTATCAAAAGGATGGAGTAAAGTTGCATTGGCAGCGCTCAAGTAAATATAAACATATAAATCTGCATAATGTTAAAGTTAGGTTGGATGAAATGAATTCAGACAAAAGAATCCATATACAAATGAAAAGGCGCCACTTTTAATTATTTTTTTTGTAGAATATAGTATTTCATTCAGTTGATCATTTTACTTTAGGAACTACGATTATAAGAATTTATAAGGTTTTATAAATTAATAAAGAAAGTTCTTCTATTGTGATTGGATTTTGTACTAGTAAAATAGCTATAAATCATTTGGGCTAGATGGTTAATTGCTGCCAATTTATATCAGTCCCCAAATCCAAATTATTATTCATCGAGAAACAGGAGACACAAATCCCTCGAGATACACTGAACATGTTATACTAGCTTAAGCAATTTTTTTTAATGACTAGGTTTACCTATAAGTGAAAATCCACTTAAAATGTCTTATCTATGCATAATATGGCATTCTGCGCTAACTAATTAAATATTAGTTGTACGATTTAATTAGGAGTATATTCGAACTTTATAATATGCAATAATTTAATTTATTAATGACTTCATTGCATCCTGCTGCATGCCTTTAGTGGCTGGAAAGGGTGGATTATCATTATTTTGTAAAGGTATATAAATTGCACTCCATACTATGATATAGTACTACTATATGGTTGGAGAATTTGACCTAACATGGTCCGAGTCTTGGGGATTCGATCAACAGGATAGGTCGACGTCAGAGTAGGGATAGGTAGACATCTTAAAAAGCGGGATAGGTCCTCTCCGAACCATATAGTAGTACTATATCATAGTATGAAGTGCAATTTATATGCCTTTACAAAATAATGATAATCCATCCAACCCTAACACAAAAGGCATGCAGTACTGTGCAAGATGCAATGAGTAATCTATACATTAAATTATTGCATATTATAAAGTTCGAATATACTCCTAATTAAATTGTATAACTAATATTTAATTAGTTAGCGCAGAATGCCATATTATGTATAGATAAGATATTTATGTGGATTTTCACTTATAGTTATGGTAAACCTCGTCATTAAAAAAAATTAGTGATTTGCTCCATCCATCAAGGGATATTCTATGAAAAAATAATTAAAAGTGACAGTTTTGTCATTTTGGATTCTTTTTTCTGAATTCATTTCATCCAACCTGACTTAACATTATGCAGATTTATATGTTTATATTTACTTGATTGCTGCCAATGCAACTTTAATATCCATCCTTTTGATAAAAGTTACTCTTAGGCACGAGTATTTCTATATGAGTACTATGCAATAATGTAAACGATTCATGATGAATGGAAAACACTGACGTTATCATATATGAATGGGACCCTAGTTTTTCACATATTAGTCAATTGCCTCTGTTTCATTTTGCAGCTTTTCTTCATTCTCTAACACAATAGTTTTACGTAACTTTTATTACAGCCATAACGATAAGTCCCATCCAACAATTTTCTCATGAGAAGAAGACATATATATCATACTAAAAGTTTGTTTAAATTTAAAAATGAGCATTGGCTGGGCTCCCCCATGATTTAATTGTTTTTCATCTTATGGGGTTTTTATTCAACTTTATGGAGTAGTACTTTCTTCATCTAGTACTCCTTTAATTTGCATACATATTTTTACATAAAACTAATCGAATTTTACATCATTGTGTTGTGATGATGAGGCATCAGTTTTTATTATTAAATCATCTTTAAAATTCTAAATTATAAAAATGAATGCATGTGTATATTAATTATAAAAGTCGATGAAAAAAAGTTACTATAATATGGGTCTCACTAGTGTAAATCATCTTTAAAATTCTAAATTATAAAAACAAATGGATGTATATATGAGTAATTGTCTTTGGAATGCCATGGAGTCGCATCACTTCCTTAAAGAACAATCTAGCTATATGATAAGCATTAGAGGTATTCCGACAGGGTATAAAATGAGTCTATCTTTGAAAACCTGTCAACAACAACAAAAAAACCGAAGACTTCTGATGCTCCTCAAAATCTGTTTCTAAAACTCAATAATTTAATTACTTTAATATTGTAATCAAGCTTATAATATTGAAAGCTGAAGTTGAGTTGAATGCTTTACATTACACATTGCTGAATAATTTTATTGCTGGAACGAGGAATTGTCAATAATTATTTAAGCAAACATATGATAGTTAGATAATTGCCTATGCATCTTTGACCATTTGATGGATATAATTAATCATGACCCACCCAGTTTGAGATAAGAGCCACAACAATCATTAACCACCAACGGCTAAATGGCGTCATAACAAAACGAAGATTGAATCCTCTCCAACCAACCTGCATCTATTATTAATTGCCATTTCATTTCTTCATTTTCAGCACCTGAAATAATTACTCTACATAGGGACATGATATTCTATTTTATTCCGGAAGGGAGTTGATATTCTCTCCGTATATTTATTTAGTTTATTTATGCTTTAGTATTATTTAGTTGTTATGATTTTATTTACTTTCCATAGTGGTTAGGATTTGATTTGCTTTTTGATTTACTTTCCTAGTTTATAGGAGATCTTTTTGTACCACACATATTATAAATATGTGTGGAATCTTTTATTATTATCAAGCAGAATGAAGAATTAAATTATTAATCTCGTTCTCTTCGATTCTCCCTCTTGGAGAAACCGCCAATCTACGCTATTTTCCTCCTTTTGTGCTCTCTTTTCATATAATATATTCAATAGGAATTAATCTCATATTAATTCCTATCACATAACCACTAAAATGCTACTCTCTTGATTACACAATAGTGAAGACATTTCTTTTTGGCATAGAGATTAAGAAAAATTTTGTTAAGTGAGTTAAGTAAAAGAAGACTAAAGTAGGAAATGAAAAAGGTAGGGAGAATAAAGTAAGAGAGAAGAAATGTGTTGAATTTTACTAAAAAGAAAATGACTTTACTACTATATAACTTATCAAAATGACAAAATGACTCTACTACTATGAAACGAATGAAGTAGTAATTAGCTAGGATAGTCTAATTCATGACCAATCTATTCCATATTCGTGCGCTTGTACAAAGAAACAACTAATAATTGGTATTCAACTTAATTTGATTTCAAATTATAAGGATTAGATTAACATTATTAATCCAATATAAAACTAATTACGATAATGAGTTTTGGAAACAGATTTTGGGGATGAATTTTTCATAAGTGTTAAAGAAATCCCAATAATCCTTCAAGTGGCATGTTTATAGGCGCATGCTTCATTCACTCGGTAGCGTTTGATGAGCGTTATTGGGAAATTTGGTGGGTTTAAGTTGATAGATACATGATGATCTTTTATTTGAGATTGTTGATATATAGAGAAATTGTCAATTATTATTAGAGCAAAATTGGTTAAGATGCCCTCTCATCAATGAGATCAACTTCACCGCCGCAAAGATGCATTTCCTTAGCATCTTTGGCCATTTGATCCATGCAATTAGCAAAACTAAGATTGAATCGACTACAACCAACCTGCATCAATTATAAATCTGTTGCATTTCATTTCTTCATTTGCACCACCTACAATTAATTAAAAGTAAAAATTAGAAAAATATCAAAAATAAAAGTAAAAATATCAAAAATAAAATGCTAGTAAGATTGAAAAGATAAAATGTAATGCCCGACTTTTTTCTATCTTTAGGGTTCTTGAAAGGACATCGAATGTTTAGCAAAAAGTTTTTGTTAGTTTGTTTCTTTACATTGAATAAAAAAGTAATCCCTTCGGACAAGAAATATTGTTCAAGTTTAACTCAGCGCGGGTTTTAAGAAATGTGAAGTAAAGTGAGTTGAAAAAGTTAGTGGAATGATGGTCTCACATTTATATATTAGTTTTATAATAGAATGTGAATGTAAATAGTCAGTGAAAAGTGAGTCCACTCACCAAAAACAAAAAAAAAATCAAAGTGGATAACTTTTCACGGACAGATCAAAATGAAGAAACTGGACAATATTTTATGGATAGAGGGAGTATTAGATATTTTATGGAATTTTAATTTTTTGTTGGTACTTAGAATAACACCAACGTACTGATTGTCGAATATTACGAAACGAATCCAAGGAAATAATATTTAGGCATATCTAGTACATAAGGGAAATAAAATAATTTATTTCTAAGTTGCACCGGCGAATTTAGTGTAAGTAGGAGTTTCCAATCCTATGTTTTTCTCATTTTCTTTTATTATTTTATTATGTAAAAATTTTCAACTAAATTAACGAAAGTTTAAAATTTAGTCACGTACGTCCTTTTTTCATTTCAATGAAATTTGTATTTTAGATGAGTTTTTGCAATTTATATGAAGAAAAGAAATTAATATTAGGGTAAATTGTCCAAAAAATATAAAATTAGTCAAATTCAGGTCAATCTCACAACTTTAAAATGAACAATTTTATTATAACTATGGCATTTTTCTTATTTGTCTCGTAACGAAATATTCCGGCCCGCTACAGAGATGAATTCATTGAGATGAAGGTATAGAAATTAAAAGCTTAAACGAATGCATATTTATCGACGAAATTAAATCCAGGAGCGATTATAAGTTTACGAATTTCATCATCTCATAATTTATACTAAAAGAATAAATGAAACAAAAAAAACTTTATGATGGACCTTGGGCCCAAAAATATATATTTTCAATTTTCAGCCCAAATACCTTATCATTTTCACCGCAATATAATCACAAAATTTTCCATTTCTCACCACTCTCTTATCTCTCAACTTCCATTGCCAAAATTCAAGGAGATGAGTTCCTCAATATTCACACCTTCAGCTCAAACGGTCTTGAAAAAGAATCAAAGTCCTCTGCTGCTGCTGCTGCATATCAATGCCTCTTCTCCCCTCCAAAAACGAGTTTCTTGCAAAGGGAGAAGAGCTTCTTCTCCAACGGCTTTGCTTTCCACTACCAAAGAGATAATCTTGAAGGAATTTCATCAAACAAGAGCCCTCAAAGTTAGTGTTGTTGGCCAGTTTTTACATGTAAGAAAAATCAAAACTGAACCAATATTTAAACATTTTGGTTTTCAATTTGCAGATTATTTCAGGATTGCAGAATTTCGACAAGGATAATGTAGCCGCTGTTGTTACTGCTGCAGATAAGGTCAGTTTCACTGTGTGTTTGTGTTGTTTTATTCATTATTTAGTGGTATTATTTTCTTTATTCAGATAAAGTTTAAACAGAATTCTAGTATAACTACATTACTACTACATAACAATTGTGTTTAAGCTAACAAATTCCTTCTCCTTGTAAATTTCTAAAAAATACTTACTAATGAATTGAACAAAATTACTTTTAAGAATAAAATTTTAATGAAGGGATTGTATAAGTCTAGACTAGAGAATTTCTGTCAAATTTTGATTTAAACAAATTGAGAATGTAGTACAAATTTGATATTTTTGTGTTGGTTTAAGTAGGGTGGTGCAACTCATGTGGATATTGCTTGTGACGTCGAATTGGTGCGACTTGCAACACACCTCACTTCCCTTCCGGTATGTGTTTCTAGTGTAGATCCATCAGCATTTCCAGCTGCAGTCGAAGCGGGAGCCTTAATGGTTCGACTGCTAACTCTCACTCTGCTTACATTAGTCGTGCGATTGAGTCAAGTCGATCTGACTCGTTGTTTTTTCAGGTTGAGATTGGAAACTAGGACTCATTTTACGAAATGGGTGTGTTTTTCTCACCGGAAGAGGTATTGCTAGTGTTTTCTTGTTTTTCTTTTTTGACTAGGGTTAAAAGGGTGTGTTTGAATTTGCAGATCATTAATATGACAAAAGAGACTAAGAGGCTGCTTCCATCGACCGTCCTTTCAGTCACCGTGCCTCACACGCTGAGCCTTCCTGACCAGGTGAAGCTAGCCGAGCAGTTGGAGGTCGAGGGAGCCGACATCATCCAAACCGAAGGTGGAAAATCGTCTTCTCCTTCTAAGGCTGGTGTCCTTGGCCTAATTGAAAAGGTAACTACACTTATGTTTTGATTAAAAGTGAAAAAATGGCATTATTTGACACTTGGAATGGTTCAGGCGTCGCCGACTCTTGCAGCTGCGTACTCCATCTCTCGTGCAGTTCGAATCCCGGTAATGTCTGCTTCAGGACTATGTTCAATCACAGCGCCTCTAGCGATCGCTTCTGGTGCTTCTGGCGTGGTACGTACTACAAAACTAAACAGCACTACACAACACAACACAACACAACACAATACCTAGGGCTGAGAAAATATACCGAAATACCGCACTTACCGTACCGAAAAAATACCGAAAATACCAAATTTTTGGTATACCGTACTTTTCAGTACGGTATCATACCGTACCGACAGTTTTAGGTACGGTAAATGTATGCATTGTGTATATACCGCGTTATACCGCTATCATACCGCAATTGCGGTATATACCGCATATTTGCGGTATATACCATAAATTTACGGTATATACTGGTATAGCACGGTATACCGCAAATACGGTATATACCATAATTGGCGGTATATACTGCAGATATGCCATATTTAACATATTTATTATTTATAAAATATATTATTATATAATTTTATTAAACATAATTGAGAATGGATTTTGAATGCCATGAACTATGTTTGCTTTGTGATGGATTTTATCACTTTGGATATTTCCTAGATGTTTAAAATGATATTTTTGCTATTTAATGCGTGAATGTTAGGTTTTGACATGCGGTATTCGGTATTCCGTATCGTGATTT
Organism: Salvia splendens; assembly: GCF_004379255.2. Lineage (NCBI taxonomy): Eukaryota > Viridiplantae > Streptophyta > Magnoliopsida > Lamiales > Lamiaceae > Salvia > Salvia splendens. Next base: position 7,387,610 of record NC_056052.1, on the reverse strand, counting down.
CGGCATACCGCATATTGCGGTATACCGAAATGTCGGTAAGGTAATGATAACTAAATTTTGGTATACCGACTTTTCGGTATACCGGTATGCGGTATACCGAAAAAAGCGGTACGGTAAAGGTAAGGTTTTTGGTCATACCGCACATTTCGATACGGTATACGGTGTGGCAATTTCGGCACGGTATACCGTACCGTTCCAACCCTAACAACACCAAAGTTTTTACTTTTCATTTTTTCAAGCAAAAAATTCTAGTAAAGTTTTTGGTTATATTGATTTGCATAATAAATAATGTGTGTTGACAATGTGTAGGGTGTTGGATCAGCTATCAACAAGCTAAACGACGTCGTAGCCATGATTGCTGAGGTGAAAACTATTGCGGAGTCTTTAAATCTATTAAGAAGACAAGCACAAGTGTTTGATGAAACCATAAATATGTTTTGAAGCTTTCTCATTTCTGATTATTCAAACTGTAGTATTACTTTTGTGGCCCTTTTCCACCCACCTTTTGTTGACTATATTATGTAACAATTAATGTAAAATTAACAACTTATGTGTGCAATTAAGTAATTAATTATCACAAATATATACTTAATTAAAATGACATCGAGGAGGTTTATATGAGACTATTAGTAGTATATGCAATAGTGGAGTATACATCCGTTTCGTTATTCTCTTTTTGTGTTTTTTGAAAGGGTTGATCTAATTTTCGTAAGTACGTGCATGAGATATCTCGATTTCGATGGTTTTTCTCATTCATTTATGATCACTAGAGGGTACTTAGTGTTGAATATACTTTCATGTATCAAATTAAATTTGAATTAGATCTTCATTAATTTATGTGTGCACATGTATAATCAATTTGAGGCTGTGGATTTAGGTATGACTAACTCATTCATTGATTTAGTTGATACACGTATTTATCTCATATATCTGTATATGGTCAAAGTTAGCTTGAGTTAGATAGATAATAAACTTGAGAAATGAGATTATATCTTAAGCTCGGGAATTATTGGTCCCATTTTTCTTCCAAGAATCGTATGTAACTATGTATATATACTAGTGTTGGACCACGAGAGGGAATTTAATAGTGTTGTACAAGATCCCTAAAATTAAAAATAGTGGCACACGTAAGAGACAACGAAATCGTTGGAACACGAGAGTGAAATGATTTTCTTTTTTTCTCATATAAAATAAATAATCATAAATAATCCAAATTCGATTATTGATTTTTTTTTATTGAACATTAAACTCCTAAAAAGGTGAATAGTTAGGTCCCTATGCCTTAATTATATCACTAGGATAATTAAACCAAACCAAATCTTTAGATGTAGTAACCGACCAAAGGAATGTAGCCCTGAACATAATTTTGAAGAGTGAATTTAAGAGATTAGCAATGGTTGGCCGATGGAGAGGCCCTCCCGATTGGCCCCCATCGGCCAATCATAGTGGAAAAAGGGCCTATGATAGGCCATTCTTTCTCTCTCCATATGGGCCGATATATCGGCCTTGACCGATGAGTAAGGGCCTTTGATAGGCCCTCCATTGTGGAGGAATGGCCAATCATAGGCCCTTTGCATATATGTATTTTTTTACATATAATTTAATTCCTCTATATATACATCCACTTCACATCATTTTCATTCTTTCATCCACTTCCCTTCATCCATCTCCTCATTTTACACTTTCTCTCTCTACAAAATGGATTTTGACAAGTTGTATAAGTTCTACAAGCTGCATAAGTTGTACAAGCGGTATCGAGATGAACTGGATGATCGTGTGAAAGCGGACATCTGGAAAGCTAGCAACAAGATAAACAAACAGTTGGGTATGCATTCCGATAACGATGACGCTTGAGTCTTAGTTTGTTATTTTCTATTTTTTTAAAATATATATAAGTTTTTTTTTAAATTTGTATCTTGTTGTATTCTATTTTCCAATCTTGCAATACAACGATGATTTGTGTATTAATATTTTTTTGCATTTAAATTTATTTAATTTGATAACATGTTAAAAATACAAGTGCTAGACATTTAAAACAAAATAAATGATGATTTGGAAATGAAATGGAAATGGGAGGGCCCTTCTATAATGGGAAGATAGGCTCTCTCAAAAATTGATGATGTGAAAATAATAAAAAAGAGAAGGGCCTATGGGACATTCCATTGCTAATGCTATGATACCAAGAAAAATAATCTAATAAAATAATCGAAATAATTTAATATTTGAGCAATAAAACCACCTTTAACTCTTGCGATTTGAGCTCACATCGTTCCCATCGAATCGAATTCCAAAATTCCGCCATGCAATCCCTCAACTCCACCGCGCTCCGCCCCTCCCCTCTCGACCCGCTCCGCGCCGCCTCCCTGCCTGGATTGACCGCCGCCGCTAGGCTCCCCAGCAGCAGGAAGCTCCATTTCAAAATTTCGGCCTCCGCAGCGGCGCCGAAGCGGGAGACGGACCCGAAGAAGCGTGTGGTGATCACGGGGATGGGGCTCGTATCGGTGTTCGGGAACGAGGTCGACGCCTACTACGAGAAGCTGCTCGGCGGCGAGAGCGGAATCACGCTGATTGACAGATTCGATGCGTCCAAGTTTCCGACGCGCTTCGGCGGTCAGATTCGGGGGTTCAATTCGGAGGGGTACATTGACGGCAAAAATGATCGGAGATTGGACGATTGCTTGAGGTACTGCATTGTAGCCGGGAAGAAGGCGCTCGACGGCGCAGATCTCGGCGGGGAGAAGATCAATAAGGTATAATGTGTTTTTTTCGAGCTAGCTGATTTTTTAGGTTATTGGATTTCTTTTCAAATTGATGTGTTTTTATTGAGTTTGGTTTGTTTATATGGTAATGATGTTTTTTAGTAGTGAGTAGAATGCTGAGTGATTCATATCATTCATTGGCAATTTGAATTTGAGCTTTTGAAATTAGATTATCGGTGACTTAAATCGATGTGTTTTAATTGACTGATTCTTTAGGTTTTAGGATTTCGGTAAAATCGATGTGTTTTATTTGAATTTGGTTTGATAATGTGATGATGTTATTTTTATAAGTAGTGACTAGAATGCCAAGTGTTTCGTAGTTTCCAATGTTATTTGTGTGTGAATTTGAAGTTGATTGTGAATTTGTGATTATGCCTTTTTCAAGCTTGATTTTAAGCTAATTTTTGTGGTGTTAAGGTTTCCGTATGATTCATATGTTTTTAATTAAATCTGGTTAGATAATGTGATGATCATATTGTTTACAGTACTAGTAGTGATTAGTAAATGCTGAGTGCTTTGTAGTTTCGGATGTTTAGTTCGACGTTATGTGGATCCCTTGGCTATTTGCATTTGAGCTTTGATTCGTGTTGTTTAGAAGGGACTAGCTGTTTGTTTTGTGTGAAGATTTTTGGTGTCACGTTGTTCTGCTTCAACGTTGCAGTGTGCCGAGTTTCTCCAAAAATAGGGATTTTGAACGTTTATTTTGATTTTAATTATTGGGATTGGCTGTTGGATCCTTGGCTTCGGTCTCTGCTTGATTAGTGAACTATATTTTTCTCGGAAATCGTGTTTCATAATGTGATGAAGATGGGGTTAGTAGTGAGTAGTAGCTTTTTTGTTGTTGCCTATGCTTCTGGCTCAACACTGTATTTTCGTTGTGCATCACTGTGGCTGAGAGGCAGTAGATTGAGAGCATCTTGTTGGCTTTTTTGGGTTTCTGGTTTTTAGGTCATGTGGATTCATCAGCTGTTTACATTGGATGTGGATTGGGGTTGTTAAATGGGTTATTGAGAAACATCTGTTTGTTTGTATATAAATTCTTTCTTATTTGTTGGAATTGGCTAATTGTGTGTATGATTTTCGTGTAACATCATTATGCTTCTGTTCGGAGCGTGCAAATCTTGCCAAAAATGGAATATTTGCTAGTTATTTTACCTTTAGATTGATCTCAATTATTGGGATTGGCTTTCAGATTCTTGACTGTACTGTCGATTATTTCAGAATCCGGTTTTACTAAAGAGCGACTTTTGATTGCCGATTTGGCATATGCGTCATATGTATTATTGTTCAAGTCTTTGTTATTTCTGTGGATGTCTTTTGGATTCATGGGGACTGGTCTCTGAGCTGATTGGGTTTGTTGTCGTTGCAGATTGATAAGATCCGAGGTGGTGTTCTGGTCGGGACGGGAATGGGCGGTCTTCAAGTATTCTCCGATGGTGTCCAAGCTCTAATTGAGAAAGGCCACAGGAAAATAACTCCATTTTTCATACCTTACGCTATCACAAACATGGCCTCTGCTTTGCTTGCGATTGATCTAGGCTTGATGGGACCCAACTATTCGATTTCCACTGCTTGTGCCACCTCAAACTATTGCTTCTATGCGGCTGCCAACCACATCCGTCGGGGAGAAGCTGATCTGATGATTGCTGGCGGAACTGAAGCTGCGATTATTCCTATTGGATTGGGTGGTTTCGTTGCTTGCAGAGCGTTGTCACAGAGAAACGACGACCCACAAACTGCTTCGAGGCCCTGGGACCAAGATCATGATGGTTTTGTTATGGGCGAAGGGGCTGGAGTTTTGGTAAGGGTTCCATCTTCTCATCTCTCTTCAAAACACCGGGCCTGCAAACGTGATTGGGTCAGATAAGCTTAAATTAGTGTTTTCTTTGATCTTTTTCAACAGGTGATGGAAAGTTTGGAGCATGCAATGAAACGAGGGGCACCAATCATTGCTGAATATTTGGGAGGCGCGGTAAATTGTGATGCATATCATATGACAGATCCCAGAGCTGATGGACTTGGAGTCTCGTCGTGCATTCAGAGTGCCCTTGAAGATGCAGGCGTTTCACCCGAAGAGGTACTTTTTCCTCCAAATATTAGAATTATATCTTCATATGATGCTCTGCATGGGCACAGCTGTACGTAGGAAGGGGTAAACCGTTCTTACTTAATGTAACAGCATTCTTTAGTTTGCGATCATCAGTTTCCTATAATGTGGGTGGCACTTTTTCGACACATGAAACCTGTTTCTTGCATCTGTAATTGTATGTACTATATTCGAACTCAAAACTGACATTGAAACGTTATTTTTGGATCATTTATTCGTTAGTAAATTGGATTCTTAGGTATATTTGAGGGTGCTATGGCAGCGGTTATTCACGAAAGCAGCTTTAACTGGTCTAGAGCATTTGCAGGTTAACTACATAAACGCACACGCTACTTCCACAATCGTGGGTGATTTAGCCGAGCTTAACGCTATCAAGAAGGTATTCAAGAAGACTTCTGGGATCAAAATCAATGCAACCAAGGTATACTCTCTCTCTCTCTCATTCATACAAATGGATGTGATGCTGATTTTCTGTGTTTGTATCTTCTTCTTGCAGTCGATGATAGGGCACTGTCTTGGTGCTGCTGGTGGTTTGGAAGCTATTGCAACGGTTAAAGCAATTACAACAGGATGGCTTCATCCGACCATAAATCAATTTGTAAGTTAAAACGATACATAAATGAATACTTGAAAACAGTCTGTGCGTGAAAGAAAGGTCTGACTATTTCTCTTTGAAATTACTTTTTTGCTGAAGAACCGAGAGCCGTCTGTAGATTTTGACACAGTTGCAAATGAAAAACAGCAGCACGACATCAATGTTGGTAAGATCTCATGCATGATCATCTAATTTAACGTTGAACGAGATTTTATACACACTGGTTTGTGGTTTAGGGCCCACTTTCTCACCCGTGTCTGAAAAATCTTTGCAGCAATCTCGAATTCCTTTGGATTTGGAGGTCACAACTCTGTTGTTGCATTTTCTGCATTTAAACCATGATCCAACTCACACTGAGTTGCTTGCAGCCGTCACAGTCTATCTCGTCACGTTGTACTAGTCGCTCTCCTTCAGCATTTCAACCTGGCTTATATTCGTCTAAATGGGCGCTATGCCCCGAGTTTCTTGAGGACTAGTGTACCACCCGTGTGTTACGTTTATTGTAACCTCTTATTGAAAGCATCACTTCTGCTTCAATCTTGTAGCAACAGCTCTGTTCTTTTTGTACTTGTATTTGTCTTTTTCTTTCTTGAACAACCATTAAAACATTTTATGTTACAGAGTCAATTTTCAGCCTTATTATCACTAAATGGCATTTTCCACTAAAACATGGCGTTCAGACGAAACGACACCGTCTAATTAAGTTCTAAATAGCATTTTGCCCATTTGTTAAAATTGTCCGTCACATCAGCACGTAATCCAACACAAACGACAACGTCTAATTAAGTTCTAAGGGTATCCACTATGGATAGCCGCGGGTTGGGGCGGTCGCGGGGCGAACCATAGTGTAGGCGACGTCCGCCTCGGGGCGGACGAGAAATAGGGGGCGGACGGCCATTCGGCGAAAGCGGGGCGAGGACGCGGCCGAGGAAGAATGGGTGGGGCCCGCGGGTTGGGGCGGTCGCGGGGCGAACCATAGTGTAGGCGACATCCGCCTCGGGGCGGACGAGAAACAAGGGGCGGACGGCCATTCGGCGAAAGCGGGGCGAGGACGCGGCCCAGGAAGAATGGGTGGGGCGAGGGCTGCGGAGCCTTATTGCGTGGAAACGGGGCGGACGCGGGCGGCGCGGCGGTGAAACGGCTGTGCGAGAAGGGGGGCGGCGGTGGGAGTCGGCTATCCTCTATAGTGGACACTCTAAATAGCATTTTGTTCATTAGTTCCGTCACATCAGCACATAATCCAACACGTAATACATTGGAAAGAGAGGAATGAGATAATTGTGAAAAGACAAATTAGTCACATCAGCACGTGATCCAACACGTAATAAGTTGGAAAGAGAGGAATGAGATAATTGTGAAAAGACAAATTAAAATTTAACCGTACAGCGCGTAGTAATTTAGTTGACAATTTATCCAAAATAAAATAAATAGACGATACTGAAATGATATTCAGCCCAAGTTAAATATATTCAAAATACAAACCGAGCCAACGAATAGTGGGCCCAGACCAAGACTGCTTACCCCTTTCCCGCCAAATTCCGAAGCCCTAAAACTGCTTAACCACCACGATGAACTCAATCGCGGTAGTATTTATTTCTGTGTATTTTTCTGCATTTCTCACGCGATCAATTGGAGGCAATTCAGACTGAAAGCGGAGCTGAAAGAAGATTTGATGGATCTCAGCGATGATATCAGGAATGCGCACAAACGCACTTTCCTCAAATTTTTCGAGCAAACCGTGAGTTTCGAAACAGCATGTTCAATTTACTGGATTTATAACTGTTTACGATTTTCTGTTTATTTGCACACTGTTTAAGCATCTCGTGAAATGCTAAAATTCGCAGGATTACAACGTTGAGCTTAAGAAATCTCTCGACTTAATGTTAAAGCAGAACATCCGCAGTTGCGTGATTAATCTCGCTCATTTATACAACCACAGAGAAGGCATGGATCTGGCGCGCAGGTTAGCCCAGTGATCTGCTATTTTACTTAGTTGTTATGAAATTTGTAATACATTTGTTGAAGACTTGAATCCTTAGTGATATTTTGCAAAAAAAAATGCAGGCTATTGCAAACTCCGAGTGAGCACATGCAGCCTCTTTGTGATGCGGTGACGGATATTGTTAGGAGCATGAATGCCAAGTACCTCAAGGAAGGAGAACAGGTTTTGGTTGGTCTCGACGGCCCTTTTGTTTCAAGAAGGGTGACTGATACGAGGTGCCTCGTATCTGCGCGATCAACGAAGGATTTCAAGGGGGAGGATCGTTCGCGGAGGTTTTCTCCGTCGAGCAGCCACCGTCCACTAGGGTTTTGGATTGATAAATTTGCAGAGAAAGTAAATAGCGTAAAAGTAAAAGAAGGAAAATGATAATTCTGATTATTGATTGGTTGAATAATACGAATATATCCTATACATATTTATAATATTTGGGGATACAATAATATCCTTCCCAAATATAGCAAATCAAATATAATAATATCCTAAGCAAAAAAGATATGGTGAATCATTAAATTATGGAAAAGATAAGGTAAATCAATACTAGATGAATAATGAGATATGGAGGATATTTATGAAGATATGCTCGTATCAACTCCCCACGGTTGAAATTCACCTTGCCCTCAAGGTGGAAACCACGACAAAATGAAGAGTGTCGTGACCAGAAGCTTTTGCGAGGTATCCCCACCCGGATCAAATGTACGCAAATCCTCAAGAATTGCACAAAGCTGACGAAGTGCAAGGACACCCACAGTGAAAAAGAACTCAATCTTAGTTTTGTTGGACTTCTCATTAGTTTCGTCTGGCAAAACCAAATACACCTTAAAATAATTTTCTTTTCTCCACTTTTTGAATGAATGGGCAACTTCCTTCAGAGGCGAAGCAACAAGCACTCCAACAATTTTCTCACAACTCAAATCTTGAGCTTCTTTAAGCAACACCTCAGATACAAATGAAAGACCAATTTTCTTTGTCATATCAATAAGTATACCAGTAGGCTGATTACCTTTCTTCGTTAAACACACGAGGCAATTGCAAATTCTTATACTCTTAGAACAACTCCACTCTCCAAAAGCATCTACTACTTCCGCCTCCTCACCATACTTGTTCAATACGCGGCTACTAAATGAATTGCTCGAATCTCTTTCTCCATAGTTGCCATTCAATATCAGAGATACATCACTAGAGTACAGATGCAACTCAGATAGTTTCTCTTTTACTATAACCACTTGTTCACTCTGTAACTGCTCCAAAAAAAGACTCGTATGTGAGCTCGGTACTGTAGGGTCGAGGCCACTATCCGGCTGGAAAGTCGGCGCATATGACAGTTGTCCGTTGGGCGGGGCTGGTGGTGGTCGAGGCTGTGCGTGCAGTCCCCCCACGTAGCGGTCAGTGTCATCCCTCCTACACTCCAATTTGGCGATTGAAGCGAAAGGATGCTCAACGTGAGCGGCAGCATCGGTGAAGGGCATGCCAAGCTGCTCCCTTGTGTGTTGTGGCTGCAGCAGGCTACATGTTATGTCGGGGTTCACGTGCGGTTGCAAGGCGTAAGGCAACATACTCTTCTCTTGCCATCCTACTTCCAGCTCCTGCTCTTTCATCTCAAACACCACTTTATGCTCCCCAACAAGGCTTTGAATATCCATTTTCCCATTTATGTTCGGCTCCTCTGGCAGCGCACTTAAATCGTTCACCTTCACCTCTAAGCTAGATCCATGATCTTCACCCTTTATCTCCAAACTCGATGGAGAAGAGTCAACTTCTTTTTGCTCTCTCAATTCATGCGCATATCCACACCCATAAGCATCCAAACTCTCGTCAAGTTCTGACAAATGTGCGTGGATAAAGTCATCGCCATAGCATCTATCTTCCTCTGTCTCACCCTGATAACGTTGCAGCTGTGGTTGTTGCGGCTGGAATTCGACAAGCACACGGTCAAGGGAATCCATATGCGTTGGTGGTGGCGTCGGCCAGCCGAAGGGGGGTGGTTGCTCATACGTCGGGTATCCCGGTGGGTCCCAACAGGTAGGATGGTCCATCGGCGACGACAGTGGCTGATGTTGGTCAAATTGTGGGGGTCCGAAGGGATCGTCTTGTGGCGGTGGGCCCCAACACGATGTTGGCTTGATTATTGGAAGTGGTGGGAGGCTTGGGCGATTCAGATGGTAGCTCCACGCACGGTCTTGCTGCCTCGACAGAGTGTAGTAGGGTTCCGGACCATGGGTTGGTGCTGGTTCATAGAGCCGTTCTGGTTTGGGAAGCGGCAGGGACCGTAGTTCATCAATGCAGCGGTCGGTCGCACGATACTCGGTCTGCCAAGGCTGATTTCCAGTCTGGGAACACCACGACTTGTCGAATAGTTCTGCCCTGTCCGACTGGTAGGACTGCGGTAGTGGGAACCATTCGGGTTGGTACAACGGCGGCGGTACTGACCCAAAATAGGCGGGCTGCCTGTGGTCTTGCTGTGATGAACCTTGGAATTCGCTCGCCGTGGGATTATATGGGGGGTCTGGATCAGGCCACGGAGGTGGGTCGTAGTCATTCTGGCGCGCGTTATAACTACTGGAAATAGGGCGCTCGTGCAGCGGCTGGTAGGAGGGTTGCTGCTCCCACAACGGAGGAGCTTGAATCTCCCCAACACGGTGTTCGTGCGTGCTCAATCGTGATTCCAATTTGGTGATTTCTGCGGAAATCCGTTCAAGCTGCAACGAAATATTGTCGTACGATCGTGCCATGATGACAATAATTTGGAGGAAGAGAACTAGATGAAAGCACCAGATGATACGAGGTGCCTCGTATCTGCGCGATCAACGAAGGATTCCAAGGGGGAGGATCGTTCGCGGAGGTTTTCTCCGTCGAGCAGCCACCGTCCACTAGGGTTTTGGATTGATAAATTTGCAGAGAAAGTAAATAGCGTAAAAGTAAAAGAAGGAAAATGATAATTCTGATTATTGATTGGTTGAATAATACGAATGTATCCTATACATATTTATAATATTTGGGGATACAATAATATCCTTCCCAAATATAGCAAATCAAATATAATAATATCCTAAGCAAAAAAGATATGGTGAATCATTAAATTATGGAAAAGATAAGGTAAATCAATACTAGATGAATAATGAGATATGGAGGATATTTATGAAGATATGCTCGTATCAGTGACGCCTAGAGATCTTTTGTCTAGGTTTATCGGCTCGATGGTTTGTGTCGAGGGCATCGTTACTAAATGTGAGTGTGTAAATTGGATGATCTATGAGAAATTTGGATTTAACTGCTTAATTGTAAGAGATTTGGATTAAATAGCATAATTTTAAGTTGGATTGTACTGTAAAGGAAAATTAGCAGATGTTAGCTCTGTTGTATGATTCAACTCTTATAAAACTATCGTCGTCAGGTGGGATGCACAAAATTACATAGTCCTTGAGGATTGAAGGCTTGAAAAAAGTCGATTTTCTTACTATTTGATTTAGTCCTTGAGGCTATTGTGCAATTATTCACACAATATACCAATATTTTGATGAGTTTAAAGGATTGAAAAAATATATTGTGTGGTTGTGATAGAGACTCTAATAGTTGGAACTTTTTGTTCTATATGTAGGTTCTCTTGTTAGGCCAAAGGTTGTAATGAGCGTCCATTTTTGCCCTACTAATGAGAAATTCACAGTTAGGGAATACAGGGACATCACGTCAAATATTGGCCTGCCCACTGGATCAGTGTATCCGACGCGTGTAAGATTTCTCATTTTGTCCTTTCTATTTTCTGATCATTTTACATCCACGTAACTCTGATGGGTTATAACTTGTTGCAGGATGATAATGGCAATTTGTTGGCAATTGAGTTTGGTTTGTGCACCTATAAGGACCACCAGACACTATCTATGCAAGAGGTCCCGGAAAACTCAGCTCCCGGGCAATTCCTAGAACTGTGGATATCATTGTAGAAGATGATTTGGTGGATTCCTGTAAGCCAGGGGATCGAGTGGCAATTGTTGGGATTTACAAGGCTCTTCCTGGGAAAAGCAAAGGCAGTGTGAATGGAGTATTCAGGTTATTTTATGTCTACAGCAGAACAATTTCTAGTAATTTGTTTCACCTTTATACTCGATTTGTATTTTCAATGCTTCTTGTTGCCAATGCAGGACTGTCCTTATAGCCAACAATGTCTCTCTTCTTAACAAAGTGTCGCAGAATTTACGTTATACAACTGATGATTTTGGAAATATAGAAAGATATCTGAAAGAGAGAATGCATTTGATCTACTTGCAAATTCTCTTGCACCATCGATATACGGGCATTCATGGATAAAGAAAGCGTTTATTCTGTTGATGCTTGGGGAACTTGAGAAAAACTTGAAAATGGAACTCACTTGAGGGGGTAAGGAATGCTCTTATCTCAGATTCGCCTGGTTTCTATGCTTAATTCTTTGAGCATGGTTGATTGTTCTTGTTGCCTGCTCTAGATTTTTTGAACTTATATGCTGCTTTCTTGTTTCTAGTGATATAAATATGATGATGATTGGAGACCCTTCTGTTGCTAAGTCTCAGTTGTTGAGAGCCATCATGAATATTGCACCTCTAGCCATATCCACCACAGGTCGAGGTTCATCTGGGGTTGGATTGACAGCTGCAGTGACTTCTGATCAAGAAACAGGTAAATTATGGTGTTGGTTGTGGTTTAATCATTATATTTATGATTTTACTTATTTGATCATTCCATGAATTCAGGGGAGCGAAGACTAGAAGCTGGTGCCTTGGTTCTTGCTGATAGAGGAATCGTTTGTATTGATGAGTTCGACAAGATGAATGACCAAGATCGTGTTGCTATACATGAAGTGATGGAGCAGCAGACAGTAACAATTGCAAAAGCTGGTATACATGCATCTTTAAATGCTAGGTGCAGTGTTGTGGCAGCTGCCAATCCAATATACGGAACTGTAAGTCCTTAAAGCATTTGATAGTTCTAGGCTTGCTGATCCCTTTTATGGAAATTATTAATGCCATATCGCCTATATGCACAGTATGATCGTTCTCTAACTCCAACAAAGAATATTGGACTTCCGGATTCTCTGCTTTCTCGTTTTGATCTGCTGTTCATTGTTTTGGATCAAATGGATCTGAACACATAGCAACAACATATGCAGAGCTCAGAAATGCAAGTTCAAGTGTAAAGGTTGGTAAATTACTACACTGATGTGATGTGATTCAACTCTTGGAATTTAAGCTGTGGCTTTAATTGTCTTAATGATATATTTGATATGTTTTTTTAGACTGGAGGGACACTTCCAATCACTGCAAGAACTTTAGAAACAATAATACGTCTATCAACTGCCCCATGCTAAGCTGAAGCTGCGGCTACAGGTACCACTACAGTCTACAATAGAATAGAATGTTTCAGCTCATTCATCATCTCGTTTCTAGATGGACGTGATTGGGAACTTCTTTACACAGTTATCTGAAAATACAGAAACCTTTTAATGAATTTTCAGACTTGCTATAATGTTGGATCTTGAAACAGGTGCTGAAGTTAGATGCTGAAGCTGCTATTCAAATTCTAAACTTCGCCATTTATCATCAAGAGCTGAGTGACATGGAGGCGCGTGAGAATGAAAGGCTGAGGGAAATGGAAAGATACAGCACCATGAACACTGAGGGTGGAAACAATGACAGAGCTCGTAGAGCTGGTCGGAAAAAGGCCAATAATACTGCCACAACAGAGTATGTGCAAGTTAACTTTCTCGTAATGTGGAGTTTGGTGTCTTTCATTTGTCATCCAACTTAGTTTTCTCTAATTAATGCTCTATTTTATCAATAAAATCTCTTCTTTCCTTTTTTTTTTGAAGTGATGCTGAAGTAATGGATGTAGATCCACCTCCAACAAATGAAGTGAACTTATCATCAGAGAGGTTTGTTTCAATTTATCTGACGATTCATTTCCTAGCATCGGTACTTCTAATAGCTGACTCGCCCGAATTTTCTACCTGCAAGCAGATTGGATGCTTTTAGCACTGCATTGGGGCGGTACAGACACGCTCAGCACGTGGAACAAATGTCGATTGCTGATATTGATGGCGTGGTAAACAGTGGTGCAGGTGCCCCTTACTCTGCAGCAGAGATCATGTCCCTTTTGGAGGTAATGTTTTCATATCTAGTTCATCAAACTGCAATTTATCATTTTGACTTCAATAAATATGACAGCAAATAATCGATCCCGTCTGCAGATAATGCACGACAAGGGGAGCTTAATGATTGTCAGGGACACGAACGTAGTCTACTTCATGTGAATATTCCATCTCCAACTCTCGAGTGCCAGCTCAACTCGAGATCTCCAAATACCGCTCTTCTGGCTGTCTAGAGACGACATTGCATTGGCCGTAGCTTACCGGAGATGTCACTGACATTAATAGCGTTTAACTTTGTAGCTTTAGTTGAAATGCGAAATCAATCACCCTTTATATATGAGAATTTGCTACTATTTGTTGCAAGAATACTATTGCTCTAAAAAAGTAAATTGTTGTGGATTCTTTCCCACATCGAATTTTGAATAGAGAGAGTAAGAGTTTATATATTGGAGAAGCAACAAAGGTATCTGTGTTCATAGAAAGGAGAGATGGTTGGCATCTCCCCCGACAGGGACGGGAACAGCCTTTGGGCTTTACCTGTTACCACCACATCCGGTTAAGGCTTTCCACTTGGTGGATCTTATAACCCAATTTTTTTTTGAGTATTTTTTATTTCTATTTCTTCCTTTTTTCCTTGGGTATATAATTTCTATATTAAAAATTCAACTTATCGCCATTTTTATCAATCAATATATCCTCATTTTCATGATTAAAATTTATTAATAATACTTTTATTATTTAAAAAAATATTATGTACTAACTTTTTTCTAAACATAGAGCTCATTGTCACTTTGGAATATACCATAAAATAGTTCATACTTTTTGAAACTTTTTCAGGCACATTTCTTTTATACTTTACTCATAAATACACAAACTTTTATTAGTAACTTATGCTGCACCAGTGTGCACTATTTTCTAAGATTGATGAAGTATAATTTAATAATACTATGATTTAATATTCACCATTTAAAATTCAATTCTTAATTTCTTTTATTTCTATTCATCTAATTCTATTTCTATTTTTGTGGTTCAAACTTCAAACCCTTTTGTCTCAATAATTATATACAGATATTAGTACAACTTGAAACTCATGAAAATAAAAGTTTATTATAAAAAATATTGTGAAACCCGAACATTTTGAATATGATTGAAATTTTATAATTCAATTAAATTTAAATTTGATTAGCTTCGTGTAGCAAAAACAAAATCTCGTTATTAAATCTTTACTGATTAGCATTAAATATTTATTTAAATTTTACTCTTAAGAAAAATCGAAGTTTAAATGGTATAAGACGCTAGAAAAATTTGATAACTGAATTGTAGAGCTTTACCCTAACAAGAGGGAGCTCTTCCAAAAATTCTCAACAGCCCAAGTCAAGCTCAGGCCGAAGAGGGGGTTTGGAAATAGTTTTCAACCAGCAATAGACGCGCCTCGGTTAGAACCTCACTAGCTGCGTCATTGCCCCAAGCGCAAAGATGGCTTTTCCCATCCACCCCATCTCCCTTTTATTACAGGAGCTAAGCTATTGTGTTTTACAAATTTCCGATGTGGGATACA
The DNA here is from genome assembly GCF_004379255.2 of Salvia splendens. NCBI lineage: Eukaryota > Viridiplantae > Streptophyta > Magnoliopsida > Lamiales > Lamiaceae > Salvia > Salvia splendens. The sequence goes on along the minus strand of NC_056052.1, from coordinate 7,372,474 downwards.
ATGCTACATTGACATTTCAACTCTTTTGTTTGTAATTACATATTCATAAAATGCTCACAACAAGAGGAATAAAGGCATTAAGTCCCTTTCAATTTCTTCATCTTCCAAGAAAAAGAGATTGAATTTTCATAAATTTTCATACATTCAATAACAAGAGAAGCAGCTGCAGCCATGCTAACCTCTCTCATAAACACACATCTCACCTATATTGATTCCATAATTTTAACTAACACTAAAGCTAGATTGCATACCTTTTATCTACTGCAATTGAAAATAATTAAATTTTGCAATCATTCAAATGAAACTGATAGTATGTATTTCTTTCTCAAGAGGAGAGAAAATCATACCCACGGATTTTAATTTCAATCTAAGCTGCTAGTTAGCTGTATTCCTGTGGCATCCCCGAGTAATGTGATGTGAAGCATATTTTCTATATTTTTCCACTTATGCTACACATTTTTATGTGAATTATAACTCATGAACTATCAATTGACAAGATTAGGACTGCCTCCGAGTGAAATTTCACACCAGTCACCGGCAAGGAAGGATTTCTCAAATCCCATAACACCATGGATCCATCTTCAAACCCAGCAACAACATGTGCATAAACCTCTGATTCAGATGAAAAAAAAGGCTCCAACAGCCATGCACATTCCTCTCGACTTTGCAGAACAATCCACTGAGCTCGGATGGTGAAAAAGTTGTGCGAAAATTGGCCACCCGGTCGGGTGAATTTGTGGAGTTAATATTCCACCCGGCCGGGTGAGATCTGGAAGGCATAAACAGTCCAGAGAGAATGAAATTCCGATCACCCGGTCGGGTTAATTCTTAGTTGCATACTTTCACCCGGCCGGGTGGTTCAACTCTAACTGCAAAATGGCAGTTTCTTCGTGGGCGGTTGCTTTGGAAAAGAAAGGAGAGAGAAGGCAGCATCCGGGAGGGACATGATTTGGAGAGCAGAAAATTGAAGGGGAGACGGAACTGGAGAGGAATTGAATTCTCAAATTGGAGTAGCTTAATCTGAATTTGGAGAAGGCCCAAAGATTGAGGATTCTGGAGCAGGACTTGTGGGAGACGAAAATCAGGAGAGAAAAAGGAGCTTTTGGTTTTGGGAGAAGCACAAGTGTGAAGAAGGAAAAACCAAATCAAACATCTCTTGGATTTGTGTACCATGGTTTTAATTGTTGACTCTCCATTATCATTTTCATTGCTTTGGAAATGCTTGGTTAAAAATCTTAGTGTTGCTCCAAACATGTAGATGGATAATTTGTTCGTGTGATTTAATCTATGTTCGTCTTTATCTTATGATCGTCTTTACCACAATTTTAGTGTTTGAATCTATTACTTCTGGTGCATCATTTGTAGTAGATCTTTATGTTTATTTAAATGTCTCTTTAACTTTGAATAAGTTGGATCATTGTGGTAATGAGTTATCAATTAGATTTGTTCAAATGATAATTTGATAATGGATTTCATGTGCTAATAGTAGTTGATCTCTGATTCTCGCGCATTCGTAGGATTCTTAGATTAACGAAGATAAGTTTTTTTTAGAATATGTGTTCAACTATTCTTGAACTTTTGTATGTCAAGCATGTTCAGTGCTAACATCGTCCATTGTTTGTAAAGTCCCGTAATTCATAAGATAAAGTTGGATTTTAGAATAAATCATTGTATTATCCATGAGTGTTTGGAGTAACATGTTCTTCTCTTAAATCGTCTTACTTGTTTTAGTTCTTCTATTTGTGTTTGCATAATTTTGAAATCAAAACCTTCAAATCAAAATACCTCGTTAGTATGTGTTTTCGTTGTTTTGGAGTTAGTTAATCTTTACCTTCCATGTGGATCGACACTCTTTTACTACAACTACATCTGTACTCTTGCATAAAAGGTTGTAATTTTAGAGTTAATTTATTAAACTTGTGTGATCTTGCATATAATATTTGAACTAAAAAATTACACATCATAATGCTTGTATTTTATTTGTTTTCTCTATTTTTATGGGACGGTGGCAATCTTGATCAACTAAAAAGGAACGCAACATCTATACCTAGCTTCACTTGAACAACTAAATAGTTTGAAAAAATCTTTAAAATCTTCAATTGTACTAAAGATTAGTTTAAAATATTACTAGAATAAAACTGATTCACTAAACATATTTTTAAAAAATATTTATTACCCGAGCGAAATAAGAACGAAAAAACATAACCCATAGACGAGCATCTTAAGAACCATATAACCTGAATATCACAAGAACATTCAACAAACTCTATAGATAAAAGTCTATTGTGCAAGGTAAACAAGCAAGACATGTTACAACTCCAGCAAAAGTCAAAACTGATAATAGCTTGCAGAAATATAGGGCTCTCGTCTTCCCACAGACGACAAAGCATCTTACACGAACAGGTTGGGCCTGGTTGCCTTGTATGTGGTTTTGAGCTTCCTCGTTGGTGGCCTCACTTTCCTGTACATCAGGGGGAACTTGATCTTGGAGTTGTGGAACTGCTTTGTGCTCTCCCTCTTGCAAAGCTTAGCTGGGACGGTCGCAGTCTTGATGATCTGGATGCAGTGATGGCGGACTCTGTGGCGGGAAGCCATCTCGGTGTACATCTGCTCAACACCACCGTTCAGGGTGGTGTCACGGTACTCCTTGTACATGTTGTGGTAGCCAGTCCTGCTTTGATACCTCAACCAGATCCCATAGTTCTTAATTGTTGTGGGGTTCTTTTCGAAAATCTATAATGACAGAAATGGCACAGGATGCACATTCAGTACACGAGTTTTAAGTTCATTACATGGCGAACAATAACTACACACAAAGGCAATCACATATTCAAACCAAGAAAAGGATGATATGTGCTGCAAAAGGGATAAAAAAACAAACATAACAAAAAGGATGATACATGTAATCACATTGTGCTTATTTCTGCGAAATCTCTAGATGAAAATCTGGAGTTCACAAGTGTGGAAGACAATAAAACTAGGCCTTACTATCACTGGTTTATTTTATATAAAATGCACCGAAACATCAATGTCCAAACATATGAAACACACAGCACATTATCAAATCCAACTTATATCCTTATATCATCAAAGAGTTGTCAAGTGTCAACTAAATTTAATCAAAACAACACATTTATTAAGATATAAACATAAAAGACAAGGTTTCAATCAAGCATATACCTCATTGATAGCAAGAACCTGACCATTACTCTTCTTCACCTTCTTCAATTTCCTCAGAAAGTACCTTCATAGATAAACACACACATTCAATTTCAATCCAGCAATCCTACCCCAAATCAATTTCTCAGTATAACCTAATATTACCAAGTTAAATTCACCACAAAATAAGAATGATTTATCTAATTTTCCACAAAATAAACCAACAATTCATTCATCCAATGACGAACACGAATGAATCTAGTTCATCAGGCACTGGAAAACACAGAATTCTACACCAAAGCTCAAAATTACCAGAATTTGGACTTGGCGCGGACCTCGTTGGTCGCCCACAGCTTCATGCGGTAGATCTTGGGGTGCTCATCCGTCTCCGTCGGCAGAGCTCTTCCGACCACCTGATACTGGTGGAACTGCAAACACCGCCATTTAAAAAATCAAATCAGTACTCATTGTTAGGGGTTTCAACACACAAACAAATTGAATCAACGATCGAATTGAGATAGACAGTGAACGCATACTTTGTATGTCACCATTTTCGCCGATTCTCAATCTCTCTGAAGCCGTGGGCGGGGGCAATAGCTAATGTAGGGTTCTGCGGATTTGAGATGGTAAAGAAGAGTTCAAGAAAACCCTACTTTCATTTGGGCTTTTCACTTTAATTATGGGCTTCCTGGATTCGGGCTTTTTTCTCCCATATTACTCTTTTCGAAAACATTTTCATTCTACACTACGTTAAAACTCCCTTCGTCCCAACTTAATTGTCACTCTTGCAGTGGGCACGTGTTTTAAGAAATGTAAAGAAAATTTGGTTGGAAAAATTAGTGGAATGTGAGACCCACTTTTTTATATTAGTTTTATAATAAAATATGAGTGAAGTGAGTTAGTAGAATGTGAGACCTACTTACTATTTATGGTAAAAATGAAATATGACAATTAAGTTAGGACGGATCGAAATGGAAAAGAGTGACAATTAAGTTGAGACGGAGGGAAATATTTCGTTCGTGCGCATTAGGAGTCCTGGTTTATCATTTTAGTGCATCTGCTATTAGGAGTCCTGGTTCACTTTTTACTATAAATGATATAGGTACCTTGAATTTCACCAACTAATTCCTCTCTCGTTTTATTACTACCTCTGTCCTTAAAAAACAGAAACATTTGAAACAACACGAGTTTTAATGCATAATTGTTAAAGTAAAAGAGAAGAATTGGTAAACTATGAGAGGGGAAAAGAAAAAATTGTAAAGTAAGAGAGAAAAAGAAAAGATAGTGGAAGTAGTGTTAGTGGATTGTGAGGTCCATGTCTTAAAATAGAAAGTTCTAGAAAGTTTCTATTTTAGGGGACGACCCTGAATGGAAATAGTTTCTATTTAAAGGGACGTAGGTAGTATAAAACTAATACTATAAATATAGGTCTCACATTTCACTACTTTTTTCCACCCACTTTCCATCATATTTTTTAAAACTCGTATCAAACTTAAATATGACTTCTAATGGCGGACGGAGAGTACCCAATAACTTTTTTTGTGCATTTGATTACTCCCTCCGTCCGCCAAATATTGTCCATGTTTGACTCGGCACGAGTTTTAAGAAATGTGAAGAAAAGTTAGTGGAATATAGGTCTCACATTTATATATTAGTTTTATAAGAGAATGTGAGTGTAATGAGTTAATGAAATGGACAACATTTTATGGACGGACCAAAATAGTAAACCTAGACAATATTTTAATAGACGGCGAGAGTACTTTATTAGTCGTTATTACACTATATTAGAATTCCACTTTTACCCTACTAGATGTGTTAGTGCATTGATTTACCACTAGTTTAAGTTATCAAAATTAATAGTTTTATGTCCCAATCTACTTAGATACAGTTCGTTTGAGTGTGAAATTTAAGAAATTGATGTTTAAAGGTTAAACGAAGAGAGAATAAACTGAAAAAGAGGATAAAGTTCTTGTCACAAAAGAAAATGTAGCAAATAATTTGGGACAATTACTTATGTAGTTGGTACTCCCTCCGTCCCACAATAAGAGTCACATTTTGGCATTTTGGTCCGTTCCACAATAAGAGTCACATTTTATTTTTACCATAAATGGTAAGTAGGTCCCACATTCTACTAACTCACTTCACTCACATTTTATTATAAAACCAGAATAAAAAGTGAGTCTCATATTCCACTAATTTTTTCAATCCATTATTATTTACATTTCTTAAAACCTGTGCCCATAATAAGAGCGACTCCTATTGTGGGACGGAGGGAGTAATGATTAGCAAACTAATTGTCGATGAAACGGTCTCAGCAAGAGCAATACAAAGTACAAATATAAAATTTAAACAAGAACATAACATCAAGGAAAAAATTGAACAAGGACAAGAGGCTCATATATAGTGATACAGGCACAATGAGTAACTCACCAGAACAAACGGTTAGGGTGCAGGAGGAAGACCACCGAAAGTCTGAAGAGAGCGAAGAGGATGCAAGCACCGATGAGATGGAGGAAACAAGCCCGATTGAACCTTGGCCAGAGCGTCCGAAGCCCCAATCAAGACGCCCGACGAAGTTTGTAGATTATGTTTAATGTTTTTTTTAATTGTTTGAGATATTATTAGGGTTTAGTGAGACTATTTAAATATTTATCTTTTTAGAGTCGGGCGTAATTATAAGCTCCGTTCCGGGTTTTCTAGTTGGTTCTTTCCCGGAATGGATCGAGTCGAACCAAACCTAGGGTCCTTAGTCATATATAAAGGGATTCTGTACATTGAAATACACAATCAATATACCAGAATTTTCCCTATTTTTATCGTTCCTTTAATTTCCATCCAAGTTACAAAACTTTCTCACATGAAACCTAGCGGACGGCGGCTACTCGACGGAGGAAGACTCTGCGAACGAACTTCCCCCTTAGTCTTTCCCGTCGTCAGTGATCAGATACGGTGTTACTCCGTATCATCTGGTGCTTTCACCGGTTCTCATACTCCTTTGTTTCGTCATGATGTCATCGAACAGCTTTGCGGCCGGCCGCTTGGAGACCATTGGGGTCTCTCTTCCGCAATCGACGATTCTGTCATCCAGCCAACCACTGTTATTGGCGATTATGTTGAAACTGGAACACCTTACTGTTGTGGTGGACGAGATGAGATCAAGATTGGATGTGGGTGATCAGGTAGTCGCCTCGCGACCGCAACCGGTTCCCCCTTTCAACGGCCGTCAACCTACACTAAGTTTCGAGCCCATTCCCGGTTTTCTCCTGCACTCCAACTCCTTCATTAGGGCCGTTTGTTTTTTCGGTGACGTGCCAACCGCTGACGGGTCCTTTCTCATTCGCAACACACTCTACGTTGCCTCAAACCCTAGGCCCTTTCACATCTGCCGCAGGACCCTATTCCCTTCCATTGTCGGGTTTCTTGGATTCCATGGGTGTGACTATTGTGGCTTCTCTCCACCAATTCGATCCAGGCTTCAACCGTGGGCCGGATCGTACTCAACTACGCCGACCACAGATGGTGAACCCCTTATCCTGCTGGGCCCGCCCACGATTCGCCCTCAATTTGGTCTGGCTGGTCACGACATGCACTCCAACACGAGGGTCAAGATGGAACCCCCCCGCTTTGACGGAATAGAGGTGAATAATTGGATCTGTGGGGTTTAATTTTATTTCAATCATGTCGGAACACCGGAGGTGCAACGTCTCCATTATGTTATTATGTTCTTCGAGCCGGTAGTGTCCGACTGGATTTGGAATTACTGTGCCAGCCATGAATATGTCACATGGTATGAGTTTTTGGATGACGTACGTCGATGTTTCTACCCTCAATGTTATACCAGTCACGTTGGACTACTCAAGAAGCTTCACCAAACAGGTACGGTTTCCGATTATCAATTGGCTTTTGAAAAGTTGCAAAAGAATGTTGTTGGGGTGCCTGATCACGTTCTTTTGGATTTGTATGTGTCAGGACTTAAACAACCTCTGCAAGACGAGGTGCTACTACACCAGCCGTCCACACTGGCAGCGACATTCGCTTTGGCGGTCCAATTGGCAGCCTGCCACCCGGACCTGAGCCCAGCGCCACCCGTCGCTCTGCGCCGACCATGGCATCAGCGAGACTAGCGCCCGCTGGGGGTTTCTACGCCAGCGCTGACCCAGAGTCAGGCATCGCCGGCTACCACGGGTCGACCAGGTCAGGCGGCGGCCCGTTCAGAGGGTCCTAAGACGCCAATTATTCGGTTGTCAGCGGTGGAAAAGGCGGAACGGTCCCGCCAGGGTCTTTGCTACTATTGTCCTGAAAAGTGGGCTATTGGGCATGCGTGCAAGCATCGATTCCTAGCTTATATGGGAGTTGAAAATGATGAGGATGACCCGATTGAGGAGACTGGCGATGGACTCCTTGATGAAATTATTACAGCTGGCCTGTCACACCTTCATACAATTGATGGCACGAGAAGGTCGAAGTCCATCACCTTGATGGGCATGATTGGGGCTGAGTCGGTGCACGTACTGGTTGACACAGATAGCTCCCATGATTTCCGCCACCTGCGAGTTGCGGAGAAGCTTCACCTTCTGCTCACTAGGGTGAAGTTATTCCGGGTGTATGTAGGGAATGGAGAATCGTTGTTGTGTTCCCACATTTCCAAAGGCACCGAACAGATCATGCAGGGCACGTCTTTCCTCTTTGACCTCCATATTTTGCCGGTCCATGGCCCGGATGTTGTATTGGATATGGAGTGGCTCGAGTCATTGGGGCGAGTGACTACTGTCTATGTGGAGAAGTCGATGGAATTTATCCGGAGATACGAAATGGTAGTCCTTACAGGTGCGACCCAGGGTTCGCGCCAGATCTCTCTACAGTCTCTCGCTTCTTTTGTGTCAAGGGCGTCACTATTAGAGATGTATGAGGTGGTGCAGCTGCCCCCACTGTCGGACCCGGACGCGACTGACACAGAGTTTCCGCAGGATTTACCCCCGCAGACACAGAGCTTATTTTAGTTTTTTCAGTTTTAGTTTTTTAGTATGCATGCTAGGTTGTTTATTGGTGTTTCTATGCCTTCTCCCACTTAGGCCATTGCTTGGCCTAAGTGTGAGAAGTTTGTGTGCTTAGCATGTGTTGTTTTCTGTGTTTCTTATGTATCTGCTCACACTTAGCCCATGGCTTGGCCTAAGTGTGAGGAGACTGTTATGTATATATGTCTTGTTTGTGTTTTACCTTCTTACACTTAGCCCAATGCTTGGTCTAAGTGTGAGAAGTTTGTGTTTTGTTGTGTTTGTTTCAAGTCGCCACTAACTGCCATGTTTTCCACTTAATTGGGATTGCTTGGGGACAAGCATGGATGAAGTGGGAGGGGGGAGAGTAGTTAGTGCAGTCAGTGTCAAGCATGTAAATAATCTGTTAGGTCTAAGAGTTAGTAGATTAGGTTCTATGCTTGCATAACTGGTATAATAAATAGCAAAAGCCCCTTAGGGAGAGTAATTGAAGAGAGGATACATGCTAATTTGTGAATCCCGTTTTCCTTAATAAATCTAAGTCAGTTGGAAGAAGTAAGAACGATAGAAAACGCCTGAATTTAAGCTTACTGTGAAGCCCTCGTAAAGGTGAGATATAAGCCTAGAGTAGAACACTTTCTACTAAACACTTAAGAAAAGAAAAGAGAGTGGCTGCCATTGATGCTAAAGGAAAAATGACATAGATAGTAAGGACTAAAGGCAATAGGGATAACCATTTTGAGCTTAATTTTTTCGAATCTGTTGAACCTGCCTCATTAGAAGGGCACCCCCTAGTGAACTCTTTGGGCCTGGACTAAACTAAATCCATTTGTTGGAACCTTTAACCTTCATGCCATGTGAACATAGGGGCAGGGATGAAGTAGCTCGATGGTAGGGGTATAAGAGAGATTGAAAAACAAGGGGAAAACGAGAAAAAGTTAGAAATAATAAACGGGCAAGGAATGTTGTAACTTGACCCGAGAAAAATGGTTAGAATATGGGCAGAAAAAAATGTATACATGTTATCCGACCCAGGAAAAAGAAAAAAATTAGAAATGCAAAAAATGGGCAGGAACAGTTGTTACCTGACCCAAGAAAAAAATACAGATATAAAAAAAAAGAGAAGGGCAGAAAAATTTTATGGCCCGGTGAAAATAAAGTAGGGAAAATAAGGCTAATTAGCCAGGGAACATCTCCAAAATGTTTGGGAAGATGAAATCATACATGGGGAGGTTGTTACCAAGTTTTGTCCCTAAGTTCACATGTCTGCATCATGTTTTCACTTATACTTCTTGAACTTAAGACCCCTAGGATTATCACCCATATACACTGTGATCCCTTAGCCCCGTTAAAACCGAATGAAAGACCTTAAGGAACTATTCTGTGGCATCCGATCTCAAGGCATCAGTGGTATGGCAATATGATGAGCGAATGATCCTAACATTCCTGGTGAGAAATGAGTGATCGAGTGAATCCAACAGATGGTAAGAAATAAGGCTATCTTGACGAGCTGACAACCAGACCAGATAGAAGAAGGGAGGGGGAAGAATCTGAGGCTGTAGATGCTTGGATTGACCTTAATCTTGTGGGGACGACTGCTAGAAAATAATACCAGTTTATGCGTTTATGTGTCAATGTGTTTTTCTTTGTCTTGTTGTTTACGTATGTGTGTTCGCGTCTGTTTTCTGTGTCCATGTTTTCTTAGGTCAAGGAGTCTTAGTTTGGTTTTCTTTTCTTAGGGTCGGTTAAAAGGGGAACATGCATTGAAACTTGCCTTATTTCAATTTCTTGTCTTTCATACTTGAGGACAAGTATGGTTTAAGTGTGAGCAGTTTGATAAGGCTCGTTTCATGCATTGATTTTGGGTGATATTACATGCTTTTTTAGGGAGATAATGCGCAAATTTGAGATTAAGTGTGCAGATATTTGCTGGGTCAAGTAGATGCTGCAAATTGACCGAGCAGATGCAAAATGAGTAGAAAGTGAGTAAAAAGTGTCGAAAATCCGCTAGGTCAAAGAGAATTATCAGGAGAGCAGGTGTGTGAAAAATCTGCCGGACCCAGGAACGCACACAAATTACCCGGGGAGGGGAAAATGGAGCAGAAAAAGTGAAGAAATGAGCAGATTTAAAAGATCCTATTTTAAGGGTACAAATGTCAAATCATGAAGTGCATACCCTAGGGATTCAAGCTTGAAGCCTCCCTATATAAAGGGACCAACATGAATGAAGAAGGTAGCGCTTAACGCTACCATTCTCGTAGTTTAGGTAGGAAACTCTCATAGGCGCTTAACGTCACTACTCTCTTAGCTTAGTTTAGTTGAGTTGCTGATTTCTTAGCTTAGTTTAGATAGTTCACTGCTTTCTTAGCTTAGTTCAATGGTTTCGACAGTGGAATTGACGACTCCGACGTTGGATCCTTGCTTTCTTTACCGCTTTTGGGACGATATAGTTAGATCTCGAGTTTCATCGGAGGAATTGACGACTCCGCCTTTGTATCTCGACCTATTTCTAGTTTTATGAAGCTTCGGTGTTTATTTTCTTGCTGATGATGCTATTTACTCATGTGTCTTGGATGCTTTTCGCAATTGGTGGCTTAGATGTTTAGATCCATGATGTTTACATGATTTCCAGTAGTTTAGAGGTTGAGATCTAGTTGTTCACGTGTTCGATTTCCGAGATTTGTTAGTTTAGGTGATGCATGCAAGGTTAATCTGTGTTTATTCCGCTTTCTGCTTGACTCAGGAGAGTAGATCTGGTAGTTCTAGCTTGAATTTCTTGTTTGCGTCTCGTTTTGAAGAATGCTATGTTTTCATGGTGTTTAATGCTCTGTTTTGTTTTTTTTTGTTTTTTTTTTCCAACCATGTACCCATTTTGTTATCTCTTCCTCTGTTTTGTTTTGTATTTCCCTTTGGATTCATTAAAAAGATGAAGTTTGCTGGTAGTTAGGCTCAGGTCTGCATCTGCTTGTCCTCTTTTTGCTTTTACAGCTTTTCTGCCAGCCCCAGCTAGTTTAGGAAAAATGGTCCTCACTTGCCTTGACATCTTTGTCTGCCTACTTTAGGAAAGTCTTTAGCTTGGTTAGTGAGTTTCAATTGTTTTCTTGAATTGCTTTCATGTTTTATTAAAATGATCAAAAATGTTTTCGTGTTTTATTTTCCCTCCGTACTTCTTTAGTCTTCTAGGTCAGGTAGATAGATCCAGTTTAATTCCGCCAGGTCAAGTAGATTAGAGTCTTAACCCACTTAATGAATGCGTGGCAGCAACCGATCCCTTTTCCGATTGTGTCGTAGAAACAATCTTTAGTAGGTCCCTAGTATCTGTGGTTCGACCCCGCTCTTGCCGCTTATACTTTGTAATATTTGTTGCATTAGTGGGAAAATTATAAATCTTGTTGAAAGGAGGAACACGTGCACACGACACACGTGCAAAAATCCTCTCTTCAGTATGTCCGAAAATTGATGGGTTTCAAATTCACTATTGAGTATAAGTGTGGATCTGCGAATAAGGTGGCGGAGGCCCTTTTGCGTAGTGATGAGGAGGCAACAGCGGATGGGGAGCTGCTAATGAGTGTCGCCCATCCGAGTCCTGACATCCTTGCCCTGTTGCGCGAGGAGGCCGCGACTGCCCCAGACTTGCAGGAGCTGCAGCGAACGATTGAAGCAGGTACGGCTGCACCTATATTATCTCTTTTGGATGGGTTGATCTACTATGGGCGCTGGGTATTCGTGAGCAAAGATTCGCCCTTGCGTGAGGCCTTATTGTATGAGCACCATAGTACTCCGCAGGCAGGCCACCAGGTGTTTGAGCGAACTCTTAGGTGAATTTCGGCACATTTTTGTTGGACCTGCATGCGCCGAGATGTTAAGCACTTTGTCGCCTCATGTATAGAGTATTAAATGACTAAATACTCAACCCAAAAACCTGCAGGGTTGCTGCAGCCATTGCCCATTCCCTCCCAGGTCTGGGAGGATATTTCTATGGACTATCAAGGGATTGCCACCCTCTCGGGGCTATACTACTATCATGGTGACCGTGGACCGTCTCTCTAAGTACACCCACTCCGCACCCCTACTGGCACCGTTTGATGCTATGCGAGAAGCACGCTTATTCATCGAGACGGTAGTTAAGCATCATGGATTTCCATTGAGCCTGGTTTCGGACAGAGACCCTGTCTTCCTTAGTGATGCTTGGAAGAACATGCTCAAATTGAGTGGGCCGAAGCTTCATTATTCCATCACCTATCACCCGCAGTCAGATGGTCAGACCGAAGTTCGCAATAGAGGATTGGAGCAATATTTGCGGACATTCTAAGGGGACCGCCCATCTAAATGGGAAATTTTTTTGTCGTGAGCTGAGTTGGCACTTAACTGTTTTCACCATGAGGGTCTAGGTATGTTTCCGTTTAAAGCTCTCTATGGCCGTGAACCACCCCCCTCTTTGGTGGCAGTTCAACTGACAGCAGGGAGAATTCGGACAGAGCCGGCGGTGGCAGAATTGATCCAGCAGCGAGGCAAATTGTTGGTGGAGCTGCGTAAGAATTTAGAGCGCGCGCAGCAAAGGATTAGGAATACCACAAATCAGCGCTGGCAGGATGTTCAGTCTGAAGTTGGGGATAAAGTCCTCCTCAAGTTGCAACAATATCGCCAACATTCGGTAGCCTGACCCTTGTCAGCTAAGCTCGCGCGGCGTTTCTATGGGCCCTTCGTGATCACGGAGAAGATAGGTCCGGTGGCGTATCGTTTTGGCGTAGGCCCCAAGAGCGAAGATTCATAATATCTTCCATTTAAGTCTCCTTCGGCCGTTTGTTGAGGCGGGATCAGCCGCAGGTGGTGAGTTGCCAGATGAGTTTATGGGGTGGGGTAGACCGATTGGAAGGCCGTCACGAGTGTTGGATCGGCGGGTAGCTTTCCGGGATGGGAGCGCGGTGGATCAAGTGTTAGTGGAATGGTCGGGCGACCCAGCTCTCACGCCTTCATGGGAACCGGTCTGCTCTATTCGGAGCCGTTTTCCTCACCTCCTTGAGGACAAAGAGTCTCTCATCCAGGGGGGAGTTGATACGGGCACAATGAGTAACTCACTAGAAGAGACGGTTATGGTGCAGGAGGAAGACCACCGAGAGTCCTTAGAGAGCGAAGAGGATCCAAGCACCGATGAGATGGAGGAAACAAGCCCGATTGAACCTTGGCCAGAGCGTCCGAAGCGCCAATCAAGATGCCCTTCGAAGTTTGCAGATTACGTTTAATGTTTTTAATTGTTTGAGATATTATTGTTATTTTTGCTGAGACTATTTAAATATTTATCTTTTTAGAGTCGAGAGTAATTATAAGCTTTGTTCCGAGTTTTCTTGTTGGTTCTTTCACGGAATTGATCGAGTCGAACCAAACCTAGGGTCCTTAGTCATATATAAAGGGATCATGTACATTGAAATACGCAATCAATATACCAGAATTTTCCCTGTTTTTATCTTTCCTTTACTTTCCATTCAAGTTACAAAACTTTCTCATGTGAAACCCTAGCGGACGGCGGCTGCTCGATGGAGGAAGACTCCGCGAACGAATCTCCCCCTTGGTCTTTCCTGTCGCCAACGATCAGACGTGGTGTTACTCCGTATCATATAGGAAAATGTTTTAATCACTATCTCTAACATCCAAATTAAAACTGAACAATTATGGGAGTACTTACAAGTAATTCGACGGAAAGGCTCATATACGGTAGATATTTTTTCGTCACTGTCTCAATGAACTATAAATTGCACAATAACTCCAACACCCGGAATAAATTCATATATTGCATAGTTTTCAGGATTAGATTTAACATGGTTTACTTGGTTTTAGGACAAACTTTCTTTGTTTTTGTCTAATCATCTTTTAGTTTGTTATGTCGAAATCACATCCTATAGGTATTTTGCGTGTCCGTTTTACAAAGACTGCGCGCACTCTAGAAAATTCTACACGACCGCGATAGTTTAAGCCACCATGTCGGGTACAACCATCATCAGAAAAGTCCTACTCGACCAGGTAGGAATTGACCCTAAATTCCATTCGGCCGGATACACTGATTTGAAACCCATACGTCGAAATAGTACATATTTTAACCCATTGAAGTATAAATACAAATGCTAGGGCACATAGACAAGAGAAGAGATTCACATATTCACTCTCTCCACCCCAAAAGATGACGAATTCAAGAGTGGACGTCCAAAATCATTCCACATAGTGAATATGAAGGTTCCAACCAAGATTATCATCTATTGGTGCATTTGGTCTGGTCTATGTTTTAATACAATTGCTTTGACACTTTATTCTTGAACATGAGTAACAAATTCTTATGTACTAGAATTTTATGGTCTAGATACATTTTTCTATGGTTTAATTAATTAATTTGTTTCATTTATGTTGGCTTATGCGTGTGATTTATGATTCTTGATTGCTATCTATTTAATTGATTTATCATCCTTTAAATATTTTAGACTTTTCTACAAGATTCAAGAGATGCTTATTATATGCTTGAAATATGAACGGTTAGCATCTTAATAAACATGATTTGGGAAACTTGAGATTGTGTATGAAATTATTAAATTGATAATTAGATGTTGAATGAGAATGTTATTATAGCTTCATGCAAGAAGAATTGGATTAGATTTGTATAATTCATAAGTTATGCAATCCGTGAGGAGGTACAACTTTCAAAATGTGTTTAGACTATCAACTCTTGAAACCATTATAGTAATAGGGCTGTTAAATCGGATATAAAAAAAACACCCCTGAAATCTAAACCCGAATCAAAATCGAGTATCCAATTACTCGAATCAGATATTCGGTCCCAAAAATCGGGTACTCGAAATACCCAACTCTAGTAATTTTGGAACCTGGTTGTTGAATCGGGTGGAAATTACCTGATCATACATTTGACTTTATGTATTTGAGCCCAAATTATTTTTTGCGGTAATAAAACGCCTATTGTCCTAAAATTAACATCGAAGCACAAATAATATAGTTCATTTGGACGATTCACCGTAACGAAATTGCTTCCTCTTCTTTCCAATCGTCACGATGAACCAAATTCACTAAAAAAATCACTCTCTCCGTCCCACTCTATGTGGCACGTACATTTCTTTTTTTGGATGTCTCCCTTTGACATATTTTTAAAATAGAAACGTTATTATCTCTACTTTATTCTCTCCTACTATTTTCTGGCACTCAACTTATAAAACAAACTACATAAAATCTTTGACCAAAGGTTTTATCGCTGTGCCAAATGTTATTAGTGTGTCTGTCGAAGTAAACTAGTTCATCTAGGGTGTTTTGGAAGAGAAACTGGTGAATCATACGAAGTATTGAGAGTTTGGAAGATGAATAGTTTTTTCTATTTTTTGATTTGTATCTGAAATCGCCCATTATGTGATTCGTAAATACTGTTAATTTTAGATATATTCGTAAAAAAAATATATTGACTAATTTAACCTTTTATTGATATTATATAATTTATAGAATGTTCCTTGTATTGGCATATAGGAGATCACTCATTGATCAATGATTTTTAGATCTTTGTTTTACACTAGCTAGGAAGTGGTATCACCGTAATATGGCCATATTATTACTGATTATTCAATCAAAATTTTATTAAATAACTTTATATTTCAAGACTTTGTACCTTCGAAAAGAATAACGGGAGCATGAATTATGACCTAATTTCGCGCATTATCCAATAAAATGGAGCCATAAAGATATGAGGAAATTATTGGTATACGAATTATAGGTTTTTTATAAAAAAATAAAAATCGATTATTATATGAGCCATTCCAGTTTTCTCAATAACAAATCGTTGATTAGTTGATGGTCATTTTACGAATGCTTAGTCGTACTCTTTCTTAAAATAAAAAATATATAGCTAAATATATTTCTAAATTAATTTAAAAGCCCAAATGAATTTATTATTCCTCATATATTCAACAAAAACTTGGATGAAACAATCGCGCACGTTATACTGGGCAATAGATTTGAAGTACTCCTTTCATCCCGGCACAAGCGAGACGTTTCTTTTAAGCATAAGATCTAAGAAAATTATAATTTAATACCATGAGTTTCTCTCCACTTATAGCATCTCCAAGGGGAGAGATAAATGGAGATGTAAACTAATATAACTACCATATTTACCTTTTTTCATGAAAAAATCATTCTCCAAGGGAATAGGTATTTGAGAATGTATTATACATTTTCCCATTTTGAAGAGGTATCATTACCTCCCCATCAATGGAGAGGTAAAATAATATAACTGCCATATTTGCCTTCTTTTCATGAAAAATCCTTCTTCAAGGAGAAAGGTATTTGAGAAGGTATTACACTTTATATTTTTAATGCATTTTATATTATTATTTTATTTTTAAAAAATAATTTACCTTTCTATATACTTTTTCTCTTTAGAATGTGTTACTTTTTAGAAGGGTATATTTCACTTTATAAGAAGGTAAATACATAATATACATTTTCTATATACCTTCTCCCCTCTGTTCTATTTGCAAGATTATTCTCGAGATTAATTATGTAGTGTGTTTGGTTCATGAGATTAAATCCTAGATGGATAATCATATGATAATTAGTCATAACTAACCACCTCCAATTAAAAATAGTCTTACAACTCAATCCTAGATTATATCTTGGTATTGTTTTATCTAAAAAATTGAACATTACCTTTAAGGTATAATCTTCCTAAATCTCATACTTAAAAAAAGCGTCTCGCTTCTGACAGGATGGAGAAATACTATTTAAAAATGAGATTTGAATTTAGATACTCCCTCCGTACCAAGATAAGCGAGACGCTTCTTTTTTTGCAATCGTTTTGGGAAAATACTACTACTATAAAATAGTTGAAGTAGAGAAAAATTATAGTAAGAGGGAGAATAATATAGAGAAGAGTCTTCTTTACATTATTTTTTCTTTTACTTTAATTTTTCTCCACTTTAATTAGTATATATTATTTTTTCAAAACGAGTGCGAAAAAGAAGTGCCCGCTTATCTTAGGACGAAGGGAGTATAAGCTTTTTCACGGTGAAATGAGCTCAAATTGTTATAGAAGTTGTAGTTAAGATAATATTATTGTATAATGAATGGTGGTGTAGATGTTGCTTAGGGCATCCATGATGAGCCCTAAAAATCAGTCACAATTTTTTTTTTCTTTTGTCATGTCAGCATTTCTAATTTTAGCCACAATACCTATAATAAGGCAGTACCAAAATCAATCTTAAAATAGCCACAACTTATTTCACTATTTTTCATATTTTGTTATTTAAAATTTCGATTTAGAAGCTAACATAGATTAAAATACCGATAGTCTAATATGATTTAAAAAAGACTATAATGATATAAAGACTATAGGCTTTTTTCATGTCTTTTTTTTCGTTTTGTAATAATGGTTTGATATTTGGCTGGGGTTGCTCATGAAGTGATATAAGTGCTTCTGCCTAAAGTGAATTGTATTGATAAATTTGAAACAATGATTTCAATATTTTTCATGCTGGCTAACGGGAGATATGGATAGCCTGAGTCAGCCATCATCAACAAGTATTAATGGCCACTTAATGAAATCTCTCCACACAAATACTACAAAATTAATGATGTTAGCCACATGAAATCCATGTAAATTAAGTCATTACAAGTTTTCAAATTAAATTTTAGTGGCACTCTTTTGTATTCCAATATAATGGATATGGGGAGTGTTGTGTAGTGAATTTGTGATCACCATGTCTATTGATTATAGGCTTATATATGTCGTTTCTTTGCCTGCACAAATCTATGATATTCTATCAGACACATATTTCATTTTATAAATACTCGTAAGAAATGATTGATGGATATAAATTCCACTTAGTACATATGTTATCAATTTTTTCATGCCACTAGTAAAATCTTGAAATGTACAATTTCCACCCTAGTATAAATTCTAGTATCAATTTATTTCATGCCACTACTAAAAAAACGTGAATGATGAGTACCTAGTGGCCACTAAATATGCAAGGGGAAAATGTTCTCTTATAAACTTGATGAACCTTTTGAACAATTATATTTCTGTAAAAAAAAAAAACTAGACACAACTCTCCCAGCCTAAATTGCGTCTATAATAAGTGGATACATAGAAGTGATGTACTTCATCTTTCTAAAAGAAGATGACCTCTTTCTTAGGCGACACGAAATTTTATGCAGTGTGTTTTGTGTAGAGAATATAGAGAGATGGAATAAATTAGGGGTACAGAGAATTCTATTTTTCGTAATGAGTTATTTTGAGTGAGACAAACTTGAAAGAAAAGTGAGTCATCTTCGTTGGGACGGGGAAATATGCATTATGCATATGTGATCAGAAAATCAACCTTTGTTTTAATCATGTTACAGTAAAAGATATAGCATTATATTAAATTTTATTTGTACTAAAATACCTTCAACAATATGTGTGGAAAAAATGGAAGAGAGCTTAGTAATTTTATCTCACTAACGCGATCCAATCCACAAAAATGGTGAATAATTTTCTAAGATGAAACACGAGTTTTGAGATGGGTTTCTCTAAATTTTAAAATAACACATGTTATTCGCTGAGACAAACATATACTTATATATATCAAACACACTATTAATACCACTAAATAAAATATTTGAACTTGCTCTATCACAATTATCGTACACCTTAATAAGTGAATTTATTTGGGTGCTACACGTACAATCACGGAGAGCGACTTTTTATAGTACAATGATTGTAAGTATACTAAATTTTGTCGTGGGCATGCATGATTCCACATTGACAAAACACAATTACCCTGTTTTCTTCTATAAAATAATTAAAGATTATGGTGCAGAGCACCAACGTAATATTTTGAATGGACTCAGATACTGTCATGTTTAAGTCAAACATTATAAAAGGAGGCACAACCCAATTCATGAATATGAGGATGAACATTTAGTTTTCGATTCGGTTTTTTTTCAAACTAAATCGAAAATAAAAATTTTATCGAACCAAACCGAATTATCCGATAATCGAATTCAAAAAAATAGAAATCTAAACTATAAAAATTGATCCGAATAAAAAAATTGAAATTTCATAAATATATCCAAAAATTCGAAAAACCAAAATCCAAAATAAAAAAACCAAACTCGAAATTTCATAATATATCCAAAAAAATTGAAAATCAGAAAATTAATTTTCAATAATTAACACAGAAGTTAGATTGTGTCAATTATCATATCCAAACAATTACTACAATTTTTATAAAATCTATATATTAAATATAAATCGATACAAATAGAGTTTATTTTTTGGTATAATATTATTCACTAAAAAGAAATTCAGTTTTTCAATTTTTTTCGATCCGAACCGAAAAACCGAAATTAGTAAAAACCTAAAAGTAATTCAATTTTTTTTGGATATTCAGTTTTCAGTAATTATGTCACCCCTAAAATATGATTAATCATGATGTGAAAAATCACGGACACATGATATAAATTAGTTATATTGAAAATTAGGCTACAATGCAATATTGAGTAAGTATTTTTCGTACAATTGAATTTATTATTACCGTACTAATTTAAAACTTATTGATTCATCATGAATATCACCAAATCACATTGAATGCATGTTTATTACTCTTCCAAAATGTTACTCCAACATTCTATTGAAACGTCCCTATTGTTTTGTAGATATATAAAAATGTTATATCGTCGTGGAAATCATGCTAAATATAAACGTTAACAAAATAAAGGTACTACATGAAAGTTTGGTCATACAATCCTTGATTTGTATAAGACTAGCCATAAATGAAGCATGTGATGTTTTACATTTGCAGTTGTTCGTTAATTTCACATTTAATTCAAGATATTATTTGATATTCCAAGATCCGTTTTTTCATTTCGGATGAGTTTTTACCTTGGTCAAATTAGGTTCAAGTTTAAAGTTTAAACGTTTACATAATTACCTCATTATTTTGCTTTGCCGTAGGGCAAACAAGCTTTTTTTGGGCTGACAATTTTTAATACGAAACGATAATACGACATAGACTCGCACGAAGTTAACACGACACGAACACGCACGTTTAGGATTTGGGTCCTTATAGGGTACACCCAATAAGAACTCGAAAATAACGAGTTGGGTCGGGTTAGTGTTATACGTTAAGAAAAAACAATTATTTTTATTAAATAAAAAATTATTAAACTTTAATTTTAGTTATTTTTGTTGATAAAAATATTATACTTTAATTTTAATTAATTAAAAATATACTATACTTTAATTTTATTAATTAAAAATATTAATTAACTTTTTATGAATTTGAAGAAAATTTTACGCTTAGATTTTATTAAAATTAATTTATTTAATTATTTAATTTTATTATTTAGATTTAATATTACTATACTTTAATTTTATTAATTTTTTATTAAGAAATAATTATTTTAATTTGGTAATTTTTTGTTTTATCATGTAATATCATGTTTAAATCGTATAATAATATCATGTTTTAGTCGTTATCGTGTCGTGTCAAGCTAAGTGACTTAACAGAGGGTTGACTTTTTTTGGGTAGTACACGATAACACGCACGAATCCGACACGAACCCGTTGGGTTGGGACACGATATGAACCCGATGATTTTGGGTTGGGTTGGGTTGGGTCTTGACCTTATTAAGTTGGGTCGATAGTGGGTTGACACGATAACGACCAAACCCGCACGATTTGATAGCCTCTTTATTTTTGCGCGCGAGTTTGAAGCTATATTTCAAATTTTCGTTTATTTTGCATCAAATTCAAAATTGACTGAGAACTTCATCAGCCCATTGTCTAGAATATTATTGTGATTTTTAGAATATAAATATGTAGTTCAATTTTATACAGTCAAGTATTAAAATTCTAAAAATACTGCTATTAGCAAGAGAACATACTTACAAGGGCGTAAATTAGCTATCGAAGCTATTAAAACTAAAGAAATCATTATATTCGTTTGGTTTGAGAGTTTTGACTTAAACTGATAGAATAGATCAAAAAGAAAAAAGTGTTGAGATAAACACAGAAGATGGAAGAACTACTCATAGTTTGATTCGGGTTGCTAGTATCATCTATTCGATTTACTAATTACGTTTCTTATGCTCTAAGAATCGTGTTACACTACTCTGCAGCTGATCAATTGTACCCCTTGAATAAGCTAATTATGTATGCTAGACTTTACTTACTAATCCATTACCCTCTAGATTAATTTCAATTATTGGTCAGCACTCAACACGAAGATCCTCCGCCAACCGCCATACTATATCTCCTTATCAATTTTAGTTCTAGGATTTCTCAACTATGTTTGCTCCTTATACTACGTGTTAAAAAAGACATCAAAATTAAGGTCACTACTATATCAATGTTGGAGTCAACAAAATACTCCCTCCGTTCCTATTTTTTTTTTAATCCATAATGAAAAGTGTAATTGAAAGAAATTTTGGAACATGATACTCAAGTATAGTGTGTAAAATGAATGATGAAAAAAGTAAGAGAGAATAAAGTACGAAAGATGAAGAGAGAATAAAGTAAAATGGAGAATTATTTTTTTCTAAAAATAGAAATAACCCACTTAACTTGAAACTTATAAAAATAGAAAAATGATTCTATTAACATGGAACAGAGGGAGAGTGAGTAACACAAATGAAATTACATACATAGCAAAAGACAAATCAATCATTCAATTAATCCGGAAGATATTATAAGCAAGACTTACTACAAATTAGGAGGAATCCGGAGAACTAGCCTCTCATGGTAGTTACAAAGATGAAATAAAATGTGTGAGTGAGTTGAACAAACGGTAGAGAGATTAATACACGAGGTCAAAGGTCTTAAGTTTGAGTCCTCCGTGGCGTGATCTTTAAATTTAAATTCATTAACCCATAAAAAAACATGAAATAAATCACTAAAAGTATTATGGTGGAAAACTCTTATCAATAGATGGAAGCTTCAATCCTTTCTTCAACTTTTGATCAAAGTCGGTTCAAACTCTACTCTATCTTCATTAACTCATAAAACAACACTACATAAAATCTCGTGCCGAAAAGCAAATGTTGCATATTTAATGGGACGGAGGGAGTACATAAATTTACTGCAAAACACGACTATAATTGATTTACATATAATATCCCCAAACATAAATCTTGCTCACCGTTGAGCAATATAGACAATGAAACAGATAGTTTAAACAAAACATAATTTGTAGATAACTCTTTATCGCATGTCGTGCGAAACTCACAAAAATAAATGAAATTTTGAGGTTTTCTAAATTTCCCCGAACATTCAGAGTTTCTAGAATTTCTCACAAATTTTTGAGATAATCTTAATTTCCTATAACGACGATTTTTTTAAATCATTTAAAGTCCAACACTTTATTTTAAATTTAGGAATAAGTATTAATTTATATTTATTAAAATGTAAGGAGAATATTTTTTAAATAACAAATTCATCAAAAAATTTATAATCACATAATTTTAAAAAAGGAATTATATAATTAAAATAAAATTTGTATAGAAATTCTTATTAAAACACAAAAAATTAAGCAAAAATGAAAACAATCAGCTTCCTATGCAAATGAAATTTGAAAAACAAAAATTGCGTATTTCAATTCAGAATATCTCTTAAAATTTGTTAATTTTTCAAGTCAATAGTCACAGTCCAATAAAATTATATTTGTCAATTTATTTTTATTAGACATGTGATCCTTATCTTATCAATTACGAACACTCCACACCTACACCATATTCTTAACTTAGTTCTCATTGGACCTTTAAATACTCATGAGCAAATTTTGGATTCGAACATTCTACATCAAATCGACCTAACATTATTTCCATGGCCAAGTTTTAATTATATATATGCAGTAATATAGTTTAAACATACTACACTAATACTATTATTTTAAATAGAACAATTCAAATAAATCAATCTATATTATATTAAAAATTATTTTTCAATATACATACAATTTCTATATACCATTGTCAATTTATATAGCTACCTAGTGCAATACGCCGATCATTTAAGTCAGGAACATATTTGAAAGCGTTAATCTGAGTATTAATTAATTTGATAATAATATGAAAAAATTCATATTGTTCCATTCGTCCCACATTAATTGATACCAATTTCCTTTTTAGTCCGTCTATAGTTATTAACTGGCACCCTTGCTTTTTACTAATTTTGATAATGAACCTCATATTCTACTCACATTTTATTATAAAATTAAAATATAAAAATAGGACGCACACTCTAATAACTTTTTCAATTCACTTTCCACTATATTTGGTTAAAATTCGTGTTAAGTTAAACGGTGTCAATTAATGTGGGATACGGAGGGAGTAATTGATTTTTCTTCTTTTCGAAATGATTATCTGACGAAAAACAGGGACCACTACGATACAAGAAATAAAGCATGAATCAATCTATATTTTCATAGATATGCAATCGAGTGATTTCAATGGAATAAAAAATAGATCGCAAAATACACATGTATCTTGTGCATGATAATGAATATCGATAAAATCAAATCTTTGGCTCTCGATTTTTCTACTCAAATTTTGTCAGAGAGTACAAAACAGCAATAAGTAATGCATAGTAGGAGTAATAATCTCAGCCTCATCTTATAAATTTATTTAAAAAAAGTTTAAAATTTGTTTAACTCTTTCCTGTTTTTTGTATTTAAAGAATTAATTTCTTTTCAACAGGTTGCATGGGTCATTTAGTGATAGTAAGTGTATTATCAGATCCAATCCCAATTTAGGAGTAACATCTTAACTTTTTGGTAATTTGATTTCCAAGATATTGATAGGATTTAATGATAGTTTCGTCACAAGGTTGGCTAGCTATGCCGGTGCACCAACTAAACCACCCAAATTTAAGAGACTAATTGGGAATTTGGGAATAATGTAATAATCATCTTATAATGGAGAGATTGTTGTCATTAATTTCATATATACATGTATACTGACATGTACCATAATCTGATTTGATTAGAAAGGACCACAAATAACGGACATTAAAAATCCAATATTTAGGAAATTTCAGGATGTAAGGACCATGATTGTAAGGACCACATTTTCTCAAGCCCTAAAAAATAATCCATGGTTATCTCTCAATCATTCACTCAAGCAATCTCTCTACCACGAAATGATAGTGATACACACCATAAACGCATGCTCACTCTATGCAATTAATCTTGAGTTACATTAATTAGTTTTATTTTCATTGTGGAAAATAAATTTGGAGATGTGACACTAAAATTGTAAGGCATGGCATCTCATCCTTAGAAATAGAATACAAAAGCTGGTCAAATGTAAATAAGTCCTCTTTTGATAGGTCTTCAATCGTAACTTCTTTCTTTTTTTCGATTAGTCAAAAAATCTCAAACTACCAAAAAATGGTGAGATAAAATATAACACCAACACAAGCAACAAGAACGCTACACCTCACCAAAAATAAAAAAAAATCCCATCAAATTAAACGCAAAGCTGACAACATAATTCGCGCAAAATTGAAAGACCTACAAAATACTCCCTCCGTCCCGCACTACTCGCACGTTTCATTTTCGGCAAGGAGATTAAGGAATGAGTGTATAGCAAAGTCAAATATTACGACTGTATGTGAAAATTTTTACTAAAAATGGAAATAGTGCAAATAACTTGGGATGCCTATAAAGGAAATAAGTGCAAGTAGTCCGAGACGGAGGGAGTAACAAACTGTTAAAAGCACAACAAGCGAGAGACAACTAAGAAAAGACAAACACCTGGCAAATAAGAAAGAACCAAGGATTATACTATATTATTGTACATGAAATTTAATTGTTGACAGAACTACAAAATAACGAACGGCTGAAATTCCAGTCAAATTACACGAAATCAAGAGTAAGTTGATGACCTTTGTCTACCGAAACAATTACGTCTAAAATACATAATTTCTTGATAACAAGCATTTGGGGCAAACATGAGTGTAAACAAATTAAAGAAAGGAACAAAAGAAGCACATGACAAAATTGAGTGCCACGACTTTGTGGGAAGATATCACAACTTCATACAATATATGAATGTGAGAACTCGATAATCACATAGTATAATATATGGTCGGTCCACACATATAAGAGATGGAGAGATACATGGCCGAAATCCCTTTCTAACATATATGGTTCTGATTGTCTACATACATACAACATATACAGGACAACCTTCGACTTTTTGTCCTTTTACAACAAAAAGAGATAAAACAAAGAGAAGAAACACATTTAATCAAAGTTTTAGCCCCAACTTCAACTAATATTACATTTTCAAAGTATCAAAAATAATTTGGTGATTTGAATATAGTTCTATCCCTACGAGGGACTGAATTTATCTTTTCATTTTCAATTAGTAATAGGATTTTATTGCCTATATATAAGCATTATTTCATTTCTCTCACATGTTTAATTATTCTTGGGAGTGATTCAAGTCCATGTAGTTTTGTTGTATCTCAACTTATAATTTACTATGATATATATATGGTGAAAATATTACGCGCAAGACAGCGATTGCTAGCTGGACTTCAAACTATTACTACTAATTAAATTTATAATGGTGTGGTTAATGTTTTAATTAAAGTTATACTACAATTATCACTAAACAACGGTGGTGCGAGCTCCTATCTAATAGTAACATAGAGATTTACGGCTCAAATTTGATGGCTTTGTATCTTCAAATAAAAATTATGTCTACTTTTTCAAATCTATGAAATTTAATCTTCATTGGTGCTTAGCTAGATTAGAAAGCATTTATCCTCAGCCATGTGCCATTCAATACAAGTACTCTCCAAACCAGCCCTCCTTCCACTCTTGTTCCCCTAAATATAGATATTGAAATAAACCATTGCACCCCACCATATATCAATACACCATTGGCAATCTCGCATTTCATAAATGCAATATAAGATGCCAAATTAAAAATTTGAAACATAATTCAACATCTACCATCCATCCGTCCCACGCTGCTCGTTCCTTTTCTTTTTATAGGCAAACGAATAGAAATTTTAAAGACTGTATCGCAGTTGACTCGAACCTGAGACCCTTGACTTTTCAGAATTAACCACTCTATCACTAGGCCAACTGTCGTTTCTTCTTAGTCCTACAGTCCCATCCATCTATCAATGCAAAGTTCTCATAAATGGAAATTACAAGTGAGTATAAACAACCTCAATCCAACCACCTCATTGTATATAAACTTCTCAGTCCTACACTTACTACATACTAACAAAAACCTCACTCCACTTCACTAACTAACCTTTGATCTCTCAACGCCACAACCACAAATGTCTCTTTCATGTCTAAAAACCGTCCTTGGTAAAAACCTCTCCAACCACCATTTTCACATCGACAACGCCACCGATCTCCCTCCATCGACCACCACCCGCGCCAAGACGCCACGGAACCACATCATCTCACCTTACAATCCATGCTATAGGTGATCACATCTCTCCCTCTCTCTCCCAAAAAAACAAAGATGCCTCTAATCTTGTCTCAATCCACCATTTCTTGCAGGATTTGGGAGACGTTCCTCATCCTCCTCGTCGTCTACTCAGCCTGGATTTCGCCTTTCCAATTCGCATTCCTTGCCTACAAGCAAGACACCCTCTTTGTAGTGGACAACATCATCAATGGCTTCTTCGCTGTAGACATCGTCCTCACCTTCTTCCTCGCCTACCTCGACCCCAAATCCTACGTTATAGTAGACGATCCAAAGAGAATCGCAGTGAGGTAAATTGCAAAACCCAACCAACACATTTCTTTTAGTGAAAATCTTTAATATGAGGTTGGTTATTTGCAGGTATCTAACATCATGGTTCCTCTTTGATGTCTGCTCAACTATTCCATTCCAATTTCTTGCAATATGCTTCACATACAGCAGCGGCGGATTGGGATTCAACTTGCTCGCCATGCTTCGCCTATGGCGCCTCAGACGCGTTAGCTCCCTGTTCGCGAGGCTAGAGAAGGACATCCGGTTCAACTACTTCTGGACTAGATGCACCAAACTCGTCGCTGTAAGCCTTCAACCTATCTACTTATAATATCTTTCCAACTTTACTAATTCTCCGATGTGAGATGTGGTCTGCACCCCTGACAGTTACAATAGCTAATTTTTTTTTTTTTTGGTTTGGAAATAGGTGACGCTTTTCGCGGTACATTGCGCGGGGTGCTTCAACTACATGATCGCGGACCGATACTCGGACCCGAGGCGGACGTGGATCGGGGCCGTGTATCCGGATTTCAAGGAGATGGGGATTTGGGACAAGTACGTGGCGGCATTGTATTGGTCGATTGTGACGTTGACGACGACGGGTTATGGCGACCTGCACGCGGAGAATCCGAGGGAGATGCTTTTCGACATCGTGTACATGCTCTTCAACCTCGGACTGACCTCGTATATAATCGGCAACATGACGAATCTCGTCCTGCATTGGAGCTGCTCCACTGCGCACTTCGTATGCATTCTCTATCTTCTTGACGAATGAATGAATGGGCGAGTGAATGAGTTGTTGTTTTGTGGTGCAGAGGGACAGTATTGCGGCGGCTTCGGAGTTTGTGAAGCGGAACCAGCTGCCTTCGGATATCAAAGAGCAGATTCTTTCGCACATGTGTGTGAAATTCAAGACGGAGGGAGTGAAGCAGCAGCAGACATTGATGGAGCTGCCGAAGGCCATTCGTTGCAGCATTGCGCAGTTTCTATTCTCCCCTGTTGTTCGGCAAGCTTCCATCTTCCATGGTGTATCACAAGACTTCCTTCTTCAATTGGTGTGTTTTCCTCTCTCGCTCTCCCGTACTGCTTTCTCCGTCCTTGAAAAATAGAAACTTCTTTAAACAAGATGGGTTTTAATGCACGGTTGAAAAAGTAAAATAAGAGAAAAGTATTTGAAGTATTGCTAGCAGATTGTGAGGTCCATGTCCTAAAATAGAAAGTTTAAAAAGTTTATGTCTCTAAAAGATGACCCAAACTGGAAATAGTTTTTATTTTTAAGTTCCGTCCATTGTTTAAAGAGCCCTTTTGACTCCGCACAGGCTTTAAGGAATTATTTGACTTTGTGAAAAAAAGTAAAACGAGAAGTGAGTGGAATTCAAGACCCATTTATAGTACTTTCTTCGTTTCATATTAATTGAGTCATTTTTCTATTTTGGGAAGTTTCAATATAATTGAGTCATTTCTATTTTTGCAAAAAGTAACCTCTCTTTTACTTTATTATCTCTCTTAAATTATTCACCATTTATTTAACACACTATTCTTAAACTTCGTGTCGAAAAGAAATGTCTTAATTAACAAGGAACAAATGAAGTATTAGTTTTATATTGAATTGTGAGTGTAAAAAGTGAAATTTAAAAGTGGAATAAAGTAAATGGTTCTATAAATTGTGGATAATTCAAAATGGCAAAATGGTTCTTTAAATGGTGGAGAGAAAGAGTAGTATAAATCTGAATTTAATTTTTTGATGATCAAATCGAAGGTGGCAGAAGTGGAAGCGGAGTGGTATCCTCCAAGAGAAGACATCATCTTGCAAAATGAGGCATCAACTGATGTATATGTAATCATCTCTGGATCAGTGGTAATTACTAATTAGTAATTACAATTTAATTCATCATATATATATAAAAACTGGTAGCTAGATTAAATATTTTATGATTGACTGATTAAAGTATTCCATTGCTTTGTGGCAGGATTTTGTGGCGAAGATCAATGGACGTGATCAAGTAAGTGCTTCTGAATAATAATTTTTGATAAATAGAAGCTGAATAAAATTTCATACATAAATGCAGATTATTGGGAAGGCCTCCGCGGGAGAGATGGTGGGAGAAGTGGGTGTTCTGTGTGAAAAACCGCAGCCGTTGGGCGTTCGGACGGCTGCGATTTCTCAGACGCTACGCCTCAACAGGAATGCGTTTCTCAGCGTTCTCCGATCCAATCCTCATGATGAACACATTGTTATGAACAATTTGTTTAAGGTAACTTACTTATTGTGTTATTAACAACTTCCTTCGTCCTAGATTAGAGTTTTGGTTCACTTTTACCATATATAGACAGTAGACTCCAGACATTTCATTAACTCGTTCCACTCACATTTTATTGCTACTATAAAATTGATATACTAAACTTTGACACATTCATTCTACTATCATTTCATACGCATTTTCCTTTAAAGAGTAATTTTTTTTAAAATTTGCGACGAAACAACTAGAACTCTAATGTAGATAGAGGGAATATTTTTTTTATTGAAGAAATATTTTGTAAAAAAAATGAGATTGATTGTAGAAACTCAAGGAGTGGAAAGGTGTTGACATTGAGGGCCAATATGACCCGAGTCTAATGCTGAATAACTGGTGGGATGTGAACTCGAGACCGCACCAGAACTCTTCTGGCCACCTCGAGATGGTAAGGCTCTCGGTGGAGAAGAAAGAGAAAGAGAATAACCGGAGCGATGAACATCATCATCATCATCCACCAAAAGATGATGAGGTGCAAAATCAAGGCATGATAGACCACCATGATAATAGCCGGAAATCGAGGTCGGAGAAGAGAGTGACGATTCACATGAATTTCAACGAGGATAGGGATGCACGAAAACACCATGGAAAGCTCATAATCCTACCCAATTCACTACAAGAGCTTCTCAAAATAGCAGGTAATGTTAGACTCCTATGTAATAACATACCATGATATTAAATGAAACTAAATTAGGCTAAAAAGTTATATATAAAATTTGATGCAGGTGAAAAATTTGGTGACAAGAATCTTGAAAGAGTAGTAAATGCAGAAAATGCACAAGTCGAAGACTTGAGCGTTGTGAGAGATGGTGATCATCTCTTTCTTCTACCAAGAAATGTGTGAAGGTGTTGAAATGTGTTAAGTGATGACTATTATCATATGCAAATGCATAATGATATAGAGCAATTTATTCGCTCTTCATTAATCTAACTAGTAGTAATATTAACTGCATAACAAGAAATGATTTCAAGCAATCTATCTGTTTCTATGACTAGTTAATTGCATACGCCAAATTGATTATTCTATTGATAAATGAGAATAGCAAAAGGACAACATTGTAATACAAGTATTAATAAATGAGATTAATACGAATTAAAATAAATACATACATTGTTTAATACTCCCTCCGTCCCGGACTACTTGCACTTATTTTCTTTCTGGGCGTCCCAAGTTATTTGCACTCTTTCCATTTTTAGTAAAAATTATCACCTACAGCCGCAATTGTTGACTTTGCTATACACTCATTCCTTAATCTCCGTGCCGAAAAGGAAATGTGCGAGTAGTCCGGGACGAAGGGAGTAATAAATATTCCCTGGTCTAGGCATACCATGGTAGCAATATGAGGTGTTATATTCCATCAATACCTCTTTGATGAGAAAATAATCCCTATTCTAGGCATATCATGGTGACAATAAGAGATGGTGTGTCTCACCAATACCTCTTTGACACGTGGAACTAAAATTGACCCACATTTTCTAAATTAGATATAAACTAAATGTTCTAATTATATATATATATATATATATATATATATATATATATATATATATATATATATGAGGAATGATATGCTACATACTATGTGGGCTCCACATTACTCCCTTCATCCCCAAAGAGTATGCACTATTTCATTTTTCGTCCGTCCCTCAAAAGTATGAACTTTCTAATTTTGAAAAAGTCAAACAACCTATTACCCATAAGCTTCATTTTATTTACAACTTATACCGTTACAATTAACAACTTATATCACTACAATTATGTGGACACCACTCTCCACTAACATTACTTCCACTACCATTTCTCTCTCTCTCTCTCTCTTATTTTCCCCTTATTTATTAAAACTCGTATCGAACCCATTGTTCATACTCTTTGGGTACGGATGAAGTATTAGTAATGTGTAATTAGTTACAAACTTTCTATATTTAGACTTAATCTAATTTTGAGGGAACGGTCCATAACAATAAAACTAGTCTATTTAATCTGTCACTAACCTTGTAAATTGGAGATTTTTTGCTGATTAGTGACGGAATTATCCGCCACTCAGTTGCGAGTTTTTTGGTAGTGAATGGAGATCTTAGACATCACCAGAGATTAATAAGTGTCGATTCTGATCATCTAGAATATTACTAGTATGCGTCGAAAAAGAATATGATTACAGGGTAGCGATAAAATGCAAACTCATATATTGTACAAACTTCAAACTTTTCAATACAGTATCAACACAATATCAACACAGTATCAACACAGTGTAAAATTTCAAGATTTTGATGTCAACACTATTTCAACGCAATGTCAATACGGTGTCAACCGTTGACACTGTGTTGATATTTTCTGTTGCTGTTATTTTGTCATCTGTTGACATTTTCTAGGTTTAGATCATAGTTTGGAGTTTGTATGATATTTAGAGTTTGCATTTTATTACATTGATAAACTCGTAGTGTAGCAAGTATTTTGGATGTTTAAGGTGAATACTTCAATGTTTTGTAGCATATTACTTGAGTTTGCATCCATTATCCACTACTTAAGTGTTTTGATGAGTTTGTCTAGTGTTTGGGGATAAAACAGGTGAAAATTACTTGAAAACGAGCTTGAAGCTGGATTACAGAAGAAGTGCCAGACCAGGCGTTCATGTACAAGAGAAACGCCCGGCTCGGGCGTTTGTGCAAAGAAGGAACGAATCCAGAGAGTTTGCCCGACCGGGCGTTCTGCCTCGGAAGAATCGCCTGACCGGGCGATGTGAAAGAATCATGGCCATCGAGAGATCGCCCGACCGGGCGTTTAGGCGACTTAAAATCGCCCGGCCGGGCGATGTGTTCTGCGAGAGTTAATTGCTATTATTTCCGCCCCGAGTATAAAAGGAGAGCTAGGTTTTCGTGCCCAGAAGAGGAGACACGCCCCCAAGAGCAGCTTTCACATTGGAGAGTAGATTGAGGCGACGAAGAGTCCGATTCATCAACAAGGTTGAAGACGAAGACGATTTGCCCACTCAATCCACCTTTGGGAGTATCTTTATTAGTTTCTTATGTTTAGTTCACTTCTCATGGATTTATCTTGTGAATTTGCATTGAATATGAGTAGCTAAATCTCTTGTAGAGTTTTGGTGATGACTACAATGAACGTTTTTTATTAATTCAAGGACTTTTGATTACCTATGCTCTTGTGATTCCTTTGTGTTATTCTTGAGCTTTTTCAATTCAATTGCTTAGCTACCAATTGGGTTTACTGACCTAGTTTTAAGTAATCGAGAGATACCTAATTAGGATTGATAAAAGAATGAACAACACCTAGATAATTTACATTCGAGAGAAGGAATTCTAGAGTGAGGGCTTGAGCCTTTTGTTTTAAGGAGTTAATTGTGAAGTATTAGAAGGAGACTTCAATATTAATGGTTAATCAACGGGTTGGGTGCACTCGAGAGAGGGCTTAGCCTAGACTAGCGGCTTTCCTAGTAATCCTAGAGACTTCAATTGGGTAATCAAAGTTATTGAATTGTTCACATTGTGTTCGTTGTAGTTGGATCCAAAACTCTACTTCTTTCTCTTATTTGAAACCTATCATTTGTTGCGTGCTTTTAACTTGTTTATGTTTAATTGTTTTTCCAAGAATCAACCAAACCTTTGAATCGTCTAGATAGTAGTTAAAATCGGTCCGTGGTACTTGAGTTTATACATTTTGTCTCTGTAGGATACGATACTCTTGCTTGCTTTGTGCTACACTAGCCCCGTACACTTGCGAGATTTTCTTGTGTTAAAATAAGTTGAGTCAAGTTTTTGGCGCCGTTGCCGGGGACAATTTGTGTTAATTTAGCTAAATATCGTGGTGAAGATAGAGATTACTAGTTTAGACTTTATTGCTTTAATTTTTATTTTTATTTTTTTTTAATTTTTTTTAGCTCTCACATTTAGTTTTCTTGTTTCAGGTTGTATGCACACACGCTCTAGGGGCCTACCTTTAGAGCCTATCGATCTTGAGATCGAAGCATCCAACAGAAGGAGAAACGCTTTGAGAAGGCTAAATCAAAGGATCCGAGTCTCTTCTCCGGTCCAGAGACGATCACCTTCACCAGTTCAAGAATCACCGTCACCTACTCCGTCACCAGTTCACTCCCCTATTCAGTTTGAGCCACATTCTCCTATTCTGACGGAGAACGTAGAGGGGAATGCTGTTCCACCACCTCCTCCAACGAATGCTCAGCTTCAACAACAACTCGAAGACCTGCAAAGACAGTTAAATCAAAGGCAAAACGTGGTACCTGTCCAGAACATGTATGCCTATCATGGGGTGGCAAACCCACTCGTTGGCAACAATGTTAATGCCAACACATTTGAACTCCGGAGAGGACTACTTCAGATGGCTGAAAACAATGCTTTTAGAGGCCGACCCACAGAGGATCCTAACAAGCACCTCACTAAATTCATCCAGATCTGCAACACGACGAAGATAAATGGAGTCACAGATGAGCAGATCAGATTAAGGGTGTTCCCTTTTTCTCTGGAGGATGATGCCAAGGATTGGCTGGACAGTATGGAGCCTAACTCCATTCGCACGTGGGATGCCATGGTTGAGAAGTTCTTAGAAAAATACTACCCACCGAGTGAGGCGTTGAAGAGGCAGTCTGAGATTATTTCGTTTGAGATGACTCCCCAAGAGAGTATCCGAGGAGCTTGGGAAAGATTTAAGAGGCTGATGAAGAGGTGCCCCAATCACGGGCTGAATCCGACGCATCAAGTCCTAGCATTCTATAGGGGGTGTCTGCCTGAAGCAAATCGCGAACTGAACTTGAGCACAGGGGGGTCATTGCTAAAGAAGGGAGAAGCAGAGGCCATGGAGGTGATTGAGAGAGTGACCTCTAATGATGAAGGCTGGAACAACGAGAGGAGCAGAGTACACAGGGTAGCCTCCGCTGCAGAGAGCAGCCATATGGACAACATGTATAAACAGATGGAGCTCCTCCACAAGAAGATAGATCTCATGGGGATGGGACCGGCGGTGCAGGAGCAGCAAGAGGGTGTAGAGGATGTTAACTACATACACCAAGGGGGAAATAGATACTATAACAACTCCCGCCCCAATCAAGGGGGTGGAGGTTATAACCATTTTGGGAACAAGGCGCATCCTAACCTATCGTATGGGAACCCCAACAATGCCCTTCAGCCACCACCGGGGTTCACCGTGTCTCAAGGAATGATCACTGAGCCGCAGAAGAAAAGTTCAGAGGACATATTGAATGCATTCATGACACAGTCACACAAGAACATGGAGCATTCCAATCAAAGGCTAGAGAAGGTTGAGAATGATATGAACAACATGGCAGTGCATATGAAGAGCCTAGAGACGCAAATGAGTCAGATTGCTCAAGCTGTGAGCAGTCAGCATACGCCAGGGCAGTTCCCAGGACAACCAAAAGTAAACCCCAAAGATTGCAAGGCAATTCATTTGAGGAGCGGGAAGAGTTATGAGGGTCCTTCTATGCCAGAAACCCCACCAAAGCCTACAGTTGAGCTCGAGAGTGTACTATTAGAAGAAGTAGAAGCGGAGGAACCTAAAACATCACCGCCCGCAGTTCAACTCGAGGTGGGCACACTAGTCAAACCATCAGAGGTTAGAGTACCATTTCCTCAAGTGTTGCAAAAGAAGAAAAACGATGAACAGTTCTCCAGATTCTGGGACATCTTCAAGAAAGTACAGATCAATATCCCACTGATTGAGGACTTCAGCAAATGCCTGGATATGTTAAATTTCTCAAGGATGCGGTCTCCAAGAAGAAGAAATGGGGACAACATGAGACCATCAATTTGACGAAAAATTGTAGTGCAATTCTGCAAAGGAAGCTTCCGGCCAAGATGAAGGATCCAGGGAGTTTTACTATTGAGTGCACGATTGGAGACTACTTTGTGGGAAATGCTCTATGTGACCTTGGAGCAAGCATCAACCTCATGCCATTGTCCTTGTACAATAAGATGAAGATTGGTCCTTTGAAACCCACCACTATCATGCTGCAGATGGCTGATAGATCTGTGTCCTATCCAATGGGCATTGTGGAGGATATATTGGTGAGAGTGAATGAGTTTGTTTTCCCAGCTGATTTTGTGATATTGGACATGGAGGAAGATAGAACTGTACCTCTCATTTTAGGAAGACCTTTCCTGGCCACTGGGAAGGCCTTGATCGATGTTGATAATGGGGAGCTCACATTTCGCTTCAATGGTGATAGTGTGACCTTTTCTATCTATGAAGCCTTGAAGAGGCATGATACTGACACAGGGGGAAGTTTGCAGCATTGCAATGTAGTGACCGTGGTGGATGAGTGTGTTAGGAGGATGGCCTACATCAACTCTTCACAAGATCAACTAGAAGGGAGTATTTTTAATTCAATTTATTCTTCCCATCTTCCTGAGTTGTTGAATACTAACCTTGAATTAATTGAGTGTGTGGGTGCTCTAGATTCAGGCAAGGAGATCCCCAGATCACGCCGTCAACAGTTCCTACCTCTTAGGGATGAAGAAGAAGAAGATGACAAGAAGGAAGAGAGAGACATGAAAGAGGAGTTGAAACCACTACCTCCACATTTGCAGTATGCATTTTTGGGAGAAAATGACACCCTTCCGGTAATTGTATCATCATCCCTCTCAAACTCCGAATTGGATAAATTATTGAGGATTCTTAGGATATACAAGGGGGCAATTGGGTGGTCAATATCGGACTTGAAGGGAATAAGTCCAACAGTTTGTATACATAGGATACATCTTGAGGAGAGTTATAAGCCTAAGGTCCAAAACCAAAGGCGACTTAATCCTATTATGCAAAAGGTGGTGAAGAAGGAGGTGATAAAGTTGTTAGATGCCGGTATTATATATGCCATTTCTGATAGTGAGTGGGTTAGCCCCACTCAAGTGGTAGCCAAAAAGGGGGGTACGACTGTAGTGAGGGGAGAGAATGATGAGATGATAGCCACTAGGACGGTCACCGGGTGGAGAGTATGTATCGACTATCGTGCTCTAAATGCTTCTACTAGGAAAGACCATTTCCCACTTCCCTTTATTGACCAAATGTTAGATAGGTTAGCTGGGCACGAGTATTACTGTTTCCTAGATGGGTATTCGGGGTACAATCAAATCCTTATAGCTCCCGAGGACCAACACAAGTCTGCCTTTGTATGCCCCTATGGTGTCTATGCCTATAGGAGAATGTCCTTCGGTCTGTGTAATGCCCCCGCTACCTTCCAAAGATGCATGATGTCCATATTCCATGACTTGATTGAGAATATTATGGAAGTGTTTATGGATGACTTTTCTGTATTTAGTGATTCTTTTGATAATTGTCTTGACAATCTATCTCAAGTGCTGCAGCGGTGTGAGGAGACTAACCTTGTGCTCAATTGGGAAAAATGTCATTTTATTGTTAGAGATGGAATTGTACTTGGGCATAAAATTTCTGCAGGTGGATTGGAGGTCAATAGGGCAAAGATCATTGCTATTGAGCAACTGCCTCCACCAACAAATGAGAAGGGAGTAAGGAGCTTCTTGGGGCATGCCGGGTTCTACAGAAGATTTATCAGGGACTTCTCGAAAATTGCTAAACCTCTTTCTAGTCTTTTGGTTAAAGATGTGAAATTTAATTTCTCCCCTGATTGTTTGCAGGCTTTTGAGAAGCTGAAGGAGGCATTGGTGAGCGCTCCCATTCTCATCTCACCGGATTGGTCTCAACCTTTTGAGATAATGTGTGATGCGAGTGACGTGGCGGTAGGCTCGGCCTTGGGACAGAAGAGAGATAAGCTATTCCGGGTGATTTATTATGCAAGTCGGACGTTGGACCCTGCTCAAGCTAACTACACCACTACTGAGAAGGAAATGTTAGCAGTGGTCTACTCCTTTGACAAGTTCCGACCTTATCTCATAGGGGCCAAGACCATTGTTTTCACAGATCACGCCGCAATCCGGCACCTCTTTGCGAAGCAAGACGCAAAGCCAAGGCTAATTATGTGGATCTTGCTCCTTCAAGAGTTTGATTTGGAGATCCGAGACCGAAGAGGATGTGAGAATGTGGTGGCGGACCACTTGTCAAGGTTAGAGCATATGAATGAAGATGAGATGTTGAAGTTGGCCATCAATGAAGAATTCCCGGATGAGCACTTGTTGTATGTGGCCAAGGGTCAAGTGGCATGGTATGCCAATATTGTGAACTATCTTGTTGCTAAGGTGATTCCCGAAGGACTTGAGGACTATCAAAAGAAGAAGTTCTTCCACGACGTGAAGTTCTATTTTTGGGACGAGCCTTGTCTTTTTAGAAGATGTGCCGACATGGTGATTAGAAGATGTGTCCCTCAAGAGGAGTGGGAGTCCGTTATTATGCATTGCCACACCGCACCTAGTGGGGGGCATTTTGGAGCTAACCGGACTGCTATGAAAGTGCTCCAAAGTGGTCTATTTTGGCCAACCATCACCAAAGATTGCCAAGACTACGTGAGAAGATGCAACGAGTGCCAGAGAATGAGGGGTATTTCTAAGAAGAAGGAGATGCCAATGACGACAATTGTTGAAGTCGAGTTGTTTGATGTGTGGGGCATTGACTTCATGGGGCCCTTTCCTCCATCTAGTGGGTTCCAATACATTCTACTAGCCGTTGACTATGTATCAAGGTGGGTGGAAGCCATTCCTACCCAAACCAATGATTCGAAGGTGGTGATTAAATTCGTTCAAAAGAACATATTCACGTGATTCGACGCACCTCGGGCTATCATAAGTGATGGAGGGTCTCATTTTCGCAATAGGTGGCTAGAGGCGGTCTTAGCAAGGCATGGAGTGAAGCATCGGGTGACAACTCCTTATCACCCACAAGCCAATGGTCAAACCGAGTTGGCCAATAGAGAGATCAAACAAATATTGCAAAAGAGTGTCAACTCCAACCGTAAAGATTGGGCTCTCAAGCTTGACGATGCTCTATGGGCGTATAGGACGGCTTAAAAGACGCCAATCGGGATGTCACCTTATCAATTGGTCTTTGGGAAATCATGCCATCTCCCGGTTGAATTGAAGCACTCATCATATTGGGCGGTGAGGCAAATGAACATGGACTTCACCAAGGCCGGCAAGGAAAGGAAGCTTCACCTCAATTTACTTGATGAATTTAGGAATGAAGCTTATGCTAATTCCTCAATATACAAGGAGAGGATGAAGACGTATCACGACAAGATGATTGAGCAAATTCATCCTCTAACTAGCAATTAGTCAAGAAATCTCCAAATAACGAAAAACATGCTAGTTTCCAACCATCGATTCACCAACAATCATTGAAGGTTTGAGGTTTGAGTGTCTTGGTAGTTATGCGCTTGCAAAATTCGATCTAAGCAATTGCTAGGTCGAGACACCACGCTTCTCCGAATTAACTGAATCACAGGGTCCAGTAACTCGAGGGATCGAATGGCGCTTCGGTCGTTGGGCACTCACGACTCTCCTTCAACAATTAAATTTCCTCAACCCGAATACTATGGATTAGTATAGGGAAGTGGAGTCGATCCCACAGAGATGGATTCGTAGGCTAGTATTGAGAGAAATTGGACAAGATGGCTACTGCCACGCAAAAGGGGTGGAGATTTTAACTACTACTAGACCTAGGCACAAAACGTAAATACTAGACCGAAGAACAAAGGGCTCTTAAACCAAGTAACAGGCAGAAAAGTTTAAACAATTCCTAGACCGAGAACATAACTACCGATAACCACTAGACAAAGGAAATAAAAGTGGGGACCATGAAAGCCAAGCCTGACAACGTACGGTAAAGCTGCAGCTAACAATCTTCATGCACTTTTCTATCTAATTCAGATTCGCAAATGGAGAAAATAGAGGAAATGCCCAGATTCAAACATAATAAACAGATTTGGTCGACGGAAACTTACAATAACTCGAAGATACGACAGATCTACGTAAACTAGG
Organism: Salvia splendens; assembly: GCF_004379255.2. Lineage (NCBI taxonomy): Eukaryota > Viridiplantae > Streptophyta > Magnoliopsida > Lamiales > Lamiaceae > Salvia > Salvia splendens. The sequence continues at coordinate 7,333,344 of NC_056052.1, read as the reverse complement.
CGAAATGAAATGTAAATACGTAAACTAGGCATGGAAATCAAGTACTCCTTCTCAGATTACGTCGGACGCTTAATCCACTCCGGATCCAAGCCATCCGAACCCAACAAACAGCAAAACCAACGCCATAACTCCGATTTTCACAGATCTACTCCAATCTCAATCAATCATGAACAATCTGCAAACAAATCACAAACTCCAGCAAAACCCAACCTCCGATTCATCCAAAAAGCAGAACCATTCTTCAGATCCAAACAACAAGTATCGGCAATAAATCAGAACCAACTGCAAAAATAACTAACTCCGACAATCCTAACTCGAAATCAATCGAACTCAACCAGCAAACAAGAAATGAACACAATAGACATAAGCGAAAGTAAAATCTGGAATAAAACCGGAAATATTGGTTGTCAAAAGAAAACCGAGCTTCGAACAGCGAAGCTCGGCGGAATCAGCGTAAATAGCAACGAAAATGTAAATTGTTTCTTCGCCCTTGAACTAGGACGGTGTTACAACCCTCGAACCATTGTCGGAAAGCTAAACGTGAACCACCAGCCAAGTGCCAACTGGAATCTCTCGCGAATTCAGAGTCAAGTGTGTGGAAAGGTGAATCGAGCAAGGAGCTGTTAGTGAGGCCTCCACCGAGAAGGTCCCTCCAGCCTGCATGCTTCTCCCTTTTATAGATGCGGACATAACCTTCTAGAGTTTTCGTAGAAATCCCTATTCTACCCTTCAACTCCGAGGCTTCCTCCGTCTAGCAATTTTCTTCCAATTGTTCACCCTTTCGCCAGTTTCCTAGGACCATGCAAGCGTCCTCTTCTTTTCCTGGATCTGGCGAAAAACTTCACATACCTGACTTAATTCAATGCGTTAGACCCAGCAATTTCATGAAATGAACCCCTAGACCGATGCATGAAATTAGCCTTATCAATCATCTAAACACCGAGCATAAGCAAGAGAAGAATGAAAAATCATACCTTTCGGGCTTAGAGTGATAGAAAACGGATTTCTCCCCTTTTTGCTTGTTCTTGAGTGAATCAACCGATTAATCGGTTCAACCATTGAATTAGATGGATTGGGAGGATGGTGTGTGTGTGAAATCAGTGTAAGTGGAAGATTTGAGGGTGGAGGGGCGAGAGAGAGTAGAGAGGAACGAGAGAGAATTGGGGCTAGGGTTTTGAAAGTGTAAAAACTGACCTTGATGGCGTCTTTAAATCACACGAATAAATCGTCCGGTCGGGCGATTTGCACTTTGCAAAACGCCCGCTCGGGCATATTTTCTGGAATTTCGACACCTTCAAAAATGCCCGGTCGGGCGATTAGGAATTCACAAACGCCCGGTCGGGCGATGTTTCTGGATATAATCTCGATTTTTGGAAACGCCCGGTCGGGCGAGCTTCTGGGAGAATTCGCCCGGTCGGGCAAACTTTCTGGACTCCGAGTCCATTTCGCCATTTCTCCAGTTTCTGTCCGCTTTTCACCCATCAAAGCCTATTTTCCTGTTCCACTTAAAACACACAAAACACACCAAAAACAAGAACAAAATAAAAACACACCAAAATACACAAAAGCGATAAATTTTACCTACTAGGGGTTGCCTCCCCCATAGCGCAATTGTTTTACGTCATTTGCCCGACGCTTTGCAAGCTCCACTACTCAATCAAGGCAACCACAAAGACCTCGTCTTGTTGCTCCTTAGTAAAGAACCTCTTGAGATTTTGACCATTTGCCTTGAACGTGCTTCCATCGGGTCCTTTGAGCTCCATTGTGCCATTGCCCATGACCTCCTTGATAGTGAAGGGTCCCGACCACTTAGATTTTAGCTTGCCCGGAAAGAGTCTCAACTTGTGGTTGAAGAGTGTGGGGAACTAGCATGCTTTGATTTGTTGATGTCTACATAGATGCAATGTTAGTTAAGTGATGCATGTTGGTGGAATGTTTGAGTTAAGCGTGATTGAGGTTTATTGTTGTGGAAGAGACATTGTGTGACACAATAGGGGGTTGATTCTAGTCTTGATACATATGTACAATTACAGAGCATGCTGGCATATAAGAACACAAACAAAACGGAAAATAAAAAAAAAGAAAATAAGGGTTACTTGGCTCCGTGGGGGGTTCAATTTGGGGTCTGGCCCCCGCGAGGGCCAGACTTTGGTGGCGCTATCTGGTGGGTCACCTTAGCTTTCTTTCTGGCCGGCAACTCCGGCTTCTCATGTCGTTCTTCTGTCGGGCGGGGTACGGTTGTCTTCAATATCACGGGCCGAGAGGGAGATGGAGTAGTCTGGGGCCTTGGGGCATGCGGTGGCTTCTGCGCAGTCAGACTTCATTGACCTGGCGTTGTAGAATCGCCGCTAGGCTTCGGAAGTTCCTTCGGTGTCTCTGGGAACCTTGCTCTAACCCACTTTGTCATCGCCATCATCAACTCAACTCCTTCCGTCATCTTCTCAGTACATCTGGTCGATGTCGCCACAAGATCAGACAAGCGCCCCTTGAGGGCCACCATTTCCTCCCTAACCTTCCGAACTTCCGTCCTTATGTCTTCCAGTTTCGTTCGTACTCCAGCGACATCTTTCCTGACACTCTCAGTACTATTCTTACTTTTTCCCCACAGGGACACAATTTCCTCCCGAACCATCTTCATTTCTGACCTCATCCAACCAACCTCCTTTCGCACTTCCTCTACTTCTATCCTGGCTCCTGCTTCTACGTCAGCAGTATCCTTCACTTCCACCACATCGGGGTCCTGTTTCACCTGAGCCTCTAACTGCCCAACCTCGTAAAAGCATACTTCCCTTCCGCGTGCGATCAGCAACCCTTTATTGAAAAAATAATCCATGTTAAAAACCTCAGGGGGCGAACATGTCTTTACCTCTCGGCATGCCTTATGGATCTTCATGATTACATTCCTCTGCAGATAGGCTCCGAGCAGGTGGCACGTGTATAGGTGCCGGGAAGGATTTGCAGTCACTTGATGGCAGGCTTGGGCTATCCAATAGCCCAAGTGAACTCTTACCCCCGTAGCCATGCACCATGTGAAGTATAGATCGGCGGTAGTCAGAGCGTTGTTGGCCGTTCCCATTAAATTGTAACTAATAAAAGTCTGGGCAAATCGCAGGACCCTATTTTCGATGTGGTGTGCCTTCGAAAAGCTTGTTTTAAACTGACCCACCCTCGGGTGAGTCAAGAACTCCCAGGCGCTTTGCGCTTTGAATCCCGGTGTCATTTTCGGTGGACCAATCATCCTCTCGTTCCACAGGCCTTCATCGTCCTCCGTTCGCGTCTGCAAACCCATCCGCAAGGTCCATTCCCGGATGCTCATCGTTTGTTCCTCACTGAAGAGTCTGAAATTAATGGATTCGGCATCCAAATCGGTAGTGGACTTGAATCGGAAGGTGGAAAAGAATTCTCGGGCCAGGTCAATCGGGACCTCGGTAGTACTGTGCTTGAGCAACCAATCGAAGCCTATTGCGTCGATATAAGTCCGGAATTCATCGTTGCAAACAGTCGTTTTGAGCTCCGATGAGCTATACATCTTTCTTGACTTAGCGACCTTCCCCTCAGTACTCTTCTCCTTATAAATGGCCGTGCGCTTTGGGTCGTCAAACGTCCTCATTTTATCTAGCAAGCTGTTTGTTATCCACACTTCGGTCGGCTCAAAGTTGAATTCCTCTTCCTGTCCTTCTTCCGAGTCGTTGGACTCAGAAGGGCTCTCGATTTCTGCGGCATATGGTACCTTAGCTGCCGGCGGAAGTGTGGATTCAGTAGAGTTCCCTCTCGCCTTCTTGGTCGAGGAAGGAGCAATTTGTTTCCCCTTCCTTTTCTTCTCAGCCGCTTGGCGACGCTTCTCCTCATCACTCTCCCCCCTGTCAGGTCTGGGAGAGTTCACCTGTTCAGATGCTGCGGTCTCTGGACCCAGCGATTCTTCCTCCGTCGGCTCCACTGTCTCAACAATCTCATCAATGAGGCTCCGGCGAGCCCGCCTCCTAGCATCTCTGGGGTTGACCGGCGAGTCGGTATCCTCTGGGATCTCGGTCAGATCCACAATCAACTTCACCCCGGCGTCAGCGGGTTCCTGGCTAATTTCAGAATCGAGGGCTTCTCCCTCCTTGGACAACAATGGGGTTGCCCCCAAGATGTAAACAGGGGTCTCTACCCCCTCAAATCTTTCCCCGACGTGGGCCTCAGTACCCACCGGTTTCTCAAGGGTATCCCCCTCCACATTTTGTTCAGAAATTAGGGCCTCGTCGCCCCCATCTTCACCAACTATAGGGGCCTCCCCCCCACAGATTTTTCCAAAACAGGGGTTTCCCCATCCACAGATTTTTCCAAAACAGGGGTTTCCCCCTCAGAAATACTAACATCAGCAGCAAAATCTTTAACTTCCCCAGATGGTTCCAGAACATCTCTCTCAATATATTCCCCACTAGCAAGTACGGGCTTCACCCCCTCAGAAACACTAACCGAAACAGGGGTTTCCCCCTCAGTTGCAGAGTCTACCCTTGGTTCGCACATAGCCAACAATTCCAACCCTGTGACCAAATCTGAGTCGTCTTCACGATTCCCTGCGGTGGTTGGTTCCGGGCTAGTGGTCGTGGCTTCTTGAATGGTTTCAGGTTCGGTGACGGGTTCTGAGACGGCCTCCGGTTGTGGTACACTAGAAAACGGAGCAGCCTGTACGGATTTACCCATTGCGGTTGCAAACATGGCGAATGCCTCCATCGCCTTCTCCGCACCCCCAAATTTCTGGAATAGCTCGGCCATAAACGCCGCCGCCCCAGAGTCGGCGGACCCTAAGGTGCTTCCGGTTCCTTGTTTGTTTTCCATGGATGTTCTGTGGAATTTTTGTAAAGAATTTGGGGCGGAATTTGCAGATTAGGGTTAGAGAGAGAGAAAAAAGGGAAAGGAAATTGGGGATTTTTTGTTTTTGTGAATATTGGAGAGAGAATAGGTAATGAAAATAGGAAGGCTAAACCGATTATAGTGTAGGCATGAGAGAGGACGTTTTTTGGCAGGCGGTTGCAGGTGATGACGCTTGCGACCGTACGCCTCCCCATAAAGTTCCTTTTGAAATCCGAACCGGGGCCAACTCCCTCCAAAATTTTTACTCCACAACTCCTTGCCCTTGTGAATTCCTTCTGCAAAATCACACTTAAAGAAAAACATTAAACTAAAAATTGAAACGCCAGACTCCCCGGGTCTAGGGTATGACGGTATCAAAAAAAAATTCCTTAAGGAGTCTGGTATTTCGAAAATATTTTTGGAAGATTATTTTTTTCTGATTTGTTTGGGTTTTTCTTGATTTAAAGAAAGCGATTGAATATTTACAATTTATGTTCAAGTGTTCTCAAGATTCCCTAGGTCAGGTTATGCTAAAACTTCTTGGATGCTGGACCTAGGAAATCTCTAAGAACACTCACTTCCCATATCTATTAGGCGATATCGTGGAGTGCGCGTAGTGGCATTTCGTCCACTACACACATCTCCGAGCTATCCCTAAATACCTTTACCCTATGACCATTAACAAGAAAAGGAGTAGAGTTTGAAGAACTTCCCTGGATTTCTACAGCTCCATTTGCACGCAAACTCACAACAGTGTATGGCCCAATCCATTTGGACTTTAACTTACCAGGCATTAGCTTGAGCCGGGATTGGAATAGGAGAACCTTCTGCCCGACTTGCAATTCCTTGACCCGGAGGTTCTTGTCATGCCAGAGTCTTGTTTTCTCTTTGTACCACATCGCCGATTCATATGACTCCAGCCTTAGCTCCTCCAACTCCTGCAGCTGCAATTTCCTCTCTTCCTCGCAGGATTCATGTCTCATGTTTATTTCCTTGACCGCCCAATATGCTCGGTGTTCTACTCCCACGGGCAAGTGACACATTTTGCCGAACACAAGCCTATATGGTGACATCCCAATAGGCGTCTTGTATGCCGTCCGGTAAGCCCATAGTGCGTCTCCAAGCCTCTTACTCCAGTCTTTCCTGGACGGATTAACCGTCTTTTCCAGTATCGCCTTTATTTCTCTGTTGGATATTTCCGCCTGGCCGTTGGATTGAGGATGATAAGGTGTAGACAGTCTGTGATGGACGCCATATTTTCTCATCAGAGCTTCAATAGTCCGGTTGCGGAAGTGTGTCCCATTGTCAGATATTATAGCTCTGGGCACTCCGTACCTGTTGAAAATGTTAGCTCTAAGAAACCTTGCTACCTCCTTAGCTTCACACGAGGTGGTTGCTTTTGCCGCTATCCATTTTGACACATAATCCACTGCCACAAGTATGTAGGTGTTCCCGTATGAAGACGGAAATGGACCCATGAAGTCCATCCCCCAAACATCGAAGATCTCACACACAATCACTGGGACTTGCGGCATCTCATCCCTCCTGGATATTCCCCCGGTCTGCTGACACCTCTCACAATTCTGACAAAACTCGAATGCATCCTTATGCAACGTAGGCCAGTAAAAACCACTATCTAACACCTTCCTTGCTGTCTTCCTAGGTCCAAAGTGACCTCCACAAGCTAGGGCATGGCAATGATTCAGCACATCCCTCTGTTCCCACTCCGGGATACACCTCCGGATTACTTGGTCGGCTCCCATTCGCCACAAATACGGGTCATCCCAGAAATAGTACTTGGCCTCGCTCTTCAATTTCATCTTCTGGGCCCGGGAGATTACTTGCGAACTGGGCACTTCTCCAGTGACTAAGTAATTTGCCAGATCTGCGAACCATGGCTCAGCGTTTTTATGGCTTTTCCCTTTTTCGTCATCTCCTGGACCTGTTAACTCCATAACCTCCTCCCAGCTGGTAGGTCGAGGAAATTTTTTCACGTAGTACAAATGTTCCTCAGGGAATGCATCCGGTATTGCTTCCTCGGTCTCCCCTTGAAATATCCTGCTCAGATGATCGGCTACTTTATTTTCAGTTCCCTTTTTATCTCTAACTTCCCAATCGAATTCTTGCAAAAGCAACACCCAACGGATTAATCTCGGCTTGGATTCTTTCTTCGCCAGCAAGTACTTTATCGCAGCGTGATCAGTGAAGACTATCACCCTCGACCCAAGCAAATATGGTCGGAATTTTTCAAAAGAGTACACGACTGCCAACATTTTCTTCTCCGTGGTGTCATAGTTTTTCTGGGCCTGGTTGAGCGTTTTTGACGCATAGAAAATTACGTAACTTCTTCCGTCAACTCTTTGACCTAGCACCGCCTCTACTGCATAGTCACTCGCGTCGCACATTATTTCAAATGGCAAACTCCAATCGGGCGCTCGGATAATGGGAGCCGATACTAGTCTATCTTTCAGTAGTTGAGAAGCCTTTATGCACTCCTTATTGAAAACAAACTCAACATCATTGTGCAGCAAATGAGTGAGTGGCTGAGCAATCTTCGCAAAATCCTTAATGAATCTTCTATAAAATCCTGCGTGCCCTAGGAATCCTCTTACCTCCTTCTGGTTCGTCGGATAAGGCAGTTTTGATATCACCTCAATCTTTGCCTGGTCTACCTGTATACCTTTTTCCGAGACTACGTGCCCTAGGACAATTCCCTTAGGGACCATAAAGTGGCATTTCTCGAAGTTTAAAACCAAATGTTTTTCCTGGCATCTTCTCAATACTTTATCCAGACTAGCCAAACATGAGTCAAATGAATTCCCGTACACAGTGAAGTCGTCCATAAAAATCTCGATGCAGTCCTCCAAAAGATCCGAGAAGATACTCATCATACACCGCTGAAAAGTACCTGGCGCATTGCACAGGCCAAACGGCATCCTCCTGTAAGCATACGTGCCGAAAGGACACGTGAAAGTTGTCTTCTCCTGGTCCTCGGGATCCACATAGATTTGAAAATACCCACTATACCCATCTAGGAAACAGAAGTATTGCTTGCCCGCTAGCCTTTCCAGCATCTGGTCAATGAAGGGTAGAGGGAAATGATCTTTCTTGGTCGCTTCATTTAACTTCCTATAATCGATGCACATCCTCCACCCAGTGACTAGTCTGGTGGGCACCAATTCATTCTTGTCGTTCTTGACCACCTGTATTCCTGACTTCTTGGGTACCATATGGACTGGACTCACCCATTCACTGTCTGGTATGGAATAAATGATTCCTAGGGAGAGTAGTTTCAATACTTCCTTCAGCACTTCCTCCCTCATGTTAGGATTCAATTTGCGTTGAGGGTCTCTGCAGGCTTTTGCTCCTTCCTCCAAGCGGATGTGATGCATGCACAAATCTGGACTAATTCCTACCAGGTCAGAGAGTGTCCACCCAATAGCCTTCTTGTTTCTTCGGATTACCTTCAGCAGTTCCTCTTCTTGTCCCTCGGTCAAGCTGCTGTTGATAATAACAGGGAAAGTTTCGTTCTCCTCTAGATAAGCATACTTTAGGCCTGGTGGAAGTGTTTTCAGCTCTTTCTTGGGAACATCTTTTTCCTGGGGCAAGGGATTTTTCTCTGTTACTTCCGCAGTCATTCCCTTCCTTGACCCAGCAGAACCTTCCACACTCGCCACATAAGGTGTATTCCTTGACCTGGCTAGCTCCGGATTCGCACAGAATTCCAGAATTGCTTCAGCTAACTCCTCATCAGATAACTCACTTGTGTTCATTGCTTGACACCAACTGGCTACCTCTCTATCAATGTCAAGACTCATCTCGGAGTTCTCAATCTGTTCCTGCATTAATTCCGTCTCAAGATATTCCTGGACCAAAGGGTTAATAACATCTATAGCATGCAAATTTTCAACGTCAAGAGGTTTCTTCATTGCCTCATCAATGCTGAATGTATATTTCTCCCCATTGTAATCAAGGCAAATTGTTCCATCAAAAACATCAATGATAGTCTTAGCGGTTCGTAGGAAGGGTCTCCCTAAAAGTACTCCGCCCGACTCAGCAGACTCATTATCACTCATCTTAATCACATGGAAATCAGCAGGGTACAAGAAGTCATGTACCCTGACTATCACATTCTCAAGCACCCCTTCAGGACAGATGCATGACCTATCCGCCAATTGAATCACAACTTTCGTATCTACCATGCCTACCCCAACTAACTTCTTGTATATGGAAAGTGGTAACACGTTTATCGACGCACCTAAATCACACATAGCATGCTCGATTTTTACATTACCAATAGAGATGGGTAAGGTGAACATACCTGGGTCATTGCATTTTGAAGGCATCTTCCTTTTCTGAATTACTGCGGAGACATTCTCGCCTATCAGGATTTTCCCACTGGGCCTAGCCTTCCCAGCTATAAATTCCTTGATGAACCTGCTAAATACTGGCATTTTCAGGGCCTGTAAAAATGGCAGATTGATTTCCAACTTCCCAAAAATGTCCATGAAGTCTACCGGTTCTTCCTTCTGTTTCTTGGCTTCCCCCCGACTCGGAAAGGGTTTCAGTCGCTTCCCTGCTCCGGTAGAACTTTCAGCTGATAACTCTCCAGTTTCTTTTCCCACTGCCCCATCTTCCAACTCCGGCTCTGGATCGAGGAAAAATGGTTCGGTCGGTCTAGGCAATTGTTTCTCCAAATCTTTCTCCTCAAGGTCATCCTTGACCAAGGGACTTCCTCCCTCCAAGTGTCTGGGTCTGGGAGTTGTATCCTCTTTCTTCTTGCCTTCCTTAGAATCTATCCCCTCCTTTGTTCTCACCACCGGTCCCTCATATCCTTTCCCGGACCTCAAGGTAATCTGACTTATATTAGCTCTATCAGGTGGCCTTACTGAGGCCGGAATTTTTCCTTCGTTTCCCCGCATGTCACTCAAAGAAGTGGCTATTTGGGACAATTGCTTAGCCAACATATCCATGGCTGCTTTCTGCTCCTGTTGAGCATCTTGCAGCTTGTGCACTACGTCATTGTTCGATTGCAGGTTGTTTTGCATATGTTGCTGAGAACTGACGAGGTCTTGCACCATATCATCGATATTCTTTGTTAACTTTGGTGGTTGACTGGGTCCCGTCCCTATACTCAGAGTCGGTCCACTTGCTTGATTCTGACGAGCGTTTCCTTGACCGCCTGAAGAGTTATTGTATTGATTTCCTTGGCCCTGGTAATTGTTTTGGAAATTCCTTTGGTGCGGTGGTACATAAGGGTTCCCTTGATAATTCTGATTCCTGTTTCCCCAGCTCGAGTGGTCTCCTTGGTTCCGATTAATCCAGTTGTCCTGCCCCTCTTGATTCCTTCCTGACCAGTTACCTTGTCTTTCGGGTTGAGGTGCAAACTGCTGAATTTGTTGTGGTGCCTGCTGATTCTGTTCGTTGTCAGTCCATCTGAAATTCGGATGGTTTCTCCAAGGCGCATCTCTCTGTCTCCCTGGATTCCAGCTCCCATCGGGATTCCAACTTCCCATTGCATTGACCTGGGCCTGATAATCTCCTTCCTGGGTCCCGTAATATTGTTGCATTTGATTATCTCCTGGACCAGGAGATTTCTCCTTCCCTTGTGAAGCCAGTGGAATCGTCTTTTCAATCGCGTTCAAAAGAGCCTTCTCGAGCCTATCAATCCTCGCTTCGACTTTGTTATCTTCTTGTTCTCTCCCAGCATGCACCGATCCTCTTTTCACTGCATTCCTAGGGTTATCGTACGCCTTCTTAGCGTCAATCAACTTCCCTAGGATCTCTCTTGCCTCACTTCCCCTTTTTCTTGTGAAATTTCCCCCACTCGAGGAGTTCATTAAGTCCTTTGACTCGGGAGTGGCTCCTTCGTAAAACAGAGAGTAGGTCTCTGCCTCTATCATCCGGTGATTCGGGCATGCATCCAACAACCCCTTAAATCTCGACCAGTACTGACTCAACGATTCATCGTAATCTTGCTTACACTCTAGTATTTCTTTCTTAAGTGCATTCGTCTTGTTGGATGGGAAGAAATAATCTAAGAATTCCAACTTGAAGTCCCTCCACGTGCGGATAGAATCCGGAGGCAACCTCAATAGCCACGTATTAGCTTCCCCCTTCAAGGTAAACGGAATCGCTCGTAAGCGATAATCCTCCTCTGTTGCATCATTCGGCCTCTTCTGAATACCACATAACTTACTGAATTCATTTAAGAACTCATACGGACACTCATTTCTACGCCCAGAGAACGTTGGCAAGATGCCGAGTACGTTTGTCTTGATCTCGATAGTCCTCTGGCGTGGATTCATTACTATAGCTTGAGCTGGTTCTCCATCTAAATGGGCAGTGAGAGAGCCGATTTCTGGATCTGGGTCTACCACCTGCGCCATGACTAATTCCTCTGCTTCCCCTGTTTCTGACTCTGTTTCTGATTCGGGTGGTGATTCTGGATCTTCGCGTCCTGATGACGTCCAAGATTCGTCGCTAGTAAATCCACTCGGAAACGGGCCTCCCGTGGTGAACCCTGATCTGGTGGTCACAGTAGAGACTGTATCCTTAACCCGCCAACCAAACTGGCCGTGTGTCCACCCAGATGAGTTGCTCCAGTAGGTAGACCTTGAGCCTCTGCTCATAAACTGCAAAACAAAAAGAGAAAGAAAACAAATCAAAACTATTTACACCACAGACTCTGAACACTAGCACTAAGCACGCCATCCATCCCCGGCAACGGCGCCATTTGAAGGTTTGAGGTTTGAGTGTCTTGGTAGTTATGCGCTTGCAAAATTCGATCTAAGCAATTGCTAGGTCGAGACACCACGCTTCTCCGAATTAACTGAATCACAGGGTCCAGTAACTCGAGGGATCGAATGGCGCTTCGGTCGTTGGGCACTCACGACTCTCCTTCAACAATTAAATTTCCTCAACCCGAATACTATGGATTAGTATAGGGAAGTGGAGTCGATCCCACAGAAATGGATTCGTAGGCTAGTATTGAGAGAAATTGGACAAGATGGCTGCTGCCACGCAAAAGGGGTTGAGATTTTAACTACTACTAGACCTAGGCACAAAACGTAAATACTAGACCGAAGAACAAAGGACTCTTAAACCAAGTAACAGGCAGAAAAGTTTAAACAATTCCTAGACCGAGTACATAACTACCGATAACCACTAGACAAAGGAAATAAAAGTGGGGACCATGAAAGCCAAGCCTGACAACGTACGGTAAAGCTGCAGCTAACAATCTTCATGCACTTTTCTATCTAATTCAGATTCGCAAATGGAGAAAACAGAGGAAATGCCCAGATTCAAACATAATAAACAGATTTGGTCGACGGGAACTTACAATAACTCGAAGATACGACAGATCTACGTAAACTAGGCGAAATGAAATGTAAATACGTAAACTAGGCATGGAAATCAAGTACTCATTCTCAGATTACGTCGGACGCTTAATCCACTCCAGATCCAAGCCATCCGAACCCAACAAACAGCAAAACCAACGCCATAACTCCGATTTTCACAGATCTACTCCAATCTCAATCAATCATGAACAATCTGCAAACAAATCACAAACTCCAGCAAAACCCAACCTCCGATTCATCCAAAAAGCAGAACCATTCTTCAGATCCAAACAACAAGTATCGGCAATAAATCAGAACCAACTGCAAAAATAACTAACTCCGACAATCCTAACTCGAAATCAATCGAACTCAACCAGCAAACCAGAAATGAACACAATAGACATAAGCGAAAGTAAAATCTGGAATAAAACCGGAAATATTGGTTGTCAAAAGAAAACCGAGCTTCGAACAGTGAAGCTCGGCGGAATCAGCGTAAATAGCAACGGAAATGTAAATTGTTTCTTCGCCCTTGAACTAGGACGGTGTTACAACCCTCGAACCATTGTCAGAAAGCTAAACGTGAACCACCAGCCAAGTGCCAACTGGAATCTCTCGCGAATTCAGAGTCAAGTGTGTGGAAAGGTGAATCGAGCAAGGAGCTGTTAGTGAGGCCTCCACCGAGAAGGTCCCTCCAGCCTGCATGCTTCTCCCTTTTATAGATGCGGACATAGCCTTCTAGAGTTTTCGTAGAAATCCCTATTCTACCCTTCAACTCCGAGGCTTCCTCCGTCTAGCAATTTTCTTCCAATTGTTCACCCTTTCGCCAGTTTCCTAGGACCATGCAAGCGTCCTCTTCTTTTCCTGGATCTGGCGAAAAACTTCACATACCTGACTTAATTCAATGCGTTAGACCCAGCAATTTCATGAAATGAACCCCTAGACCGATGCATGAAATTAGCCTTATCAATCATCTAAACACCGAGCATAAGCAAGAGAAGAATGAAAAATCATACCTTTCGGGCTTAGAGTGATAGAAAACGGATTTCTCCCCTTTTTGCTTGTTCTTGAGTGAATCAACCGATTAATCGGTTCAACCATTGAATTAGATGGATTGGGAGGATGGTGTGTGTGTGAAATCAGTGTAAGTGGAAGATTTGAGGGTGGAGGGGCGAGAGAGAGTAGAGAGGAACGAGAGAGAATTGGGGCTAGGGTTTTGAAAGTGTAAAAACTGACCTTGATGGCGTCTTTAAATCACACGAATAAATCGCCCGGTCGGGCAATTTGCACTTTGCAAAACGCCCGCTCGGGCATATTTTCTGGAATTTCGACACCTTCAAAAATGCCCGGTCGGGCGATTAGGAATTCACAAATGCCCGGTCGGGCGATGTTTCTGGATATAATCTCGATTTTTGGAAACGCCCGGTCGGGCGAGCTTCTGGGAGAATTCGCCCGGTCGGGCAAACTTTCTGGACTCCGAGTCCATTTCGCCATTTCTCCAGTTTCTGTCCGCTTTTCACCCATCAAAGCCTATTTTCCTGTTCCACTTAAAACACACAAAACACACCAAAAACAAGAACAAAATAAAAACACACCAAAATACACAAAAGCGATAAATTTTACCTACTGGGGGTTGCCTCCCCCATAGCGCAATTGTTTTACGTCATTTGCCCGACGCTTTGCAAGCTCCACTACTCAATCAAGGCAACCACAAAGACCTCGTCTTGTTGCTCCTTAGTAAAGAACCTCTTGAGATTTTGACCATTTGCCTTGAACGTGCTTCCATCGGGTCCTTTGAGCTCCATTGTGCCATTGCTCATGACCTCCTTGATAGTGAAGGGTCCCGACCACTTAGATTTTAGCTTGCCCGGAAAGAGTCTCAACTTGTGGTTGAAGAGTGTGGGGAACTAGCATGCTTTGATTTGTTGATGTCTACATAGATGCAATGTTAGTTAAGTGATGCATGTTGGTGGAATGTTTGAGTTAAGCGTGATTGAGGTTTATTGTTGTGGAAGAGACATTGTGTGACACAATAGGGGGTTGATTCTAGTCTTGATAAATGTGTGAATGAGAAGTTCTTTTAGTGTAGAGTATGTTTGAGGGAGAGTGTCTTCATTAATGCAACTTGTTGGTTTCTTGTCGAATTGATCTAATACTTTCAATTTTTAGGTAGTGAACGATGGCACCCAACCACTCTGGAGTTAATTTGAATGCCGCAGAGAAGAAGAAATGGGCCAAACTCTCACAACTACCCTACCGGGTAGCTAGATATCCATGCCCTATCACAATCCGACGGTTGGGCATTGAGCAGTGCTTCAATGAGCTATGTGAAGAAGGGCAACTAAATGGGCTCTTCATGGCACAGAGGAACCCCTCCTATCAGAGGCTTACACTGGAGTTCTTATCTACCCTTGAGGTAGTTATGAACAGGAGGGAGATAGTTGCCATCAAGTTTCGTATAAGGAATGCTGAGTACACAGTGACGATGGCACAATTTAAGGAAATCTTTGGATTTTCAGGGGAGGTGTATAGAGAGCCGTTTAGCTTCAGTCACAATGCGAATAACTTCTGGAAGGCCATCACTACCGTTGATGACAACTTCGCCGCCAACAGGGCAAAGGGTTGTCTCATTAGGAACCCAGCCTTGCGCTTACTCTAGAAGGCGTGTGTATGCTACCCCTTCGCGCGCCATGAGCATGGGAGCGTGCAGAGGGACGAGCTCTTCCTGTTATGGACTATTCTGCACAAGGAGCCTCCCTTGAATTTGGGCCACTTCATGATCAAACATCTTGAGAGGGCCTCGAAGAAGAAAACCGGCACACTCTGTGTCGGTGCAGTGGTGTCAGCTATTGCACTCCATATGGGAGTGTCGACGAGGGGCTTGGTCGCCGACATTGGTGATAACTTGATGGACTTCAGCTTTCTAAGAAGAACAAGGCTGGTCGGAGTGGACCAACGAGGGCAGATATATTTGATACAGAGGGCAGCAGATCATTACCCCCTCCCGGACACCGTCAACACCTATGTGAACGGTCCTTTCCGCAAAGAAAACTGGAAGATGAAGGCTGCGGTCCACGAACAAGCGACGGCGTTGAATCCGCGGAACTTGCAATTTAGGGATTTAAGCCCGAGCTCGAGTGTTGATGAAGCGCCCCACATGGATTTTCCCGCGATCGAGATGGGGGTCGAGCAAAATGAAGAAGAAAATGAGGAGGAAGGTGAGGAACAACCGACCCACCAAGGGGGAGATGAAGCCGGGACAAGCACTCAGAGGACACGAAGCCGACAAGAGCGAGAAGAGGAGGACTACGGCTTGATCAATGAGAGGTTGACACGGATGGAGCTGCGTCAGCAGGAATATTGGGTCCAGAATGAAGCGCGATGGAACCAGTTCGACACCAACTGGACCTAATTCACTGACTTCAACAACGCACAATGGGCCAACATCAATGCCCGATTCGATGAATTCCGTGGCCAGTGGCAGCATCCTCCTCCTCCTCCGCAGTGAAGGTCCATGGGAGATCCACTCTCTTTCAAACTTATCCTAGTTTTGCTTGGAATAAGTTTGGGGGGTGTCTAGTGGATTCCTTCTTTTACCTCTCTCTCTCTTTATTTGATGGTACCCCGGCCTGTACCCCTATTCTTTTGATGATATTTGATGATGATATGTGGGCATGTAAATTTGAAATTTGAATTGTGATGTTTTGTTGATCTTGGATGTTGGAGTAGGTGGCCTTGTTTCCTTGTTCCACTTGTTTTTGTGTCTTTGTTTTCTTTTTAGGTTTGTTTTTCTTTTTAGGTTTGTGTTGAATAATCTCCCTTGGGTAGGATGATAGATTTGGGAAGAAAATTGGTGAACTCGAATGGGGTGAGTTGGCTATGATGAGAATTGGCTTAAAATGTTTGTGAAAACTTGTTGATATAGCTAAGTAACTTGTATTTCCTCCTTGTGATTTGCCTAGAGTGAATTGCTTTGTCTTTTGCCGAAAAATACCATGTGAGGATTGAGCCTATATCTTTTTCCAAAAATGTGTGATTTTTCATCAACTATGTTATATGTTTCTAGAACTTGCTCGCGGTCTCCTTGAATCTACATAGTGATTATAGAAATAGGAGATGACGTTAGGCCATCCCTTCTACCCTTATCTTAATCTTAATCCTAATTGTAAATTATAATCCCTTGTTAGCCAACTTTGAGCCTAAAAGCCTTTTCTTTGATAGCTAATAATTTGGGTTGGGTTCCCTTAGTGTCAAGTGAAAGAGGGAAAAAGGAGGAGTTTGTAAGAAAAAGAAATGAGAGAATGACATGCAAAGCATGGAGAAAAAAAAATAAATAAATAAAGAAAAAAAACAAAGATGAAGAAGAAAAAAAAAGAAAAGAAAAAAAAAAGAAAACTGGGATGGTTTTTGAAAATGAATAAGCATTGTTCGAAAAAAAAGGGGAAATTGGGAGTTGAGAAGAGTCTAGGCAAAGCCTAGGACTAGCTAAGGATTGCAGTGCACAAGGGTGAAGTAATTGTAGTTTCACTTTGGGATTATAGTCACTTTGGCCAAATTTTCCTCACCTAACCAAAGAGCCCTACATTACAACCTTGGAAAAGACCTTTCGGATCCTAAATCTGTAGTCACAACATAGTAGAGGAGAGTCTAGACTTCGAGCAAGCTTATGGTAAGCTATACATTGTTGATTGATTTGAGAGGTTCATACTATACCTATACACTTTGAGAGTGAGAGGAAAATAAAGAAAAAAAAATCACATTATATGAATCCTGTGAGGGTAAATTGACAAAGTGGAATACGTGCTAGTAGCTTGAAGCAATGTTCATTTTGGTTTACTTGTATGCGAAGTTATTGATACATGATGATTCTGTTTTATTTTACTGAGGCAATGATGACAATCCAACATACTTACACGAGTTCTAATTCTTTGTTTTCTACTTCTTATTTGAGGACAAACAAGTGTTTAAGTTTGGGGGAGTTGATAAACTCGTAGTGTAGCAAGTATTTTGGATGTTTAAGGTGAATACTTCAATGTTTTGTAGCATATTACTTGAGTTTGCATCCATTATCCACTACTTAAGTATTTTGATGAGTTTGTCTAGTGTTTGAGGATAAAACAGGTGAAAATTACTTGAAAATGAGCTTGAAGCTGGATTACAGAAGAACTGCCCGACCAGGCGTTCATGTACAAGAGAAACGCCCGGCTCGGGCGTTTGTGCAAAGAAGGAACGAATCCAGAGAGTTTGCCCGACCGGGCGTTCTGCCTCGGAAGAATCGCCCGACCGGGCGATGTGAAAGAATCAGGGCCATCGAGAGATCGCCCGACCGGGCGTTTAGGCGACTTAAAATCGCCCGGCCGGGCGATGTGTTCTGCGAGAGTTAATTGCTATTATTTCCGCCCCGGGTATAAAAGGAGAGCTAGGTTTTCGTGCCCAGAAGAGGAGACACGCCCCCAAGAGCAGCTTTCACATTGGAGAGTAGATTGAGGCGATGAAGAGTCCGATTCATCAACAAGGTTGAAGACGAAGACGATTTGCCCACTCAATCCACCTTTGGGAGTATCTTTATTAGTTTCTTATGTTTAGTTCACTTCCCATGGATTTATCTTGTGAATTTGCATTGAATATGAGTAGCTAAATCTCTTGTAGAGTTTTGGTGATGACTACAATGAACGTTTTTGATTAATTCAAGGACTTTTGATTACCTATGCTCTTGTGATTCCTTTGTGTTATTCTTAAGCTTTTTCAATTCAATTGCTTAGCTACCAATTGGGTTTATTGACCTAGTTTTGAGTAATCGAGAGATACCTAATTAGGATTGATAAAAGAATGAACAACACCTAGATAATTTACATTCGAGAGAAGGAATTCTAGAGTGAGGGCTTGAGCCTTTTGTTTTAAGGAGTTAATTGTGAAGTATTAGAAGGAGACTTCAATATTAATGGTTAATCAACGGGTTGGGTGCACTCGAGAGAGGGCTTAGCCTAGACTAGCGGCTTTCCTAGTAATCCTAGAGACTTCAATTGGGTAATCAAAGTTGTTGAATTGTTCACATTGTGTTCGTTGTAGTTGGATCCAAAACTCTACTTCTTTCTCTTATTTGAAACCTATCCTTTGTTGCGTGCTTTTAACTTGTTTATGTTTAATTGTTTTTCCAAGAATCAACCAAACCTTTGAATCGTCTAGATAGTAGTTAAAATCGGTCCGTGGTACTTGAGTTTATACATTTTGTCTCTGTGGGATACGATACTCTTGCTTGCTTTGTGCTACACTAGCCCCGTACACTTGCGGGATTTTCTTTTGTTAAAATAAGTTGAGTCATACATTCCTATGATCAAATGTATAAACAGATGCAAATCCGAGAGTTCTTACTTAAAATAAAGGGGAAATGTCACTAATGATCTGTCGAGCACTCTTCTTAGCTTAACCTACACATTTAAAAATAAATACATGGATGGATACAACACCTGTCAAACGATACATTATACGTGCATAGTATTTTGATATTGGCAAGCTATCACAATAACATATGAGGTTTTTGTCCACATGTCCGAGCTAACAAAATTCTTTTGTAAGCTAAAAAAAATACTACTGTGCAATCTAAGTTCTTTATGAATTTTTTCGTGCCGGGAAGGTGGTCGACATAGAAGATGTGCATAGTTATATTAAGGATAGAAGATGAAGTTAGATCATCCTTTCATACCCACTTTATACTTATAATTGACCATTTTTTTCATAAATTCCCTAGTAGGTCATTTTGACTATTAAGCCTTGAAAGTTACATAATAGGAATTGAATATTTATACACTATTATGATAAATAAAATGTTTCAAGTGTTGGAGGAATAAAGGATTAAAAAGAGGAGGAGAAAAAGAATATAAAAGTGGTTGTTTTGAAAAGAAAAACTAAATGCATCGAAAGGTGTTGAAAAAATGTGAAGTGCGCAAAAGAAAAATTATGCATGAAACAAATAAAAAAAAGTTAGAAAATAAAAGAAATTTGAAAAGTGATAAGAAAATCCAGACAAAGTCTAGAAGTTAAGCAATGTTGAAGTTTGTATACTAAATGAAAGTAGTTGGAGTTTTTTTATCATTGAGGTAGTATTTGGAATTTTAGTCATTCTTTAGCGTATACTTCCTCATTTTTACCAAAGAATCTACATCAATAACATGAGGATGAAACTGAAACTGAAAATGAAAATGAAAATGAAAATGAAAATGCAATAATATACACATATTTAAGAGTGATTAACCTATTATCTTATAGGGAGATAGAGTAAAGAGTGAGTTTATGATTCAATCACATAATTGTGCTCAATTTTAAATTTAAGTTGGATTGAAAAGAATATTAGTATGAACTAAGCTAGAGATGGAGCTCAAATTTTGAGCTATACTAATTTAGTGCAGAATCTACTTTAAAAGATTGCAGTGGATTGAAGATTCCCCAAACAAATTATCTTCTCAAAAGATTAGTTGACATTCACAAAAGCAAGAGTCCAAACGAAAATTTTAGATAATTCCTGATATCCACTGCCATCTGGCATCTGCCAACAAAGCTTACTTTTTTTTATCAACCTTTATTATTATCTCACTCTAATTTTCTAATAATAACATTATTAAAAATAATTATTACTAATACTAGTAGTATTATACAATCTTGAGTTCTCGATCTTGAAATTCCAGATTTAAATTACCACATTTACACTGCTAAATCAAACTCTCTCACCAATATTTTTTCTAATGCACAGTAGCTATAACTATGAATATATTTTGTTAAGAATAACAATAAAATAAAATAAAATAAAATCAATCAATAATGTAATTTTTCCCAAACATCTTCATAACTAAGGATGTCAATGTAGCCCGCAATCCGTGGGCTGGCCCGAATAGCCCGTCAAATTTATAGGGTTAGGGCTGGGAAATTCTAGCCCGATAAAATTAAAACCCGATTAGCCCGCACCCGATTAACCTACGACCCGTTAGGGCCAGACCCGAAAACCCGATGGGATGGCCTGAAAACCCGATAAAATTTCTATTATTCTATTTTTTACTCCTAATTCGACATTTCATTGATTAATTTTATAATATAGATAACTAAAAAAATAACTTTCAATTATATATTAAATATACAAATTATATATTAAATTTTTATTAATATAATAATTGATAAATAAATTAAAAACTTCGAATTCACTTAAAAAAATATTTAAATTTCTAAAACATTCATTAAAATTTCACGAAATATCTCAAATATTAGTATTTGATCATGTTTATGATTGAGTTTGACCATATATCTCAAATTTATCATAATTAAATATTTTACATTTTATGAATATAACTAATTTTCATTATTATTTATTGGATTGATCGCATGTTAATCTTATCGGTAGCAACTCGATTAACCCGTTGGGCTAGCCCGAAACCCGAGCTTTTAGGGTTAGGGTTGAACTTTTACAACCCGAAAGAATTCACAACCCGATTAGCCCGCACCCGATTGACCTGTAACCTGAGTAGGGCCGGCCCGAAACCCGATGGCCCGGCCCGATTGACATCCCTATTCATAATATAGTCTTCACATTTACCAAAACCCTCATAGCCAAACTTTGGGTAGCCCACTTCACATTGGGCCCCACATAGGCCCTACCTTTTTTGAGGTTGTGCCTATATTCAATTGCAATTTGATCAAAAACTTCAACCTCAAACATGTTTATGTTAATTTTTAGTGTGATTTTATCCCTCACAAATGCAAATGCTAGTTGATCCCTGTGGTTGAATGCTTCCAATTCATTGAAAAGAAGACATGAGAATTGGTTTGAGGCTGCACTGTGCTTCCTCAGGATCAGAATCTGGAACATCTGATGTTATGTCAAAAAGAACTTATCAGTCGCCATATAACATTTTCTAAAATTCTCACATAATTTTCTTATATTCTATTTAATATTTAAAGAACATAAGCTATAATTTATTTCATTTTCTTCACTAATGCTAACTACTCCCTCAGTTCTGCGGTAGTTGAGTCATTTTTTTTCTGCACTCGTTTTAGAAAATGATAATAAATAGTTAAAATGGAGAAAAAAATAAAGTAAGAGAAAGAATAATATAGATAAGATTTTTATCTACCTTATTCTGACACCGACTTTACCCTCTTTCCATTTTAACTATTTATTATCATTTATTATCACTTTACTCCCCTTTAAACCACTACTGCATTGAACCACCGAGAACCGGTGGAACCGTCCGGCCAAACCGGTTGGACCGTGAACCGGAAATCGATTTTCTATTTTTTTGTCAAAATCTTTTAAAATTTGTTGTTACTAGGGTTTGAACTCATGACCTCTCTTCTAGTTAAGAAGACCTCTACAACTCCACCACATGGGCTCATTGAACAATTTGAACATTAAATATTTTTATACATTAACTATCAAAATTTTATCTATATAAACTAATAATTCATTTTAGTTTTATATTCTTTAATATAATTGTTAATTATAATATAAATAATTATCATCCTCTATATTTTAATGATACTGTACTTATCACCTATATTATTATCGAGATATGTTATATTGCTAACTCACCCCTAAATTGCTAACTACAACTAAATAATACACATTTAATAATACACATTGGATCATGAGGCATGAGATTATCCATCTATGAGTATCAATACAATGCACAGAAAATATCACTTAGGGGTATTAATGTTGACCAAAAGTTGGTTATAACTAACTTTCAAAAAAATATCCAAAAACTTTTAATAATTATAACTATCTCAATTTAAATTATTTTTTACACAACTTATATCAAATTAAAGATAATTTTATAAGGATTCTAACGTGATCTCACTTGCATATGTTCCGATGTCAAAATTTGGAAAAAAATTCTTTAATTTTCGTATTTTTCAAAAGCAGCTTAATGACATGTAACTATCATAATATGTCAATATAATACATATACAATGTCAATGCTAAATTATGTTGACATATTCAATGAATCGTATTGATATGTTTAATGCATTGTATTGATATTTTGATCCAAAACCCTAATTTTGATAGTTTTCTAATCTTTTTAAATTTATATAATAATAAAACGAAATTACACATGACGATTTATAGACCACTAGATCTCTACAAATCTTATGGTTCTAAATTAGCTATAGTTAGCAATTAAAGGTTAAGTTAGTAATTGATCACTCCCCTATTATTAATAATATCATATAAGATTTTTTTACTATAAATAATTTTTTTATAATAAATACTTAATTTATATACACTAACTTTTGACATTAATGAATATTCTTATCTAAACTAATTAATAATTCATATTTAATTATAATATTGTTTTACGAAATAATTTTTTTTAAATTAATATAAACTTTATCTATTTTAATATTATATTTTTTTACTAAACTAACTAATATTAAATTTATATATTTGATTATATTTACTAAATTTTAATGTTTATATATCACTAATTATCTATAAGATTTAATGTTTTGTGGTATATTAGTAATTGTAAATCATTTACTAAATTTAATATATTTTTTGTATTATTCTATATATATATATATATAATTATATATAATTGTAACAGTAAAACGGTTAGACCGGTGGTTCAACCGACCTCCGCCTCACTCGTAGTCTCCGTCGCCGCCGGTACCCCCTGTGCCGCGGTGGCCTTCAAATCGTCACGCATGCTCACGAGCAATGCGTGAAGAAAGCTCTTCTCCTCGGGGTCCTCTGCTGCCTTCAAATCGGCTAAGATCTTGACCATCTGAGCACGCGTTTGTTGACGCGCGAAGAATTTGAGATCCTCTGTCGACTGGCCAAGGGGGGATGCCGACTGGACCTCTTGGGACCCCCCGGAGCCCCCTCGCCTCCCGTTGCGCCCGCCTTTGACCAACCAGACGAGGTCGGCGAGCGAACGATGGAGGGGATGAGAGCTCCTGAGCACCCTCGGGGAGGTCGTGGGAACCGCCGCTGCTGCCGCTGTAATCACCGGTGTAGTTCAGTGGTTGCTTCTTCGGCCAGCCAGCGTCGACACCTGCCCGGAACTTCTCGGAGTCGTTCAGCACCTCATAGCAGTTCCAGTAGGTGAACTCCTTATACGACCCGGGCTGGGGGAGGGCTTTCTCCGCTATCCTCCTGCAGTCATCCTCCGTTTGGCAACTGCTCTGCATGCGGAGGGCGTTGGCGTACAAGCCAGAAAATCGAGAGACCCCAGCCCTGATTCGGTCCCACGCCTTCCGGCACTCCTCCCCGTTGCGCGGCCTGCCCTCCGGGCAAAATGCCTTGTAGGCTGCTGCTATTTTTGCCCACATGTTGACGATCCTCTGATTGTTTGAAGTGAGGGGATCATCGCAAACACTCACCCATGCCTTGGACAGCGCGACGTTCTCTGCATCAGTCCACTTTCTCCGTACCGAGCAGTCGTCCTCACCCGGCTACGACGACTCGCCGACCCTCTTGCCCTTCCCCTTGCCCTTCTTCTTTAGGGGGCCCCGACCCAGCCCTACTCCCCCCATTTGAACGGGAGTTTCCGGAACACCAAGAAGATCAAACCCCAACTCCTTCAAGGAGAAAGTCTCATATTGCGTGAACTGCGCCTCCGTTGGGGTCGATGTGTGCGAAGAAGCAGTCGAAAAATCAAAACTGGGGCGATAGACGTTGTCCCCTCCCGGCGTTCCCTGCGTTGCCGGTACCCCCTCCCCCCGGCGTCCCCTGCATCGCCGGTACCCCCGGCATCGTCTGCATCCCGGGTGCCCACCCCGGCATCATCTGCATACCGGGTGCCCACCCCGGCATCGCCGGTAACCCCCCGGCATACTCCCCCCGGCTGCCATCCCGGGCATCATCTGCTGCCACGGGTACATGTTGTAGTACCCGGGCATCTGACCACATACACCTCCCACGGGTACCGGGGGAGTTTGACACCCGCTCGTCATTGGAGTACCTTCGTTGTTGTTCTCCATTTCACGCTGTTGATCTTGTACAAAAATTAAGATAGAGAGAGTACTCGTTAAAATAAGTGGTGCGAATGAAAATGACGTGCAAAGCGCGTACATATAGTGTTTCGAAAATAAAAAAAAAAAGAAAATTTCGCATCGGCCAGCGTTCGCGGATCGGTGTGCGCTCGCCGATTTTTTTGCCGAAATGGAACTCGCCGGTTACAATGGTTCGGAGAGCGAACCGGAGATCGGCTAGCCGGTCCGCTCGCCGCCATTGTGGATGCTCTAATGAAATTTCCACATAGGAGCCCACAGGCCACAACTTGAACAGTATATTCTAATTATGTTTCTTTTGAGAAAACCAAATGATGAAATGGATATCTATGAAGATGAATGTAATAATAAATTTCGAATTTCAATATATCAGAGCTTGATACGCTCCTAGTTTATGTGTTTTTAGGGTTAGATTTATCTATCTTGTTTTGTTTGGATCTTGATTAGTTTTCATTATTTTTGTTTAATATTCTACCAATTGGGTGTTTTTTCGTTGAGATTTGAAGGAAAAAATGGTCTAGAGTAAAGAGTGGCCCTCAAGGACACCAATCTGTTTGTTTTCAAACAATTTCATATTGACATCTTGCACGTTTCATTCTGATTAATGTAGAGAAAGTTAACACCGTTTTATGAAAGTTGTGCAAACAAGAGAGAGTTACTTAGCCGAGTCAGATAGTGCAATCAAGCGACTTGACCAAGTCATGTCATCCAGAGGGCTCCATAGATCTCCACGCAACCTAGTAAGTTAGTGTACATAACTTAATATAACGACTGAGGTGATTTTGAGAGGATTTTCTAGATTTATGTATCTGTAAATACGAAAATAGTGTAATGTTACATGGTTGTAAAGATACACCACATGGAAGATTGACATTTAATATGAGGGCACTGATCTAAGAAACCATTGGAGTTGTGTCTTGGTAGCTAGATGAGATGTCACTGGAACATACAACCTATGATTTATGTGAATTTGAAAGGGGGCCTAAACTTAAGTAGTGATGAAAAGAGAATAGAGTAAAAAAGAGAGAAAAGTAAGTGAAATGAGATATGTTATTTTTTGTAAAAAATAAAATGACTCAACTACAATGGGACATGGGAGGAAGTAGTAATAATTTATTTATTCTTTCTTTTATGTATTTCCAATTACTCTATTTGTCCCATGAAATTTGATTGTTTTTTTTTCATTTTATGTTGTTTTAATAAAATAACAACTTTTATTTATAGAAATTATCTAGGTGGATCTTTTTTTTCCACTAAAAATACCCCAATTACTTTTTCTTTATATCTCCTACTTTACTAATTGCATATTAAAACTCGTACATTTTAAAAATGGTCTATTTTTATGGACAGATGAAGTATTTTTTATGTTCACAATTAATTTTTTAACCATTATTAATAGTATGTATATGATAAAATCTTTTCTTTATTACACTTATTAAAATTTGTATTGCTCCTCGTTGTCTATTACCTTTCGTGAAAAGTGCATAACAAACTTAAATTACATGGGTCTAACTGTTTAGGCTTGAGCTGTTGAGGAAGATAGGTTGTATTTAGTTGATTTGTAGGGAGGCTGGAATGTTGTCTTTTGCTTTCAATAGACTTAGAAAGTCATTTTTATTGGCTTGAGCATTTATCTTGAATAAAAAAAATTATGTCATGAACTAAAAAATTGCCACGCTTTTATGCTGTGGACTTTGTTTGAGTAATAGTGATAGATGGGCTTATCAATGTGAAAGAGAGTTTTTTTATTTTGTTTACTAGACCAAGGTATTCATCGATGGACTTAGTGATTATTTTCTGTGCTGATTTGTAGGCACCTCAAAGGGCGGAATAATTAACCGAATGATTTAAAGTTGCTCCATACCTAAAAATAGAGATCAATTCTCTGACCATTTAATTAAGGATGGACGAGTCAAATACCACTTAACCATACCCTTAAGTTTGAAAGAGTCTTTTAAATCCATTAATATGCCTGGCTTTCCAGAGTTTTGGATGCTTTTTTCTTTACATTTCCCAACTCCTCTATTAATCTATATATATATAATTACATTATTAACTAGAATATCAAAATGCTGCAGTAAATCAGTTTTAGACATCCAACATAGACAGGCACAAAGTAGCATAGGGAAGTGAAGAATGTATCAGTTCATCAATCACATCATAGAGAAAGAAAAGTAAACAACTTATTTGAATAAAGAATAATGAACACTCTTTCAACGTTGTTCTTTAAATAATTATGAAATTTCTTATGCCATTTACTTAATATATTGATGAATCATGGAGATGTACCGATAGAGACCAATGAGATTTTAATAAATGGAGAGGAACTTTTCAAATGTAAAATATGGGGCTTTCCTAAAATTAAATAATGTGTTTTAATAAATTCCAACGTTATGAGAGGGTAGTTCAGAGAAATAACATCTATTCTAAAATTAACATCACAAAGCAAATGCATTCAATTTATCATTGGAAGTGGACAGCTTGCATCGACCATTAAATTCCATATATAGTTTCATTTATTATTTAAGTTTATTGAAAAATAAATAAAAATGAAGGGATTAGATTGTACATAATCTTAGAGAGAAAAACGTGTTATTATATGCTAAAACTATATGGACAAGGGGTACTTTAGCATGCCTAACTCGACTGACGAATTAAGTTGCACTATCAAATTAAGCAGCCGACAAAAGTAGAAACAAACAAAGCACATAAATATTGCCATATTGGAATTAAGAATTTGACATCAATAATGGAAAAATTATTTTAAATACTTGTATAGTTACGAAGAAATAATTTTTAAAACATATAATCATAATATCATCAACACGTTGTAGTATCATCAACATAACAAAACAGTATTATCAACACATAATCACAATAGATCATTTTATGCATATGTTATAAATGATAAGGGTTTTAATGCTTAATTGGTAAAGTAAGAGACTAAGAGAAAGGGACAAAGTTGTAGAAGTAGTGTTAGTGGATTGTGGGGTCCGCATTTAGAATAATGTATAGTTAGTATTTGTTTAAAACTTTTTTATATTTCGAATTGATCGATCTATTTTTTATGGACAGCTCAAAATGATAAAATTAGTCGTGTTTTTTACTAAAGTATAGTATGTAACCATATGTAGTAAACTAGTAATGCATATGCATGGTTAAGCATTTACATTAATAGGGTAAATTCTACTAAACGTGTACTCCCTCCGTCCGTCATTAGGAGGTCCGGTCACTTTTGCGCACTCGTTTTATAAAAATGATAATAAATAGTTAAAGTGGAGAAATGGTAAAGTAAGAGATAAAATAATGTTAAGGAGACTCTTCTCATAATTATTCTCTCACTTAGTCATTTCTCCACTTTAAATATTTATTATCATTTTTATAAAACGGGTGCGCAAAAGTGACCGAGACTTCTAATGGCGGACGGAGGGATAGACGTTGTGCATGTGTTAAGTTCAACATAATACGAATTGAGATACTACATCTGGATTTGCAAATAGTTATAAGAGAGCAATATTGTACAAAACGTGTTATAAAAAAATCATGACAACTTGGATCCTTATTCGGCTATCTAATTAGAAACATTGAAAGTGGTCACTAATTAGAAAGAGAAATATGCAAACAAAAGTTGAAAAAATGTAGAGACTAATACTATAATGCATAGATATCCACATTTAATTGTACTAGATAAATATGATAACATGGCAAAAGAATATAGGATTACTAAATTAATACTCCTTGTGCAGGAAAAAATTATCCATTATTATAGGATTCAAAAATACTAATTCACTTATTTTAATAAATAAAATTTCAAGTTCCATATGTGGGAATTAGAACAAATCATCGGCATAATTTATGTTCATTTTTTCACGCACCATTTTTGATGGTTAAATACTTATTTAAGTGTGAATAGAGCAGAAGTCTAAATATTACCCCTACAATTTTTTTAAAAAGTTAAGGAGTAATAATTATGTTCACATAAATTTTAATAAAATTATGGCATTACTTTTAGTACTCACTCCGTCCCAAAAGAATATACATTTTGAATTCGGTATAAGTTTTAATGCACAATTGATAAAGTAAAAGAGATAGAAATAAAAAGTAATTAAAGTATTGTTAGTGGGGAATGAGTCCCACCTCCTTAGAGAGAAAAAAAGGTTCCAAAAATAGAAAGTGCATATTCTTGTGGGACAGACTAAAAAAAAGTGTATATTCTTTGTGACGGAGGAAGTAGTATAATACTCCCTCCGCCAACCATTTAAAGAACCCTTTTAATTCGGCATGAATTTTAAGAAATTGTTTGACTTTTTAAAGAAAAGTTAAGTGAGAAAGTGAGTGTAATGTGGAACCCGTTTAAAGTTTTAGTTTTATATTGAATTGTGAGCGTAAAAAGTTAGTAGAATGTGGAATCCACATACTAAGAGTAAAATAAAGTAAATTGTTCTATAAATCGCCAACAATCTAAAATGACAAAATGACTGTTTAAATGATGAATATAGGGATAGAGAGCACAAGTTTCAGTCCAATTCCACGTTAGGTGAGAATACCTCATGTTACACGTTTTTAACCTATATTTTCTCAGGCAATTGCCGATTTTCGTGTATATTTTTATTTCTTTATTTCTTTCTTTAATAAAAATCTGTTGTATTAAAACACGTTGGTTTTTTCTCGTTTCAAAGATTCCATGATATATAGATTAGCCACCGCATATGCTTCAAGTCTTCAACTATCTGCATTTGTATTAGTCTCTCTCTGTCCTTAAATTTTAAAGATGAAAAGAAACTACAACTTGGGGCTCCGCCTTGAACGCCCTCCTCTCTTCCTCCGCCCCGCCGATCACCAACCCCGCCACCCCGAAATGTAACTCTCTCTCTCTCAAATGAAATAAAACGATCTTAAAATGAATTCTGTATTTTAGAATGAACCGAAACGTCATTAAAATAATTTCCTTTTTTCAAAATTAAATCCTTCCATTTTTAGTGAATGAGATTAAAAATTTTAGTCTTCATTTTCAGTTATAGCTATATAATGTAGTAATAAATTGCTGTGAATTGGTGAATGATTAGGGTGGACAAGGATGAAGAAGAGAAGCAGCAGCTCACAATTTTCTACAATGGAAAAATTGTTGTTTGCGATGCTACTGAACTACAGGTATGTATAGAGTCCTGTTAGATTGCTAACTATCTTAAATTGCTACACGTCAATACGAAAACATATGTAAACAAAATTTAGTTAACGTACAAATGTCTTTGCATTAACATTTATAACGTAGAATATTGACATAGTTAACAATTAGCATATCAAATAGATAGCAACTGATCTCATCCCATCATATATGTATATAATCATTCATTTATAATCATAAAAAATAGACGACGAAACACATTTTTGCAGTACATTATTTACTCGAATAAACTCTAAATGTGTAGGCTCGAGCAATCTTATGGCTTGCGGGCCGTGAAGCAGAACCGTACGACACGCCCCGATCCGATCTGCCGTCTCCGTTGGTAGCTTCTCCACTTTATAGTCCAAACACTGACTTAAAGAGATCGTTGATGAGGTTTCTTCAAACAAGAAAGACTAGGGTTCAAGCAACTTCCCCATACCCCATTGTTAGGAATTCCAACTAGTTAGATTTAATGATTAATTAATTAATTAAGTGATTTTTAATTTTATTTTAACTAGTTGGTGTGCTAGGAAAAGTGCCACTATAGCCTGCACGTGATTAACGCATATTTAGATTCATGTACTTACTTCTAATTATTTGTACTTTGTTCTAATTTAAACTTTACTCACTCCGACCACGAAATGTTGTCCAAGTTTGACTTGGCACGATTTTTAAGAAATGTGAAGAAAAGTGAGTGGAAAAAGTTAGTGGAATATAAGTCTCATATTTATATATTGTTTTTATTATAATAGAATATGAGTGTAATGAATTAGTTGAAAGTTGGGCCCATTTACCAAAAATGGTAAAAAAAGTAAAGTGAACAACATTTCACGGACAGACCGAATTGATAAAACTGGAAAACATTTTACTGACGGAGAGAGTGTTTTGTATAATTATACTTTTAAATAGTGTAGTACTGTACATTTTCCATGTACCAAGACTAGATGTTATCGCACATTTACCTCTCTCCTAGCTAATAGAGTTAATGATGTCATTATGATATGCCCGAAAAGTTTTGCCTACAAATTTAATGGCGCCAATTTACAATAAGAGCGTGACAAGGCGGCCTTCGTTGTGTCCCAACTTTTGGAGGGACAAAACGCATTGCAAACGGCCTTGTCCCTTGTCTTTTCAGTGCCCGAGAGTTGTGAAGGGGGTGTTTCACTATGTGCCCCCTCTTCAAGCACTGAGAAGCCGTTGCGGAGCGTACTCATGGGATTGCGAGTGAGCTTCGCATTTATTGTTTTTTTTTATCAAGAAAATAATATTTAATTTCAAAATATACCCCACTTTTCAAAGTATATCAGTTTTTTTGCCTAATTTTTTTTATCATTCAATACATTTTATACTCATCTATAAATTGATACTCCCTCTATCTCTGAAAAGTATGTATATTTAGTTTGCCAAGAGTTTCAATGCATAATTAGTAAGTAAGAGAGAGATAGAATTTTTTTTTAAAATATTATTAGTGGAGAATGAGTCTCAGGAGAAAAGAATTTTCAAAATTAAAATATTCATACTTTTCAGGGACGAAGGGAATACATGTTTCAGTCCATTTATTTTTCACACAAAAAAATCTCTACTACCCTCAATTTTTTCTGTAAATGTGAAAAAAATCTCTATTACCCTCAATTTTTTCGCTAAATTAATAAGTATTGTACTATGCTAACGACAATGATCCATGGGCACATGCTATTTGGAAAACAACTTATTCCCTAATACGTGTCCTAATATTCCTTCCTATCTACCCGTTCTACTTTATCCATTTGAACCCCCTTCCCCTCTTAACAATGTTTCTAGTTTTTCTTAAAACAAACATATTTTTGTTTTTCAGTTGTCCCAGAGAAAAGGAATAAAAACATTCTTCTGCAATTAAAGTTTAAAATTCATTTATTTTGAATTTCAAAATTTAAATGGATTTCAATTTGACGGGCCTTGTACGTGTAGCCCGTGGGCCGCTACCAACTTGGGCCAAGGCCATTTAAGTAATTATAAGCAGAGAGTCTAATCTTACAATAATTATTGACTTTATTTTATGAAATAAAAATCGATTGAAATTATAAGTGTAAATTAGAGTAAATAATTGTATTTTAATATGCTGTTTGTGATTTTCCTAAATGCACAAGAATTTGTAAAATGTTTTAGGATATATAATTATGTATTTTTAAGAAGAATTCACTAAGATGTGATGTCATATAATTAAGTTGGCTACTAATAAACACTAATTATTTGTATGATTTTAAATTACCTTATACGGTATACCAGTCATATATACATTGTATAATACTCCAAATACACTAGTTATAAAAATTATCTTAAAACGAATCCCAAATTAAATCTATCAAAATATGCTCGTGTTTATTGCTCATACTTGACATATTTCATGATTCGAAGTTTTAAATTACAGTACTTGTTTAGAGTTAATAATTGGAATTCAAAATTCATCACAATCCAGTTTACAATCTACATCTCACAAGAAAACTAAAGATACAAACGTAAATATTTGTTTATTAGTATTATTATTAAAATTTCTCTAATTTATGACGTCAACGTAGAAATTAATATTGTATTTATCAGTATTACACGTTCGATGTACACGTAGATATGAAATATTGCAGTATTACACGTTCGATGTACACGTAGATATGAAATATTGCTAGCGATGATTACAGAAGTGGACCTCATGTATTAATATATCATGATTAGGTAAAGAAAACAATCACAAATTATTTAAGTAATGTGGATTATTTAAATGCATATATAAGTGTTGTATTTAGAATCACTTCATATATCATAATCGAGATTGAATATTGATTTTTGGATCTAAATTTAAGACGGTCTAAATCGCGATATATGACGATGCTGCCTATTTAATCAGAAAGATTAGATTCATTATTATGTCAAAGTATAATTCATTATTTCGCTTCAGTATGTTTCGAATTATTGAGGACAACGAATCATTTTTTAAGACAATTGAAAATTGAGTATACCCATTTTCTCTCCCATAACCTTAAACAGTACTTAATTTGAAATATATTTCGCACACTATACATCATGTTAAAAGTAATTTTATGAGAATTCAAATGATATTCTAATTGCATATATTCATATAAAGAAAATTGCATGAAAAAATAAATTAAATAAATATTTTATTGTATTTTCAGCATGCAAAAATGATAGTTCAGTATAATTATATATTCCCTCCGTCCCATAAAAATATGTGCACTTTTTATTTTCGTCTGTCCTATAAAAATATGGGTATTTTCATTTCACTGACTTACCATTACAACTCATTACTTTAACTATCATTCTCCTCTTCTATCTTACTTTACCAATCGTGCATTACTTCACGTGTCATTTCAAATGCCCATATTTTTTGGGACGGAGGAAGTATCACATTTTGTTTGTGCTTAAATATGATTTTTTTGTTGTGCTGATTGGTTATGTTATACTACTATAAAATATACTCTCTCCGTCTCCCAAGAATATACACTTTTGGTTGAGCACTAGTTATAATGTACAATTGGTAAAGTAAGAGAGAAGTAGAACGAAAAAGTAATTAAAGTATTGTTAGTGGTGAATGAGCCACATCTCATTAGAGAGAAAAAAGTTTCTAAATGTAGAAAATGCATATTTGTATGGGATGAATTAAAAAAAGAGCACATATTTTTGTAGGAAAAATGGAGTAATTTGTTTGTTACACTAAAGCATATTTCAAATGTTGGTGACATCGATTCATTTTAGAATAAAAGAGAGTTAGAGAAAGAAGCGAGAGAATACTTACTACTAGTATTAGGCATGCACACTGTTCAAAAACCGTCGGTTCCGGTTCAGAACCGGCAATTCACGGTTCAAAATTTCATTCAACCTGAACCGGCCCGCCAAGGTTCTAGGCGGTTCCGGTTCCGGTTCAAAAACCGGCGGTTCATGGGGCCAATTTTCGGTTCAAAACCGCCAGTATTCTGCTGAAACCGCCGGTTTCGGGCCAATTCGGCGGTTCATTTTTTTTTCTTTCCATTTTAGTCTTTGTTTCAACGAGACTACAATTCACAACTTATAAGTCACTTAATGTTGAACTTGAGCCTTTGAGTTGAAAGAGAGTGTATTGGATGATTCTCTTTTATAGCTACATGTTCTTAGATGTATTGCTCTTTCTTTCAATGTGGGATAAAAGTCATTATTTGTAACTACATGATAGATTTTCATCATCTTTGTTTATATCTTGACTATCTTCTATTATTATAATTTAACAACAAATATTATATAAAGTATTATTCTTTAATTCTTTATCATTATCGATTTATTTGTGTATAAGTTTATGTATATGTTAACTAATAAATACCATTATATACAATAAGAGAATAATTATTACAAATTGTATTAATCTAGCGATAGCTATTATATGAATAATTATTTATCTATATACAAATCATATTACTCAACAATTGTTTATTCTTATTAATCAAGAATATATTCACAAATAATAATTTTATTTATATAAATTATACTACATCTATTAGAATAATAGCTATTATACAAAATCATACTATTAGTCTACTACTAATATATAAATATATAAACTATATTATACCGTTATACAAATCATTCTTTAGTGATCTATTTTTATCATTATTATACAAATTATATTAATTGTTGTTTTTTCACATTTTAATCAATATATTAAGAAAAATTAGCAATATACTTACATTTAAATCCAATTATTTGAACACGTCCACATTTTATAAATATACAAATTATGAGCAACATGCAACATTCAAATTTAATTAAACCATTCAAAGTTTCAAACAAAACTATTCTTGATACTATTATTATCTATAAATTTGTCTTAGAAAAATAATAATAACACAAATAAAGATGTTAGTGAATAATAAAATGTAGTAGTAAAAAATAAAGAAAAGTCGAAAACAAAAGAAAGTTTTGTATCCCACATTGGAAAAAGATGAATGAATGATCTAAACATATAGTTATAAAAGAAAATACTTCAACATATTTTGTCCCACATTGAAAATGAAACACAAAATATTCAAGGATGTCTCTATAAAAGTGAAACAACCAAGAATGGTTTCTTATAATTATTAAAAGTGAGCACATTTAAATCCAATTATTATTTGAACACATCCCTATTCTCTAAATATATAAATTATGAGCAACATGCAACATTCAAATTTAATTAAACTATTCTATTTGATACTATTATTATCTATAAATTTATCTTAGAAATAGAATCATGACAAAAATAAAGATAAAATTAGTGAATGATAAAATATAGTAAAAAAATAAAGAAAAGTAGAAGACAAAAGAAAGTTTTATATCCCACATTGGAAAAAAATGAATGAATGATCTAAACATGTAGTTATAAGAAAAAATACTTCAACATATTTGTCCCACATTGAAAGTGAAACGCAAAATTTTCAAGGATGTGTGTGTCTATAAAATAGAAACAACCAAGAATGGTTCTTAAAATTCATAGGCCCAACAAATAAATATAGGCTATTATTTATTCTTGTATTTATTTATTTGTGAAAATTGATTTTTAAATATAAAAATTGATTTTTAAAAATAATAAATATATATTTGTATGAAATTTTGGTCCCGGTTTGTGCATGTTCGGAACCGCCAGTTTCGGTCCCAGTTTGTGAACCGGCTTAACCGACGGTTCGGTTCGGTTTGTGCATGCCTGCTACTAGTATATATTAGTATGAAATTTTGGGATAGTTGCCATTTATCAAAACTAGTATCATACATGCGATGCACATATTAAATTATTGGTTTTAAAACATTGATTTTAGATTATAAATTAATTAATAAATTTAGAAACAATATCATTATATCAAAATTGTAAACAAAATAACTGTGAATTATACAACTAAAACATACCATAAATTTAAAATAATTAATAACAAATTCTAAAAAGTTGGAGAGCTCTGATTCACAATACATGAATGGGGACATTTGAAACATCATATTAAGCTCTAAGAAGAAAAGACGAATCCAATTATATGAATGACTGCAGTTACATTTTATAATTTCACTCGTTTCTCCATAATCTTATAAATATTGAAATTCATCCCATAGCTTATAATAATTTCAAAATAAGAGCAAAACTAGCTATGATGGCATTTCAAATATGCTTCCTGTTCATGTCTATTCAGTACCACCAACTTGATATATTTATGTTTTATCTTCCACCAACTTACAATTATTGAGAAGCAATCCCTTCACATTTAATGTCATCAGGCCATCCGCAACGCTGTCTCTTATCCGTCTCTTAATCGTCTCATCTCTTAACTATTCATGGGCCCCACTGTGCTTTTCACTTCATCTCTTAACTAAGAGACAACACCTACAACCCTTAATCTCTTAACCATCTCATCCCTTAACTATTCATTCAATTTCATTTTTTATTTTTATTCCCAACAAATTCAATTAATAAAAACACACTTCATTAAATAACATAAAATTACAACTTAAAATTCAAAAAATAAAAAAAACACATAATTAAAATCCTAAAAAAATATTAAAAATACATAATTTAATTTCTTCCGCGCACTCTACTGGTTACCAAAGTAGTGACTGAGACGGCCAACGGCATCGAACCCTTCTTGGAAGAACTCTTCCCGGGCTGCCAACGTATTTGCGATGTGCATAAATAGCCGTTTCCACATGCGGAAACGGCGACGGAAGTAGGTCTCTCCCCATACCGGGTTGTCACAAAAGTAGTCGCGTACCAACCTTGCGGTGGCTTCCTCCCGGTTACGATGGATGTAAGTCCGGGATCGCCTTGGAGGCGCCGCGGCTTCCTCCTCCTCCCGACGTCGATCTTCTGCTAGCGATTCTTCCATTATGCGACACATTTGCTCAAATGGATCCATAAATGATTTAAATTTGGGAGAAGAATAATGTTTTGAGATGAAGAATGTAGAGTGTTTGAGAGTATTTGAGTGAGAATAGAGAGTTTTTTTGTGGATTAATTTATGGGAATGATTTGATATTTAAAGAAGTGATTGGGGGCTTAAAAAAATTCAAGAAAAAATAAAAAAATTGTAAAAACGGCTAGTATAATTTTGAGATTTTTTTTCGAATTTTTTCTGAATTTTAAAAAATAATAATAAAAAATACATTTTCAACGAAAATAAACGACGCCCACTCGCGGGCCGGCGAGTGGGCGTCACGGACGAACCGCAGCTCACCACGTCGCCAACGCGCGTGGCGAGACAGCTCGCCGAGTGTCTCTGCGAGAGGAGTTACGGGACGGGATGGGGACGAGACGGAGCCCGCAACGCTGTCTCGCTGCCTTCTCGTCTCTTCGAGACGAGATAGGGATCGCAACGAGACGCGTTGCGGATGCCCTCAAAGCTGCCACAGGAACATGGTTGGATAATGCTTGTTTCTTGGCTTTGTCTTTCCTTCAGATAAATCAAGTTTCTGTCTTATATTATTGATTTTTTCCAAAATTATATTTATATATATATTCCATTATTGTTAGTTTTATAAAATGTTTAACCATATGCACTGAACGAACGAAAATGTTCTATAAAATGTTATATAAAATGTTTTTCCAAATACTCTATAAAATGTTCTATAAAATATTCTATAAAATGTTCCAAATTTAGACCTTTTATATGTGCTAGCGAGGCAGATTTTGTGCATGAACTAAAATTTATCGTCATTTAGACCATTTATATGTCTAAAAAAACCAGGAGTAACTGACAAATTATATACGAGGGTCTTTGTAGGAAAAAAAGGCCTTTATTACACTAGTGAAACCCAATGAAGAATGGGAAAAATCCAAATCCCTAATGCCACAAGATAACCTGGTTCAGAGAATAATACACCACCCAAAAACAAATGAACTACCGAAGTGAAAAAAAAACAATTCTTTACAATTAGATATGATCACAGAGTAATGCATGATGAATCATGAAGCCTCTTTTTGTTGATGAACATTTTGTTGTCAAAAAATATAAATTATAAATATAAATATTACATTATATTACCTTATTAGATAGGGTAATGAATCATTTCTGATTGGTCGCTCGAGGCGGATCAAGCAAATCTCTGATTTCTGATTAGTCGAGAATGCTCGACGCGGATCCTTTTATAGTGTTTTGGTTTTCTTTTTTTACCGCTTGTATAAATCTGTCATTTTTCTCAAAAAAAATTCAACAATTAAAAAAAAATCAGATCGAAAAAATGACGCCTTTTTTAATCCTACTGTTACTGTTCATCTATGTTCACGTTTTTACCCCCAACAGTTTACCCATTCTCAATCAAATCAAACCAAACCTCACAGATTGCCCCACCACCCTAGTTGGTAGTTGATATAAAGGCGGCACTGACCTTTGTTTGGACCTCACGAGGTGGTTGCATTTCCTGCATCTCCACCTTCTGCACCTCCACCTTTTGCATCTGCGCCTCGTATTCTTCCTCGTCCACGAAGGACTCATTTTCTTCCTCGTCAACCAAGGGTTGGCTGGGATGGATATGAGTGGTTTGGCAATATGTATGCCAGACGCGGGACCACACTTCCCTCGCACTCGCGTATGCCCTTGAAGAGTGGTTTGGCAATATGTATGCCAGACGCAGGAGCTGCACTGCCGATGCACCCGCGTATGCCCTTGAAGCTGGGAGTTAGCGTGGTGCAAGTGCCCCATGCCCCCATGCATTTCCCTACTGATGAAGCCCTCCCTGCTATTGCCAAAGAAGCCCCCTTGCTCTGGCTGAGGAAGCTTGCCCTGCCTGCCCTGTTCTCCTGAAGAAAGATCGAGAAGAAAAGCTGCAAGATCTATCTACTAGGTGCAGCTACAACCATGGCCGGAACCGCTTCAGGTGAAGAAACCTCCCGACCCTGAATTACGTCCCAAAGAGAATAAGAAAGTTCGGGGACGTACAAGAATCACAAGAAAAAATGGGGTACCATGACAGCGATGTATCTCCAGAAAAATCAATGTATAGCAAAGAGAAGAGTTAATTCAGGAGCTCTAGTCGAGGATTATTCCCCTAATGGTTTCCCGAATTCTGACCTGATCAAGTTGGGAAGGAACTCAAAACCACTTGGCCAGTCATTTGCAAAGGTGGCAATGGGAACCAGAAGATGGATGATTATGAGAGGGGAAAGAAGCTGCAGACCTAGAGGTATAGAGGTACGAGGATGATTAACCGGGGGGAAAGTACTACTTCTCAAGTCTCAGTGGATCGCGAAGCAAGTCAAAAGAGCAAATGCAGACTTGCAACTCAACTGACCAACCACATCCTAGGAGCTACAAAGTTTCAGGGAGTATCATGCTCTATAACTTTCTTTTTGTTAATCCACATAAAAAGAATAATGGTAATTAAATCGAAAGTATGTGTAGCCAGAGAAATCTCACTGCGCATGCTTAGCTTTATCGGTTAAATAAGTGTTTATTGGGAAAATTCTTGGAAATTCACTTACTCAGCTATACACATGAACACTTGATCAAGTGGATTCCGAGAATTAGTCACAGCCTTGAATAAATGTTTTCATTTTTACTCCTCGTTTTTTTTAAAAAAAAAATCCAAAACAAAAGATTAATTTTTAGAGAATAGCAAAAATATTTTCAATGTCTTTGGACGTATCTAGAGGAGATTTGAATTTCAACAAAATAATTTTCAGAATCTTGAAAGCCCTCCTCTAGGACTCCAGAGAATCTTTTGTTTTCGGATAAGGGTTTGACTTAGTAGGTAGGAGAGAGAGAATTACTGCAATTTTGTTTTTAATCGGAAGAGGTAAAAAGAGGGGGAAATGTGGAGAATTTCAATATTCAAAATCTGGCGCGGAGGTCGAACGGCCGCTGACATCATGGAGACCGTTCCTTCTCCCACCTCCACCTCTACTTATAAAATTTTCTTTTCTCTCCCAACCTTTTACTTTTTCAGCAAACCCTTAATTTTCTCCAACCTTCGAAAATTCCTAATCTCTTATCGCTCAGTTTCAGGTGAAATCGCTCCACGCCGCCATCTATGGACAAATCAACAGCATCCAGTCAATCCTAGAAACCCTCCACCAAACGTCGCGAGCGAAAAATTCCTTCCACTCCCCAACCTGAGGTCTTAACACCACCAGCATTACAATCGATGGTGTTGCCAACCATTTGTACATCTCAGCCACCGGAGACGTCCGGAGGCAACGTGTACTTGAAGATTATTGAAGATGCAATGGTGAAATTCAGCCCTACTGGGAAAATGAGTGATGTGTTTGCTCAAATAGCGGACAAGTTCAGAGAAAAGGAGGAAGCACCTACACCTGACCCCCTGCAATTCCCCACTGATCCCATGACACAAGTCGAGACATCGGTGGCACAATCTTTCGAGGAACCAACTCCCATATCTACTACTCCTAACAACGGGAACTCTACAGCACGAAAGTAAGATATGGAAGAGGGAGAAGAGATAAGAACTGAGAAACAATGAGATAACTAGGGAAAGGAGGGTGGCGGTGAGATGCCCGAACCGGTTGAGGAAAAGTTTACTGGAAATGATCATGAGGTGATTCCAGTAGAAGAAGAAGAATCGGAGGACTATGAGGAGACTCTCAGTGTGCGGGCAACCAGAAGGAGCCTCAGAGTGCAGAGGAGGCTAGATGAAGAAGAATCTAAAAGGCCGGAGGAAGAGGTCATGGCCCTAGTCGCCGCAAAGAAAGAGGCCGCTGAGCGAAGTAGGAAGGGGAAGCAGGTTGCGACCACCAGCAAGAAAGGGAAACCGCGTTTAGTTTCCCGAGGTGTTGTAATCCAAAAATCCCTCGAAGATCTCACTACATCTCTCTGTAATCCGACTGAGGAATTAAAATACGAAGCTATGCAGACAAGCGAAAGTGAGGGTGTTTATGAAAAGTTAAGAGTAACGATAGACCACAAGCTGCTGGAAGCTATGGTCTATTTTAAGGACCCGAAGAAACGGAAGAATTGCGCAGGCAGAAGACAGAAAGGCAAGAAGGCGAAGTCTGGAAAGAGGGTACACCTTCCTTCATTGAGGGGACTAGAGGTTGAGGAACAATTCCTCACGTACATTAAGGCAGCAGGTTTTGAGTGGCTTTTAGAGCATTCATTAGTGGAGGTCCCCGTGGACCTGGCAAGAGAGTTTTTCACCTCTTTTTACTTTACACATACAACGAATCTGTATGATCCCTCAGTCCGCTTTAGAGTCTTTAACCAAGAAATGCTGATGACGCTTAGAGAATGGTCTCTGTGTTTGGGTTTGCTGACCCTCGAGGAAGACGAGGCCGGGGAGTGGGCTGATAGAGAAATCGGCCAACCAGATGATATAGATGGTTTTGACGCGCAAACAGCCTGGAAACTGATGACTACGGAGGACGCAGTCCCATTCAAGACAAGTGTGTCTAAGGGGACAGATATCATAAATCTCGTTCTCTGGTTGGCTCAAGTCTTATTGGCGTACAATCTTCTTGGCCAAGCAAATGGTACCATCACCACCCCTGAATTCTATTTCATGTGGTGCATGCTAACCGATGTTAAGGTACATCTTGGGTACTGGATCGCCCAAGCACTCAACAAAATAACCCGTCGCCCTGTCCGTCATCTTTACGCCTGCCATCTACTAGGGGCGTATTTGCAGAGAAACGTCACGATGAAAATAGCCAGGTCTCGACCGATCATCACTATGTGCGACGCCCCAATTGGTTTGGTACTAGGTTCTTCATAAACTCAGGGTTGGTCACAAGGGATTAGGCAGGCACGCTTCATTTCTATGAAGTGGGTTAGGCAGATGAGACACCGATCGAGTTGGATTATGAGACAGGAGCCGAGAAGACGACCACTAAGGTCAAAGAAGAGGTTGAGGAGAAATTGAATCCTACAGAAGCAAAGCCGCATGTCAGCGAGGAGAAATGGCAGAGGATGATGGAGCACATGCTTCAAAAGTTTGAAGGAGCTCATAAGGAACAGAATGAGCTTTTTGAGCTTCAATCTGAGAACATGAATAGGCCCCGTCCCTTATGGAGAAGATGACGGCTTTGGCGGAAATGAATTCTCAGATTGCCTAACAGCTCTTGTCCTCCTCTATTTCAAAAGAGAACCAACAGAAGGAAGCCACTCGAGACGCCACCCCTGTTCGAACATTATGGAAAAGAAAGGAAGTCGCTGCCACCACCAGCCGATCAACCGCTGAAGAGCCTGAGGAGCCTGTCAGGAGAGTCAAGCTGGCGCGCACTAAGCAGATGACTTAGTAATCTGGCTCCCACGGGAGCCAGAAAAAGGACTAAACTGGCTGAACCTAGTAAACTTTAGTTTCGGTTCATACTTCTGTTCAGTTTGCGCATGCTCCTTTTTGCCTGTGTATATATATATATATGCTGGTTGATGAATTTTGTGTTCTTTTCCCACTTAGCCCACCTTGTGGTCTAAGTATGGGAAGTTTTTGTGTGAACAGTGGTGACCTATGATTCAAGTTTATAATGTCTGTTTATAGTTTTACTAACATGTTCGCATTCTCCTACCCTGTATATGTGTTCTCCTCACACTTAGCCCAGTGTCTAGTCTAAGTGTGAGAATGTTTATTGGCTTCACTGGTTATGATATTTGTGTATGTTTTGTGTTCTTTCCACACTTAGCTCATTGCAAGGTCTAAGTGTGAGAAGTTTGTTTCTCTGCTTTTGACACCAACCACCCTGTTTTCCACTTCATCAAGTCACTTGGGGACAAGCTGTAATGAAGTGGGAGGGGGGAAACAGTTGGTGTAGTTAGTGTCAAAGTTGTGTGTCTTGTTTAGCTAGGAATCTTCTGTTAGTTGTTCTACTTTATGTGTTTTTAGATATGAACTAGTTTAAGAAAATAAAGGCAAGATTCCTTTAGTAAGAGTGATTGAAGAGCGGATACATGTTGATCTGTGAGTTTCCCTTCTTTAATAAACCAAAATCTGCTTGGAAGATGTAAGGAACATAGAAGTAGCTTTAATCTAATCCATCTGTTAAGCCCTCTAAAATGTGAGTTAGAAGCCAAAGTAGAACACTTTCTACTAAAATAAAAAAAATAGAGAGGCTGCCATTGATGCTTAGGGGGAAATGGAATAGGTTAACAAGGACTAAAGGCAATAGGAATAACTAATTGAGGCCAAATTCTTTCGAACCAGATGAACCTGCCTCACTGTAAGGGAACCCCCTAGTTACACCTTTTGAGCCTGAAATATGATCACCCCTTCTTTGGAAACCCTAAGCCTTCATGTCATGTGAACAAGGGGATGGGCTAGGGCAACTCACCGTTTGGGGATAGGAAATAGGTTGTGAAACAGGGGAGTATAAAACAGAGAGTTAGAAAGAAAAAGGGCAGGAAACATTGTAACCTGACCAAAAAAAAAAGATAAAAAAGAGAGAAAATGAAAAAAAAAAGAAAATTAGAAAATGGGCAGGAAGAATGTATAACCCGACCCACCAAAAAAGGAGAAAGAGAAAATAGAAAAAGAGAGGGCAGAAAATGATGTAACCTGACCCAATGAAAAGTTAGAAAAATAAGGCCAAAATGGCCAGGGGTTGTTCCAAAGTTTTAGATTGTACATAGGGAGGTTGTTCTAGTTTTGTCCCTAAGTTCACATGTCCTTCACACTTCTATATACAATTATGAACTTAGAACCCATAGGACCCTTACCTTTATACACAACAACCCTTGCCCCATTACAACATAAATAAAGACCTTAATGAGTTAGCTTCTGTCAACAGAACTCTAGCATCAATGGTATGGCAAAATGAATGAGAGAATGGTCCTAACAATTCTAGTGATGATTGAGGAATCCAACAGTTGGAAAGATAGAAGTTATCTTGACAAACGGACAAGCATGATCAGGTAGAAGAGGGGAGGGAAAGGAAATTGAGACTGTAGACGATTGGATTGACCTTAATTTTGTGGGGACGATTGCCAAACCAAAAAAACCAGTTCTTTCTTTTCTGTCTTTTCACTTTACTTGTCAATGTGTTTAGTTTGCTTACGTATTTTTCCTTTCTAGGTCTTTTACATATGTGTGTTTGTTTGCTGTTTCTGAATAAGAGCCATGCTTTGAAACTTGCCTCTTTTCTTTTTTTTTTCTTTCATACTTGAGGACAAGTATGGGTTAAGTGTGAGCAGTTTGATGAGGCTCGTTTCATGCATGTGTTCTGTAGTAAAACTACATCAAATTCTGTAAACTAACAGCCAATTTTGAGCCTAGTGTGTGTGAAAATTTTAGTATAAAAAGGGAGTACTTGCTCACCGCCAACCACACCTCAAACAATTTCTATCACCATTAAAGTTGTTTCCAAGAAAGCGAGTAGGAGATAGAAAGTTGCAGAATTTTCCAAGTTTGTCCAAACCATAAGTCTCTATTCTCCTCCTCCTAGGTATGTTTTCACAACAAATTTTGTTAAAGCATGCATTAGTGATGAGATTCGTTTCATGCATGTGTTCTGTAGTAAAACTACATCAAATTTTGTAAACTAATAGTCAATTTTCAGCCAGGTGTGTGTGAAAACTGCCATATTCAGAAGAAGGAACAAATCAGTTGGGCGAACAAACGAATCAAGAAAAGAAGTCAAAAAACTGCGGCATTGAGTTGATCAAGTCAGGAATCAGATGGAGCCAGCAGGAGTTCCGCATAGTACATAGAGCGAAAGACCCCACCACAAAATGTGAAGGGCAGGAATGACATTTCAGAGAGGATGGTACCCTAAGGATCAGAGCCCTACGCCTCTCTATACAAAGGTAGCCCAACACAAGAAGAAAGAAGTCCCAGCCGTAGGTAGAAGGGGGTCTCAAACACGCTTAGTTAGAATATCTTTAGGAATTCAGCTCTCTTTTAAGGCTGAAATCGGAGCTCATTTCACTTCATTTCCTTGATTCCGTTGCACACACACACTTGGTCTTGGTCCTAGTTTAGTTCAGTTTAGCTAGTAGTTTGGTGTTAGTTTCCTGCACTTTAGCTTTCGGTTCTATTATTCCACTCCGAGAAGGGGTGATGAAACAATATACTGCTTTCGTAGTTTGTTTCCAGTTTACTTTTGATGTTATTAACTTTTGGTGTTTTTGATTTAGTAAACTTGAAGCTATGTTTTCGTTTCCAACTAATGTGTTATGTATAATGTTTCTGATTTGCTTTAGGTTTCC
This sequence comes from Salvia splendens, assembly GCF_004379255.2. Lineage (NCBI taxonomy): Eukaryota > Viridiplantae > Streptophyta > Magnoliopsida > Lamiales > Lamiaceae > Salvia > Salvia splendens. The sequence continues at coordinate 7,288,879 of NC_056052.1, read as the reverse complement.
TTTTCATGTTGCATGTCTTAGCTCAAAAATGTCTTGATCTGTTTTGATTTGGTCAGATCTGAGGTTTTATGTTTGAGAGTTCTTAGGAAGTTTAGATCTAGTAATTTATGTTTCATTTTTGCATGATTATGGATTAGTTCCTTGTTTACGTAGTCGTAGCTTACATCTTTGGGGTAGATTTAATTTTATGTGTTGTTACAATGTTTCATCTTCCGTAGCTTTTCAGATCTGTTCTTTGTTCTATTTTCCATGTTGATTTGGTGAAGAAGATGAAGTTGTTAAAAAGTGTTTACTTTATCGTACACTTTGCAGGGGACTAACAGTCCCCCGTTTATGCTGTTTGTCCATTTATGGAAAGTTTAGTTAATTTGATCAAGTAGATTAGTTAAGTTTTCATGAGTTGATCAGTTTAGTAGTTTATTTTTCTCAAGTCAAGTAGTTAACTTAACCCACCCCTCGAAAGCGTGGCAACAGCCATCCCCAAGTCGTGTCAAGCAAACAAATGTCAAACGCCTCATCTCTGTGGGATCGATCCTTATTTCCCTATACTAGTTAATATATTGTGGGTTAAGGTGTTGAGAGCACACTTTCTTAGATCTTCGGTTCATCTCACTCAAGTTGAATCTAATTCGAGTTGATCAGCTTGAGTTTCCAGTGGATCCACCCACCGGCATTTTTGCAGGTAGCATGCATATATAGGCTGGATGGATCAGTTTGATGATTTGACTTGAGCAATCCACAACGATATAAACAAAAAGAAGATGAAGTAGAGAACGAAGAGAGTCGAGACTCTTCAATTAGCAAATGTCTGTAGCATATCGAGAAAAGTCATACAGAGCATAGGACCAAAACGAAGCATGTTAATTTCATAATCAAATCACCCCAGTTGCGTTCTTTCAATTTCAACATGAAATTTTTCGTTTTTGATCTTTTTGGATAGGCATATTGAAATGGTAGTCATTTCAGATATTAATAACGATAAATTGAACAGTTAAAAGTTGATTTCCTTCAATCAAAATGATGCTTTATGAGTCATCTACATTCGGTTAAAATTTCGGGATGATCGGAAATTGTTTGAACCTTCGATCGTGAAGAAATCCGAGACTATCTCTTATTTGGCCAAAAAAAAGAAAGGGAGAGAGAGGGGGGGATGTGTTCAGAGAGAATGAGGATAGGAGCGTCAGTTGTAGAGTGATACTCTTTAAATTTATTTATTGGACTTTTATTTAATTTCTTTTGGTTGGGCCATTTTAAGTTATACTTTTATTTGTGCTCTGGAGCATCCACATCCATGCTCTTTGGCTAAAGCATGGATGTGGGCTCGGATCCACTTTTACTCCCTGCTCTTCAGCAAGAGCACAACACCCACATCCATGTTCTTCCACAAGAGCATGCTCAAGGGTCCCACCATTCTATTATTCAATTTAAATAAAACAAATTCACAATATTTAAATGCATTAAAAATACTCGGAATACTATTACAAATTACTAAAAAATTAAAAAATTACATAATTAAAATCCTAAAAAATAAAAATTACATAATTAAAATCCTACAAATTAAAAATTACATAATTAAATCCGAAAAAACACATCTGTAGAAATTTAAAAGAAGACTAGTCCGATGGCGGTATCCCCAATTGTTGTTGGAGAGCTCGAATCATTGCAATATGTGAATCAAGTTAATCGGGTCTCATCCGAGACGTATCGGCCATATTGGCTTGAGCCAAAAGGGCCGACAACGTGGTGGTGGGGGGTGGAGGTGGCACAAAGGGAGCGGGAGCCGACGGTGCAGATGGGGTCGCGGCACGACGGCGGTTGGCCGTCGCTTGTATCCTTCCTGGCGGCCTGCATTGGGAACTGCTCGAGCCGGCGTCGGGGTTATCCAAGTGTGCTCCGGCAAGCTGGCTAGCCACCTCATCCTCGCCGGCGTCGGATAGGGATACCGACCTCGACCGTTTGCTGGAGGAGGTGGAAGAGGATGCGACGCCTCCCTTATACTTCGGATGATGACGCACCTCCTGCCAAGCGTTGAGATGCTTGAATGATTTGTACTGAATTGATTGGTGGGTCGACATGGCGACCGTGATGATGTAGACCTCGCTCGTGCCGCTCCCTTCCGACCGCTGTTCCTGGAGGTAATACCCCTGGAACTTTTGGATTTCATCGTTTGCTCTTCCAATGGCATTGTGCATCATACTCTCATTGCGCTCGATGGTTCCATCCGGTCGGCTGACATTGTACCGGCGAGAGACGCACCACCAAAACCTGTCCTCGGCTTGGTTCGTACCGTTTTCCGCATCTTCGGAGATTACCAAATAGGCTTTGAATAACTTTTTCATCTCCCTCGGAGTAAACGGGGTGCGGACGTTGGGGTCACCAATACTCCCACGAGTACGAACACAGACACTACAAGGAGGAGGAGCACCGGAACCGCCCTCCTGTGGAGTCGGGGCGTTCCCTCCCGTACCAGTTTCAGGAGCCCACCCGTATTTCCCCTCGGCATCTTGCTCGTCGACCGGGTAAGGCCGGTAGCCACCCGAAATATGCAAACCTTGGGTTTGAGGAGGGGGCGAGAAATCCGTATCCGAATTAGGGAATGGCGATGAGCCGAACCATTCATGGTTCCATCCGCGGGAGTCGGAGGGGTGATCACCGGAGTCGGACATTTTATGCAAGAGTTAAAGAGTGAAGGTTTAGATGAGAATTGATGAGAGAATTGTGTTGTGTAGTGTGGTGTAAAAAAATTGTGTGAAAATGGGGGTATTTATTGATGAAAATGTGAATTTTGGGGTAAAAATAATGAAAAATAAATTAAAAGTGGAGAAAAAACGGATATATTCTATTGGGAAGTGGGAAAATATTTTTTATTTAAAATCAATTTTTTAATATATTTCGAATTTATTTAAAAAAAAAGAAAAAGAAGAATGCCAACTGCAATGCTGTTGGCCAATAAAACGCCGCCACGTCACCCTGCTCATCGGCACGACAGTGCTCGATGCAACTCGCCGCGCCGTCGGCACGGCGCCTGCTCGATGCAAAGAGCAACGATGCAGGTTCTCTTAGATTATAATTATATTTTAGGCTAGAATGAAGATAACAATTATGTGCCTATATCTTTAAATTAATATCTTGGGCCTAAGAAACTTGTTCGGCCACAATAGATTATCAAGCTTGGATTATATTAATTGCTTGGGCTTATGTTTTCATGAATTAATATTAATAGAATAATAGTTGAGCTTGTGTAATTTGAATCAAGTAAATCTTTGGATTTATTAAATTAAATCTCTCGATCAATTAATGTCAATAGTTAAATCTCCAGTTTAATTAAAGTGAAATAGTTAATGTTTCAAAGAACGAGAAGATAGGATGCATATCATCCGTTTGTATTTATTTCTCGAAGCTAAATAGATTATTACTCCACCTTTTATTGGACAAGGTCCATCGCAAGGAATATAACTCCAAGTGAGTTAATATTGTTTTACGGAGTTTGGAAGCATACGAGGTGAATTTTCCTATCCTACATACAAATGTGGGTAAAAATATGAAGTACATTTGAGATAATATTTACTTATGCAAATGATGGTGTCTTGCCATAAATGATTTATTTTATGTGATGATGTCTATCTGTTTTAGTTATACCAAATGTGTTGTGCCAAAATTCGGGCCAAGCAAGGGGAGAGTCCCTACTCGGACTAGTGTACACGTGGACTGTGTGTCATCGAAAGGGTTGGCCAGTCTTGTGACAGGAAGTGGCCACTTTCCTGTCACAAGATGTTAAAGATACGGCGAATTAGTGAAAGAACTTAGATTGCGCAATCGAACTTTTTAGTAAGAGAATTTGGTAAGCTCGTGCTTTTATGAAAAAACCCTGAGTACTACTTTGTTGATGACTTGACAATATTTTCAATGTATAATTGTATCTTTTGGGTATGTATTCACTAAGTACCTTTGTACTCAATCTTGCTTGTATTGTATGTATTTTTAACTCGAATCTTTATGATCGAGCGTACTTATCAAGTATTCCCTCTAAGATACTTTGTAATCATAAGAATTATTCATGTATCTTTTCTCCAATTCTATTTACTCTTCTTAATTTCTACCCCTAATCACAGTTAAATCGTGTTTTACTTTCATTAGTAAAATATGATCGTGACAAATTCATGTCCTTTCCCAATTAACCTTTTTCTATATTGCATTTAAAGCCTTGTTTAGGAAACTTATCAATTTTGACTAATTGGGATTTGAAGATAATGCTGGATGTAATCACTTTTTTACTCTAGTAGTTTCTGCAAAAATACCATCAACAACCGCCCGCAACATTTCGTATTTCCACTGCGCCTTTTTCTTCCCACCAATTTAATGAGTCGCTCTCGGATTTCTATAAACATTACGCCTTCAATCCAAAAGTGGCAGACAATCCACTTTTCAATTCTAATTCGCTTCATTGGTACCTGAAATGGTGAAATCTGAAGACGCAAAGAAAACACGCGTGAATCAATGGTATCTGATTTTCATCGGCGCTGCCGTCGCTCTCGTCCTTGCTGTTTCGTTTGTTCCGAGGAACTCTCCGGTCGCCTTGATTGATCGCATCAAAAGCTGCTATTGCTCTCAGGTATGGTTTTTGTTTTTCGGATTTCGACCTTTAATTTGTGAATTTTTAGCTTTTGCTTCGCCGTTTCTCTGTGCATTGTGTTCAATTTTAGCTTGTTAGGGTTATATTATGTATCTATATGTATTGAATAATTTAATTGCCGGAAGCTGAAGCTCGGATCACTAAGTGCGTATTGTGTTGGTGATGTATTGAATAATTTAATTGCTGGAAGCTGATGTATTGAATAATTTAATTGTGGAACTGATGAATTCTAAATTTTTGTAGCTTCAGCAAATGCTACCTCTACGTTAATTGCTAAAACGAAGAGAAAATGATGGAATCATTAAAGAAGAGGAAAAATTTAAGTGTGAGGAAAAACTAGAAAAGCAGAGAGTGACATTGTAAGATTATGAAAATTATGGCTCACAAAGTTTATTCACCGAAGCTCATTTTTCTCTATCATTTAGTATCATAAAGTGGGAACCGTATGTAATTTAGAGATTACAATTTACATGTTTGATTTATCGAAATGTTGTTCTGAATATACGTTGAAGTTCATTAATTTCAAATCACTTAAGTAAGATTGATCTTTGTTTTTTACCCTTTAATACAACTTTTTCCTGCATGGAAATGTATATATGTAGGAAGGGCTTAAATATCATGGACTTGTGGAGGATTGTTGTTGTGAGTATGAGACCGTGGATCGGATCAATGTGGAGGTGTTGTATCCCTTGCTCCAACAGATTGTGAAATATCCATTCTTCCGATACTTTAAGGTCAGAAATTATAGTTTTATATCTAAACTCATACAATTGTCTAGTAAATGAGCCTTCTAGTTTACTCTTTGTTGAGATGTCAAATGATTACTTGTCTCCATATCTTTTTTATTATTTTTTGATTTCGTAATTTATTGGCCTTAGTTGTTTCATTTGGACAAGTCATTTTGCTTGAATCCTAATTGAAGGCTCGACTTATATCCATCTACAATTCTAATGTATACGTAAATAGTTCTTGAGATGATAGGAGTGATATTACTAATTATTGGTTAAGCTCGATCGATGAAGCATTCGGATTTCTACACATTCTTCTAGGTTCCTTGATGTTCTTTTCACTGTGTAGTTACTTATCTGCTTATGGTTCTTTGATCACCTGTATGCTTGCAACCTTATTGTTGTATTTATTGCAATAGGTAAAATTGTGGTGTGATTGCCCTTTCTGGCCGGATGATGGTCTTTGCCATTTGAGGGACTGCAGCGTCTGTGAATGCCCAGAGAATGAGTTTCCTGAATCATTTCGGAAACCTTCTGGAACTGGTCTCTTATCAGATAAATTATTTTGTCAAGAGGAAAAGCCTGAGGCTGCTGTAGATCGAACAGTAGATGCTAAAGCTTTCAAAGGCTGGATGGAGGTGGATAATCCATGGACAAATGATGATGAGACAGATAATGGTGCCCATCACTACTTGTGCATTTTTCTTTTTTTTTCGTATAATCTTTGATTTTGAGTGATGCCTCCTCCAATTTAAACTTTGTATCTACTTTCTATTCTAATTCAGTCGATGCTGATCACTTGCTGCATCTCTGATAATTCTTTCTGTAAATTTGTTCTGCTTATCTGTTTGATTGTTATGTTTTTCATTTGGCTGTTAATGTGAAATTGTAATTATGCATTTTCCTTGCAGCTGAAATGACATATGTGGATCTACAACTGAATCCTGAACGCTACACAGGCTACAGTGGTCCCTCTGCAAGAAGAATATGGGATGCTACTTATGTAGAGAACTGCTACAATTGTAAGTCTCTTTAATCATGAAGATTGTTGGAAACAGGACTTGATTTTAGAATCTGATATCTCACATAAACTAATGATTTCTTAACTGCTTGGGGTTCACTTTATATCTTTTTTTGCACTATCGGCCTTTTCTTATTGAACCTGGAATCATTTGCATGCTCTGTAGATCCATCTGAGGAGTGCCAAGAGAAGAGAATATTGTACAAGTTGATATCTGGTCTTCATTCATCCATCTCGATTCACATTGCTGCTGATTATCTGCTCGATGAGAAAACAAACACTGTACAGTCTTAATCTCATACCTATATATGCTAGAATCTTAGTATGATACAATGCTGTCGAAAAGCATAGAAGAATGACATGTATTGGAGAGAAATTTATTCTTTCATATTTCTTCACTTGATTCCCATGAGTAACAAGTTTCATAAATTACCTTTGCAGTGGGGCCAAAACTTATCGTTAATGTATGACCGGGTCTTGAAACATCCTGATCGTGTCCGAAACTTGTACTTCACTTTTCTTTTTGCACTTCGATCAGTGTTAAAAGTGAGTTGATCTACCTTGAGTATTTGTTATTTCCATTGTCTATGTTACTCCTTACCTGTATTAGGTAATCGCGATAGACTAAGGAATATCTGGAGCAAGCTGACTATGATACTGGAAATCCATTAGACGACATGAAGACACAGCTCTCGTTGAAGAGGCTGCTTAATGATCATCAACTGCTATCTACCTGCCCTAAACCATTTGACGAAGCTAAACTGTGGAAAGGCCAGAGTGGACCAGAACTGATGAGGCAAACACAGAAACAGTTCAGAAATATAAGGTTTCTCTATTCTTTTATGGAATAGCTGCTTCTTAGCTCTGTCTCTTTTATTACATTCAAACACGATACTTTTCACTAGTAGCACAACTCGATTGTTTTGTTGAACCTGCAGCGCATTGATGGATTGCATTGGGTGTGAAAAGTGCCGTCTTTGGGGGAAGCTTCAGGTTCTGGGACTCGGGACTGCACTAAAATTTTTGTTCTCCGTCAATGGCGCCCAACCATCTGCTCAGCGAGTGAGTTCACAGACACCTCCCCATCTTATTCTTAGGTCATGCCTGATTTTTGTTGTTTGTATCCGACCAACATATCATATTCATTTTTCAGCTGCAACTGCAAAGAAACGAGGTTATTGCTTCAATAAATCTTCTCAATCGGCTCTCGGAATCAGTCAAGCTAGTCCATGAGATGGGGCCTTCAGTCGAGCAGATGTTCGGAAAAATCATCAGAGGACCAAGCGACCAAACTAGTCATCGGAGCTAGTAGGTTTATAAATTTGAAGGATTAGAAATGCATGTTGTAACTTACAGATCCATGAATGTTGAGTATACCATCTTTTGTTATGTAACTCGTATTTATATAAAGGATGATTTTGTAACTTTTTTGTTAACAGTATTTGTATGAATTTTATACGAGTTACATAATAAAAGATGTCATTTTCTTGTTTGTTACTCCATATAAGAGCGTCTTTCTCATGCTTCGGTTAGTTCCGGTCACTGTTTAAATATTGGCAGATTAGAAGCTATTTTGAGATGTTTAGTGTAATAGAGCTACAGTAATTGATGAAACAAAAGAGGCTCTGGTTTTTCCCCTTTTCAGGTAATCTTCCTTCAAATTTTATCTTGCATTTTCATTGCCTTTTTTTTGTGCGAGTAATGGACGCGATCTCTGTTACAGGGAAAGGATCTCGGCTTTATTGAGTACTGAACTGAAAGGAAAATGAATATGAAAGAACTATCCTCGTACTGAACTGAAAGGAAAATGAATATGAAAGAACTATCCTCGCCAAGGAGGCCTGCGAATACTTCGCCCAAAATATTGATCCCCAAAGATGATTCTCTCCACTTTGAGTCTCTCTATAAATAGGCAATTACAATGCTAATTTAAAGGAGCAGAATAACAAATTTGACTAATGAATAAAGACTTCTTGACTGTCGAGATTTGATGCTGATGCAACTACTTTTACTCCCCCATTTCCTCACTTTCAGTTTGTTGAACTTCTTCCTCAATATCCTCACTTTCAGTTGGGTAAACCACTCTCCTGCTTCCACGTGTATATACCTTCCACACTCCCCCTTTATCAATCTCTCTCTTGTCAGCAGGCATTTAACTTAAGTGACCAGCTTCAGCTCTGATTCGTGAAACTGTGTTGCAGCAAATGAAGTCCACGGCAGTTGGAATCGAAGCTGAGTCAGTGTCATTGAGAGAACGCTGCTCCAATTGTATGTGTTTCTCTTTCTTATTTGTTGGTTTATGGTTTTGGTGGTAATCAGTTTATTGTATATGAAATATCATTAATATGATTGTATCTTGGCACACCTTTCTTCATGAGCTGATATATATATATATATATATAGAGGTTAGTGATCAAGATATAACTAATTTTAAGTGTATAACTAGAGAACAAATCGCAGCCACACATTTTAATACTCCAAATTAATCTTATGGCTAAAATAATCTTGCAGATTTTTATAAAAAATAATAGTCAAAGGGCATTTTTGGAATTCAAAATCTCATATGTATCAACGTGAATTGTCTTCTCCGCAATTTGTACAATCTGAATCTGAATTGTCTCCAGCCACCGCCATGGCCGGCCTCTCCGCCGCCGCCGCACATGCGCCAATTCTTCACCTGAAGGCGTCCTCCGCCGGGCAGTTCACGGCGATGACGGCGGGGTAACATACAGCCGGTCTCACCCGAAACATCTACAGCCGCAGTGCATCGGCCATGTCCCAGCAGATCTCCCGGAGCGGCCCGTAGCTGAAGCCAAACTTCACCGCGAATGGCCAAAGCAAAGACACCATCAGAAGCAGAGCTGCCCCGCCGAGCTTCGTTAGCGGCAGAACCACCACCGCCAAACCCATCTTTATAAATTAATGCTTGTACACACAACACTAATATATACAGACTATGTTTATTATTGAAATTATTATGAATCATGTTACAAGACAAAATTGGTGGCTTTATATTATTCGAGTGGGAAATTTCCTTGTAATTTCATGAAAATCGGACTTTCTGAGATCAATGATGTTGATGGCAGATTTTTCCTTTATTTTATTATATTTTTTTATTGATTTACAAAACACATCACTCTTATTATGATTTTACTTCGCTGTTGTATACAAAACAAATCACTCTTAACATGATTTTACTTCACTCTTGTTTACAAAACACATCACTCTTATTATGATTTTACTTCACTGTTGTTTACAAAACACATCACTCTTATTCTGATTTTACTTCACTCTTGTTCACAAAACACATCACTCTTATTCGGATTTTACTTCACTCTTGTTCACAAAACACATCACTCTTATTATGATTTTACTTCACTCTTGTTCACAAAACACATCACTCTTATTATGATTTTACTTCACTCTTGTTCACAAAACACATCACTCTTATTCTGATTTTACTTCACTCTTGTTCACAAAACACATCATTCTTATTCTGATTTTTCATCTCAGGGACAGCTGAATCATTTACTTTGGTTATAAGTTGTTTTAATCACTAAAATTCTAAAATGAAAATAATTACAGATCTTTGGTTACCTTAGCTTTGTCATTTAAGGTAATACCTCGATCCTCATCAGGTGAAATCTAAAAAAGTTTCAATTTAATTTCAAGTACGTGTGGGATAAATATGTGCCGATTTTTTTTCTTTTTGGAGGTTAAGGGCTACTAATGAATTACGATACTCCATTATTGAAACACATTTCGTAATTAAACTGCATTTAATGTTTCACGCGGAATGATTGTTTGTGAAATCAATGACCTCCTTTTAGATAATAGTAATTATTTCTTGTAATCCATATTCTTGAAACTAATTGCTCTGTGTAGGTGAAATGTTTGCCATTGTTATACAAGATTCTGTTTCAACAGTCCGTATAACTGAAAATACTCTCCTCCTCCACAAAAACCAACAGATCGCCGCCGTAAGAGACAGAAAGATGGAGCTCCAGCTCCGGCGGCGGCGTAAGTGGCGGTGGTGGCGGCGGCGAAGGAAGAGCTGCAGCAGCAATTCACCACCATTTTGTGCGATACTAATTGCTTTTGGAGAAGAGGGAAGAGGAGAAGAGAGGAAGAGGATTGTCAATGACCATTATACCCCGCTTGGTTATTGTGGAGTAAATTTGTGAGAGAGGAAACTAATATTAGCCATTGATTTTTTTGATCTTGTGGCTATTATTTGTTCTCTAGTTATTTGGTTAAGAGGTGTTTGCTATAGATCACTACCCTATATATATATATATGCGCGCACGCGCATATATATTTTCGAATAGATTTTTGTAAATAGTGAGTTATGATATTGGTTGAGGATCCAAATTAAGATTGAGGAATCTAAGCTCCACACAGGAGTAGGTAGTAATACTTGAATTGAGTTTTGAAGAGAACATATTTAAGTGCTGAACTAACTATATACCTACAAAGAAGAATACATGTAACCTAAGATAGCAGAAATATTTCTGAAAAAGAAGCCATGCTTATGTTATCTGCTACTCTTATTTGGACTGCGTTGTCCGTATAATCACTGCCTTGTCCGTTCATCATCAGTCATTTGCTTTGTCTGCCTAGCTAGCTCCATTCATTTACGTTCTTGAAATCCCTTAGTTGGCCGCGTCTGCTGCTGCTGGCCGGCCGTGTCTCTCCTGAGAGCTTCTGGGAAATCTTTGAGAAGGGCAAAGAGAAATGGGAGTTGGAATTATGCTTCACCAAACATTTCCTACATATTAGTACAACACACAAAGAGGAAACACTTATAATGGACTCTTTGCTTTCAAATGATGCCGTGTATTCTGTTTCCAAGGGCGTCGCACCTTATTGCTGGCGGCATCCATCTTCTCCAATCCTTCCTCCGCTATCGTCTCGAGATTCGGAGCGTTTGAAGCCTTTTGTGGGAAGATTACTGGCGCTGGTGCGACCTCAACCCAGTTCTCATACCTCATTTGCTTTCTCATCTTTGTTTTGCACCACCAAAATATTCTACACAGATTCTTGTAGGGAATGTGAAGATGGCGATTGTAAAGTGGTTTTTATTGTATTTATTTAGGTGAAAAGAAACCATTGGAGGACCTTGAATTGTGGAAATTAATGGAAGAACATAATGCCAGGTGTGTGGTTTTCTTGATTATTGTTGTTTGAGGAATTAATCTCTATTGAATTGTTCAATATTTCTACTGAAATTTTGACTCTCTATATAGTATTTCATAAAAGGTTTACCAGCAAAATATCATTAGCGTTTTTTGATCTTATTGAGTAGGGAAGGGTCGGTACGGTATACCATACCGAAAACACTATACAACATACCGTACCGTAAACTGCAGTATGACAAAATATGTCGGTATGATATTTTGTAATCTGGTATACCGAAAATTTGGCATGGTTCATTTTTGATACCGTTACCTTACCATTATTGCGGTATACCGCACTTTTACGATATACCTTAATAATGTTATGCACCAAAAAAATCTATTTTATACACAAAATATTTAAAATTATGATTTTCAAGATTTCTTCTTTTTAATTCTATTTTATTATATAAATATATTAAATATAATTAATATAATATTTCAACAAATACTATTTTTGGGTATGCACTAAAAATTCGGTATACCGCAGTATACCGAATATTTGGTATACCACGGTATACCGTGGTATAGGAAAATCGATACCATTAACATACCGAAAAATTGGTATTTTCAGTACGGAAGTGCAGTATTGTTAGGGTTTTGTATACTAGAAATCACCTTTCGAGTGATTGGATACTGTAAAACTCTAATGGTTATTTTCCAATAAATGCAATAGATTATTTTTGTCATAATGTTGTTATGTTTTACATTTAATGGTTGTTTATTGCATATTTAAATGTATAAGCAAACGTAACAAAGTCTAAGTCTTTGTTTTAGTAGACCAGTTGTGGGCGTCGTCCAATTTAAGGTAACACGGTCAGTTATAAACAAAGAAAAATAAGAATTTCACAACCTAGATAGGCCTAGACTACCTATCGCGAAAGGTTGCAATGTCAGTCCGATTATTTCTAAACCTTATTGAAATAAGATGACGTTGGTGTGGTATAGCACTGAATGGATCTAACAGCAAGACGAGTCTTTATGCTATCTACTGAAAGACGAGGTCTTGAGAATTAATTTCTTAATCAATGTACGTTAGCATTGAGCTACGATATTGAGTATCCACTACTTTGACTTATCAAAGGTGCGGGTTTTTCGTAACCCAACGATCCAGGTATATTGGGTAGTGGTGATCATTATCTAGAGGTGCTAGGATTGCTATTATGTTGAAACGTGCGCGAGGAGAGTCTCGTTTGATAACATCCACAAGAGGAGCTCGAAACGAGGTTTTATTATTCGGAACCTAGCTAGTTGGAGTTTGATTACTCTATGAATAATAAATAAGAGTTTCTTGCTAAGTCCACTCTTGGAATTCGAAATATGTTAATTAATTAAGTCTATAGCAGACATTAATTAATTAATGGATGTTTCCATCTTAAGCGCGGGAAATAAATCAAATACAATTAAAGGAAACCCGGAATACTTGTAATTTCGGATTTGGAAGGCAGTGCAATATTACTTCTGTAGTGGCTGCTCGTAATATTCCAATATAAGCTTATATTAAACTGTGCGTTCAATTTGATTAGTAAAAAGCTAATTGGGTGAGGCCTGTTCCAGATTCTTCCTTAGATCCCTGACTGGGCCCAATATGTGACTTATATAAATAGGAGAATAAAGGAGACAGAAAACACAACAATTATTTTACAAAATTTTCGTCCCCCCCCCACTTGAGAGAGTTTTCGAAAATTGTGCTCCCTCCGTGAGCTGAGTTCTGTCTTCCATTATTCGAGTCCTAGTACGTTGGTGAGATTTGCCCACACAAATATCAGCGTATAGTCCGGGACACCAGTCAGAAGATCCGAGGTCTTGTATTGAAGATCTTCACGTGGAGACGGAGCAAGCCATCATCGATTCTTGATTGAATCAACGAGGTAAATTGGCTAATTCCGTAGTAAGCATGTTTTAGGAATTTTATGTGCTAAAGCATGTTTTAATTCAAGTTATGAGCATGATACATGTGATAATTACGCGAATAGATTTTGTCTAAATAATCTGCTAAATAGATCAAATTCATGTGATCCGTTTTGGACGCACGCTTCCGCTGCCAGCCCCTTCAACTGGTATCAGAGCCAGTCTTTGGCTCTGATTATTTGGATTTAAATTTCACGAAATTGATGTATGCATGTGTTATTTGATTGCGAAGCATGTTCTTGGTATTTTGTTTAGTTAATTATGCATGATGAACTCAAGAACTATCGAATCAAAGAACTTGAATTGCTCGAACGCACCACGTGCGATCGAGATAGGGATGTCGAGACAGTGGGAGCCGGGAGCCGTGATCACGGGGCGACGCGCGAATGAGTGGGGACTCGTGCGCACCGCCGGCCGAGACCACACGCACCAGACGGAACCCGGGTCAAGGTCGACACGACGGTGACTGGCGCGGAGTGGTGGCTCGTTCGAGAGCCACCGAGACACCGCGAGACACCGGGCCGAACCCTAGGCGGAAGGTCCGAGCTGGCCGAGAGCGGGCGCGCCACCGTGCGCGCCGCTGGCCAAGAGCTCGCAACACCCGACGGCTCGGAGGGTTGAGCCGGGCGCTGAGACGCTGGCCGAGAGGCGCGCGCCACCGTGCGAGCGCCTGGCCGAGAAGCGTCGGCACCCGACGAGCCGAGACGCCGAGACAGGCGTCGAGCAGCTGGCTGAGAGGCGCGTGCCGCCGTGTGCGCGCCTGGCCGAGACGCTGGCGCGCCACCTGCGCGCTGGTGGCCGAGACGCTTCGTGCGTCGTGGTCCGACGAAGAACTTGTCGGATTTTCGTCGCTCATCGTTCGTGCGAACCTCGTACGATGAGATAACGATGAAAGATTATTTTAATGATTATTTAATTATTTTATTAAAAGATATCATTAAAATATTATTATTTAATGGAAATAAAATCTTTTTGGAAGATTTACATAGATTTTAGGAATAATTTTATTATTATCTATATCTATGGAAATAAATAATATTATTTTATTCCTAGATGATATAGATGAGAATAATTTAATAGTTTCCTAATATTTATCTAGATTTAAGGAATATTTTTATTATTTTCTATATCTATGGAAATAAATAATAATATTTTGATTCCTAGATGATATGGATAAGAATAATTTAATAGTTTCCTAATGTTTATATATCTAAGATCCTAAAAGGATAGATATGTATGAATACATTAAATAATGAAATATCTCTTCCTAATCTTGAACATGGAATTAATTTGAATTTAATTTTTCATGTCTTATTTAGAATTAAATAATTTGTTTATTTTAGACATACCTTATAGTAGACATGAATAAGAATTATATTCTAGAACAATAATTTCCTAATGGAAGATACCAATTAATAAAATATTTAATTATCCAGTAGATTAAATACCAACAGAATTTAATTAAGCCTCAAACTGCCTCAAGGCCAAGGATAATTAAAGTAAAACCATAACCCAAAATATCTAAGCTATAATTACGAACTCAACGTTTGTATTTGGTCTCCATCAATTGGTCTGCAATTTATGAAGCATTTTTCTAATATTATCGCCACCTGCTCTGTGGGGACAATAATCATAAGAAAATAGCAAGTTCATGAGGGCGGACTTCTCAAATATAAATAGTATGAACTAGAATGTAGTTTCCAATATTATCGCCACCTGCTCTGTAGGGACAATAATCCTAAGAAACTGCGAGATTCAGAAGTTCACACAGGATTTATGAGATAGCTTGATCTTGTTAGCAGCACACAAGCATTGTTATGGGAGTGTGTTGTAGAAATGAGACTCTGTAATGCTAAATTCGGTGGTCTTGCTTAGGCAACATTAGGCGGCCATGCCACTCTGTGGTCTCTGGACTATTCGTCGGTGTTGTTACCAGTAAAATTGTAAGATTTTAATGCGTATTGACTTCCTTTGGAGGGTACAAAATTTTAATTCTACAGTTGTAAGATTTTGAAAAGTTTTATGGTTAATCTAATCAAACTTCTTACATAAGTTTATAACAATAGTAAAATACTCTGTTTTACAGTGCAAATCAAATCGTCAATATGTCATTCAATCCTCTTTCCGCAATTCTCAAAGAAAATAAACTCGAGGGCCAAAATTACATAGAATGGAAACAAAATTTGGACATCGTTCTCACAGCAGATGAGTACATCTTTGTGCTCACCACCCCGCGACCTCCAGTGCCGGCGGCTACCGTTGCGGCAGGAGTCAGAGATGCACACAGACGGTGGCATAAGGCGAATGAGATGGCTAAGTGCTACATGTTGGCTTCTATGTCTTCAGTACTCAAGCATCAGCATTCAGCCATGGAAACAGCCGCCGAGATTATGCAGAATCTCAAAAATCTTTTTGGTACTCAGAATCGAACGGCGAAGTCTCAAGCCTTTCGGAGTATCATGTCGAAGACAATGAAGGAAGGCTCGTCTGTGAGGGACCACATCCTCGAGATGATGGGCCACCTCAACCAAATTGAGGTCTTCGGAGGGACAATCGATCCCGAGTCCCAGGTAACGATAATCCTTCAAAGTCTTCCCCCTAGCTTCCAACAGTTCAAGCTCAACTTCGAGATGAACAAAAGGAATTACACCTTGGCAGAGCTGTTGACTGAACTCCAGTCGGCAGAGGACCTTATGGTCCAGGCTAAGGCGGCCATGATGATTTCGGCGCCTCGTTCCTCTGGCTTAAAGCCTAGCAAAGGAAAAAGGCAGGCACCGAACTCAGGACCGGCCAGGATAGCTAAGGGAAAGAAGAAGAAGAGGGCTAACAAGAAGCCCACGGGGAAGTGTTTCAAGTGTGGAGAAAAGGGGCATTGGAAGTCAGACTATCCTAAACGGGGCAAGGCTACAGGTATGCACCAGGCTCTAGTTGTCGAGTCTTGTTTGACTTCGACATCAATTTGCACTTGGGTTATTGACACAGGAGCCACTGATCATATTTGTTTTGATCCTGACTTATTGCATGTGACAAGACGGCTACATGATCTTGAGATCGAAGTCCAGCTGGGCGACGCTACCAAAGTGGCGGCAGTTGCAGTGGGAGACATTTATTTGCGTTTTAGTAGTGATAGATTTTTGATTTTGAAGAATGTTTTGTTGATACCTTCTTTTAGAAGAAATTTAATTTCAGTTTCTAAATTGGTTTATGATGGATATTCGATTTCTTTTAATGACAACTGCGTTATTAAGAAAGATGGTTCTTATATCTGTCGTGGTATCATGGAAAACAATCTATACACAATCACTTCTACACAGTTTAATAATCGCAAATCAGAACTCAATACAACATCGAAAATTTAAAAGAAACGAAAAGAACCTTCAAATTCAATGAACGAAACGTACTTGTGGCACCTTAGACTTGGTCATGCCAATGAAAGGAGGATCCATTCTCTTGTTCAACAAGATCTTATCAAAGGTCTAGAGGAGGAACCTTTTCATAAGTGTAAGTCATGCTTAGAAGGCAAGATGACCAAGAGGCCTTTTAAGGCTAAGGGCAATAGGTCCAAGGAAGTACTTGAGCTCGTTCATTCTGATGTATGTGGACCAATGTCAACTGAGGCAAGAGGTGGTTTTCGATACTTCATCACATTTATTGATGACTTCTCGAAAATTGGATATGTCTACTTGATGCGTCACAAGTCAGAGTCTTTTGACAAGTTTAAAGACTTTAAGACTCTTGTAGAGAAGTATCATGGGAAGAATATCAAATTCCTACGATCTGATCGTGGAGGCGAATACCTCAGTGTCGAATTTTTGGACTACTTATCGGAAGTGGGAATTCAATCCCAACTGACTGCGCCGGGCACGCCCCAGCAGAACGGCGTGGCTGAAAGAAGGAACAAGACCTTATTAAACATGGTTCGATCGATGATGAGTTATGCACGTCTGCCTATTTCGTTTTGGGGACGTGCCTTGCTTTCCGCAAGTCACATTTTAGACAATTTACCATCAAAATCCGTACCTAAAACTCCATATGAGTTGTGGACTGGGCGTAAGCCCAATCTAGCACATCTCAAGGTTTGGGGTTGTCCGGCTCATGTATTGGAAAAGGATCCAACTAAGCTAGGATCTAGGACAGAGGTATGTTTGTTTATAGGATACCCCAAAGGAACGAAAGGTTATGAATTCTTTAGTCTCCGAGATAAGAAAGTCATTGTGAGCACTCACGTGACATTCTTAGAGGAAGACTATGTAATGAATCATAAACCCAGCAGTGAAGTGGCTCTTGATGAGCTAACTTCTGTCACAAGTTCCATTAACCAAGAACAAGTACCAAGTGTACAAACAATTCCCGAAACTTCAACTTCTACTCAAAATATTGTAGTGCCGCGCCGCAGTGGGAGGGTCTCACATGAGCCCGACAGATACATTGGTTTGGGAGAATCTATGGATCACTCCTCGGACAACAATGTATTAGATCCCTGGAACTTTGCGGAGGCGCAGGCAGATATCGATCATTGCGAATGGGTAAAAGCATTGGATTCGGAACTACAATCTATGATAGACAAAGACGTCTACGATTTGTCCGTCCTACCCAAAGGTTGTACTGCCATTGGGAGCAAGTGGATATATAAACGTAAACGTGGACCTGATGGACGAGTTAAAGTCTTCAAAGCAAGACTAGTGGCCAAGGGGTATACCCAAAAGGAATGCATCGATTATGATGAGACCTTCTCCCCAGTGGCCATGCTCAAATCGATCCGGATACTGTTGCCTATTGCAGCTTATATGGATTGGGGTGTATGGCAGATGGACGTTAAGACTGCATTTCTAAACGGCAGTCTTGAGGAGACCATCTACATGGAACAACCCGAAGGATATGCCATAAAGGGCAAAGAACACATGGTTTGGAAGCTTAAGAAGGCCATTTATGGCGTCAAGCAAGCATCCAGATCGTGGAACCAATGTTTCGAATCCGGGCCAAGGACATTGGACTGCCGTAAAGAACATACTCAAGTACCTTAAACGGACTAAGGACTATGCTCTAGTTTACAATGCAGTCGAGCTCTTTCCTTTGGGATATACTGACTCAGACTTTCAAGCTGATCAGGACTCAAGAAAATCTACTTCAGGATATGTGTTCACCTTAGGAGGTGGAGCCGTAATTTGGAAGAGTGTGAAGCAGAAATGCATCGCGGACTCAACCATGGAAGCCGAGTATGTGGCCGCTTCGGAGGCTGCAAAAGAGGCTGTATGGCTCAAGAACTTCCTTATGGATTTAGGTGTGGTTTCGAATCTGCCCAAGAGCATCACCATTTATTGTGACAATTCTGGTGCTGTGGCAAACTCGAAAGAACCAAGAGCTCACAAAGCGAGCAAACACATAGAGCGGAAGTATCATATCATTAGAGATATAGTGCAGAGAGGAGACATAAAAGTGGTCAAGATTGCGTCAGAGAACAACCTGGCAGATCCTTTTACAAAGGCTTTGGCGGTAAAACCGTTCGATTGCCACGTTGAAGGGATGGGAGTTCGACTCATTCAAGACCTCAACTCGCTTTCAGTATAAGTGGGAGAAATTTAGACGTGTGCACTACTATTTTGTATACTCGAAAGCTATTTTGAGTATAAGTGGGAGATTGTTAGGGTTTTGTATACTAGAAATCACCTTTCGAGTGATTGGATACTGTAAAACTCTAATGGTTATTTTCCAATAAATGCAACAGATTATTTTTGTCATAATGTTGTTATGTTTTACATTTAATGGTTGTTTATTGCATATTTAAATGTTTGAGCAAACGTAACAAAGTCTAAGTCTTTGTTTTAGTAGACCGGTTGTGGGCGTCGTCCAATTTAAGGTAACACGGTCAGTTATAAACAAAGAAAAATAAGAATTTCACAACCTAGATAGGCCTAGACTACCTATCGCGAAAGGTTGCAATGTCAGTCCGATTATTTCTAAACCTTATTGAAATAAGATGACGTTGGTGTGGTATAGCACTGAATGGATCTAACAGCAAGACGAGTCTTTATGCTATCTACTGAAAGACGAGGTCTTGAGAATTAATTTCTTAATCAATGTACGTTAGCATTGAGCATACGATATTGAGTATCCACTACTTTGACTTACCAAAGGTGCGGGTTTTTCGTAACCCAACGATCCAGGTATATTGGGTAGTGGTGATCATTATCTAGAGGTGCTAGGATTGCTATTATGTTGAAACGTGCGCGAGGAGAGTCTCGTTTGATAACATCCACAAGAGGAGCTCGAAACGAGGTTTTATTATTCGGAACCTAGCTAGTTGGAGTTTGATTACTCTATGAATAATAAATAAGAGTTTCTTGCTAAGTCCACTCTTGGAATTCGAAATATGTTAATTAATTAAGTCTATAGCAGACATTAATTAATTAATGGATGTTTCCATCTTAAGCGCGGGAAATAAATCAAATACAATTAAAGGAAACCCGGAATACTTGTAATTTCGGATTTGGAAGGCAGTGCAATATTACTTCTGTAGTGGCTGCTCGTAATATTCCAATATAAGCTTATATTAAATTGTGGGTTCAATTTGATTAGTAAAAAGCTAATTGGGTGAGGCCTGTTCCAGATTCTTCCTTAGATACCTAACTGGGCCCAATATGTGACTTATATAAATAGGAGAATAAAGGAGACAGAAAACACAACAATTATTTTACAAAATTTTCGTCCCCCCCTCTTGAGAGAGTTTTCGAAAATTGTGCTCCCTCCGTGAGCTGAGTTCTGTCTTCCATTATTCGAGTCCTAGTACGTTGGTGAGATTTGCCCACACAAATATCAGCGTATAGTCCGGGACACCAGTCAGAAGATCCGAGGTCTTGTATTGAAGATCTTCACGTGGAGACGGAGCAAGCCATCATCGATTCTTGATTGAATCAACGAGGTAAATTGGCTAATTCCGTAGTAAGCATGTTTTAGGAATTTTATGTGTTAAAGCATGTTTTAATTCAAGTTATGAGCATGATACATGTGATAATTACGCGAATAGATTTTGTCTAAATAATCTGCTAAATAGATCAAATTCATGTGATCCGTTTTGAACGCACGCTTCCGCTGCCAGCCCCTTCAAGTATTTCGGTATTTTTTTCCCCAACCCCTATTATGGGTACTCCCTCCAGTCTCATTAAATATTCCATATTTTCTTATTTGGACGGACACAACAAATGTTTTATTTCATTTTTACTATTTTTAATAGGTGGACCTTATATTCTACTAACTCATTCTACTCACAATTATTACTCCATTAAACTAAGTATATAAAAATATTACTCACACTCCACAAACTTTTTTCTATCCAGTTTCCATCACAAAGTTACACAATTTCTTAAATTTAGACTTAGATGTGTGATATCTATTGGGAAAAGAATGGAGTAAAATCATTATTAAGATTACTCCAAAAAATATTGGAAGATCGTCTCATTGAAAACTGTCTTGATTGGGGTCTAGTTCATTTAGTAAATTTGTTAACTTTTGTAATTATAAATATGTTTGGAATTGTCTCAGATTATAATTTTTGTTTATCAATACTTACTCTATCTCTCCCTCTCTAGTTTAGAAGTTTACTTCAAACATGAAAATCAAGAAAAAAATATTGAATTAAATAAATAAAATGACAATAAAATAGAAGAAAAAATAAAACAAATAATTAAAGAGGAAGTAAAACAAATAAGATAAATTAAGTACGTTACTTTTTGCTATAAAAAAATTGACTCGATCCAAATGGTGATACGACTCAACTACAATGAGATGTAAAGTCGCCATGATCCATTGACGATGCTCATACTAACAAATATCAAATACATCACTAAATCTAACCCAACATTTTTCCAAATATATATACGTGAAAGATGTTGATGACATTAGAATAGAAGATATAGCTCAAGTAACACACAACTACAGTACAAAACACAAGTGAGACAAAGAAGACAAAACAAAAGAAAACTTAATTTCTCCAAACAACACACCAACTAAAGCCGAATGAAGGAAAGGCCTTTTCTTTCATAACACATCATGTAACAACACTTGGCCATTTCCAACATCAACTCGGACGTCTCCTCGAGCAGCTCGTCAGACGGCATCAGCAACGGCTCCTCGATTATGGCATCGAGGGTCTTGTCGAGGCGAAGTCGGGTCACTTGGATATATTGAGGTGGTGCAATTGCTGAAAATGGAGCTAGCGGTTTTGAGTGGAGAGATTTGGGAGGGATGGTTTGGATTGATGAGGAAGACATGGTGAATGTTCAAGTTTATGTGTTTTATTTCTTTGTTGCTAGTTTATATGTTTAGTTTTTGATGCTACTTATATAGTATGTGTAATGTGTGTGTTATGTGTAGTGGTGGCTTTAAGGTAACGTGGTGAAAACGCGTTGCTAAATTTCTTTCAAGTATTGAATCTTCTTTTTCTTTTCCACGTAGGAAATTTGTCTCAAGTATACGAGGATGTGTTTTAGGGCACTATAACAGTTTAAGTGAGTAGTACTCTATTTTTTCTATTACTAAATTCTAATTTATCCTCTTTTTTTCCTTTTTTTAATGTACTACTCCCTCCGTCCACATTAGGAGTTTCGGTTGACCATTTTAGTCCGTCCACTATTAGGAGTCTCGGTTCATTTTTCTCATAAATGGTAGGTTAACCCACTTTCCAACTCATTCTCCTTACATTTTATTATAAAACTAATATATAAAAATGGGTCTTACATTCCACTATCTTTTTCCACCACTTTCCTTTGTTTCTTAAACCCGTGCCGAACTCAAATGGGACTCCTAATGGCGGACGGAGGGGGTATATAATTTAATTCACTAAGACTATCTCCAACCATTTATACCAAATTCATTTTTGAGTATGTATCACACCATAAAGTAGTTTTACTTCAATTATTTATGTCAAATTCAACTTTTACTCTATTTTTGAGTATATGACTCACAAGTTTTTTTGCAGTAGCACTATATATGGTGTTGTTCCATAGAAAAATAAAAAAAAATAGGTTTGAGTTTGGTGTATAGTTGGAGAAGTTTTCTACATCAAAATTATTTTTTGTGTATGATTGGAGATGGTCTAATTCTAAACACCACTATCAAAATTCGTGTGTGAAAATCGAAACGTCCACCTAGACTACGATGGAGGGAGCACTTTCTAGTTTGCGGTGGATTCATGATACAATAGTGGAGGGAGTGAAATCAATAAATAGAATGAAGAAGAATGAAGAAATAAGGCTTTTTTCCACTTTAATTAAGTTCGAAAAAAATTCTTAAGACAACGTTTGACACCCTTGTTTTATTACCAAAAACTGCATATCAAGATGACGGCTGTAAGTTTCCTGTTGTTCCTGAGAAAAAATTAGGCCATCCTGGGTGTTAATGGCAGCTATATATATTGATTAAAAGAAGTTTTATATAAACAATATGGATATTTTTTGCTCGAAATTGGTTACCTAGGAATATATATTTAAGATTTATTTATCGTTATTTCGTGTAAGCTAGGATCATCACCAAGTCAATATGGGACAAGATTTAAGAGTTTTTAATACGCCGCCCCCTCACCTGTGGGGCAGACCCAAGTTGATGGTGGATTTTATCTCTTTATCTCTTCTCTTGCCTACCCACGTGATGGAAGTCCGATGTGTCATTCCGGCTCACACGTGAGGGGCATGTTAAAACCCTTAAAATCTTATCTCACATCGACTTGGTGATGATCCTAACTCCTCTATATAAGTATGGATAACTCTCTCCTTATAAGACATTTTAAGAGGTGAGTGACCCATTTCTAATATAGTATCAGAGCGGGCCCATGTCGATGATGAATGTTATCTCTTTATCTCTTCTCTTGCCTACCCACATAACGGAAGTCCGATGTGTCATTCCGGCCCACACGTGAGAGAGTGTGTTAAAACTCTTAAAATCTTGTCCCAAATCGACTTGGTGATGATAATAAGAACTAAACAAATTATTAAAATATATAAATTAATTTTATATGGAGTATAATATATTTACCAATACCAATAATTAAATTCATTAGGATAAAGGCATTTCTGGAAAGTGGATGAGGTTCAAGGAAGAAACGGTGGAAATTGGTCGGAAAAGGTGGCGTTGTGCAGTCTCTTTCAATTTTGTATCGTCGTTTTCCGGCTAAATTCCAAAATACTTCTTTTTAAAGATCGATATCACAACATATTAATATCACATTTTCTGCTTAATTTCAATTTAATTTCCCTGCCATACACGGCGCACGTGGTCTTGAATACATGGGATTGCGATTTCTCTCTTTTCATTGAATAAATATACTAGTACTCCTTCCGTCCATGAATTGGAGTCTCATTCATTTTCAGCACGAGTTTTAGTAAATGTTAAGAAAAGTGGATGGAAGAAAGTTAATAGAATATGAGTCTCACTTTTATATATTAGTTTTAAATGATATGTGAATGAAATGAGTTGGTGGAATGTGAGGCCTCTTTACCATTTATGGCAATTATGAACCGGGACTCCTATTCGCGGACAGACTAAAATGGAAAAACGGGACTCCTATTCATGGACGGAGGGACAGAGGGAGTATTTGATTGTGATTTCACTCAAATTGTATATTCACATTTTTAATATTTTTTAATTTGAAGATGATGAGAGGGTTGCCCAGTGTTTCTAAGGGATTGAAAACATGCACTCATAAAGGAAGGGTAAATAATCTTTAGAAATGGGAATTGCAAAAGGAAGATAGTCTAATTTGTAGTAATTACACTAATATATTAAAACTAAGAGTAGTGATTTAGAGACATAATGTCTCCATGCCATAATACCCCTATATCTCTTTGACATAAGATTAATTCAAATATGGACTAATATACCCTAATTGGATTATACATACCAAATCAAATTAGATATATATCCGTATTGATTTTAGCTAAATTGTAATATTCCGTTTTCATTTGTGCATTAGGTTAGACTTTATTTTTACAAATATTAGGCAGATTTTTATATTTTTTTAAGTAGTAGTATTAGGAAGCCAGTATATTTTATTACTATATTATTTTTATATCTTAATTATATTCGTAATGTGCTTTGTATGAGTTTGATTTTCTTTCTATTTTTTATACTTTTTATATACCATTAGTTAGTTTGTATTTTAATTTTTATATTATGTAGTGGTTTTAATCTGTTAGTATGTGTTTGAAAGTTCAATTTATCACTGTATATTCATTTTTAGATATAAGATAGACTCCGTATTTTGTATTTTATTGTTTATTTTGTGATTATAATATTGTTAGTTTTACATAATATGACTTGTTTTCTTAACCGTGCTATAAAATAAGTAACTATTTTAATTTTATAATATGTATGACTTTGAAATTGAACATTATGGTGATAATAACTCAATATTTTAAATTTAAAAATAGTAAATAATAAATGAGTTCATAACATATGATTATATTTTTTTTAAGATATGACTATAGCGTTTCAAAAATGAAGAATTAAATGAAATTAAATTCGGGATTGTAAAGAATTACAATAAAATCTATGAAATTCCTAAAATCAAAATCATAAACTTAATTTATACCAATATGTCATACTTATATCAAATTTTAATTTATTTCATCATAATGAATTGAACTAAGAACTCTAATATTTATAAAGCATATGAGAAAATATTTAATATATAAATTTAAAATATAAAATAGATGAGTTTGGAACATTTGATTATTTCTATGGTTGAAGTTTAATTGTAACTTTCTAAAAATTAAAAATTTAAAGAAATTTAAATTTTAGAAAGTAAAGAATTTAAAATAAAATTATAAAATCCTCAAAATCAATACCGCAAACTCAATTAGTTTTAATATACTAGTATTATCAAATTATTATTTTTTTCATGATATAGTGAATTGATCTAATAACACTAATATTTTATTACAAAAGAGATAAATTATGAACTACATCGCTTTAAATTATCAAATGATAATTTTTTGGTTGAAGTTTGACTGTAACGTTCCAAAAATTAAGAATTTAAGAATTTGGAAAGGAAAGAATTAAAAACAAATCATGAAATTCTTAAAATCGAAACCATTACAATCAGTATTATTATATAGTATATCAATTTATAATTTGTTTCATAATATAGTGAATTGACCTAAAAACTCTAATATCTTGGTACAAAAGATAAAATAGTAACGGCATAACTTTAAACTACTAAATGGATGAGTTAAGAACATGTGATTATTTTTTTTTATCTAGGATCGACTTTAACGATCTAAAAACCAAGTACTTAAAAAAATAAAATTTTGGAAAGTAAAGAATTCAAATTAGAATAAACTCGATTAGTATTAATATAGTATATACTTTAAATTTGAATTTAGCTCTTAATATATTGATTGAACTAAGAACACTATTAACTTTAGAGCTTTAAAATATTAAGTAGACGAGTTAAAAATATATGAATTTTTTTATCAATGTTTGATGCAGCTTTCCAAAAACTAATAGATAAAGTAGGAGTGAAAAAGAGAAAAAAGTGTGAACAAATTTCCGCAAATAAAAAGGATACTAATTGCAGTGGACGGACCAAAATTAATATGTTCGAAAGAGCAAATATTAAATTTATATTTTTTATAAAATTATTAAAGCATTTGATTTTTTTAATATTTCAAAATTATTGTTTTATTGTTTTTCATATTAATGGAAAAATAGCTAAAAATTGATAAACTTTTACTTATACATTCATTAATTTATTTTTCCAGCAAATTAAAAAAATAAATCAACTACGTATAAAAATTACTCCCTTAGACAAATAATCTTCGAACTTACTATATAGGTATTTGAATATTAATCCATATCTTCCATATATATTTCCCATAATGAAGCCATCTTATTTATATCATAAGTAATTAATACTCCTTATTCAAATTTTTCCATTTTCTAGATGTAGGGGCAAAAAAGTACCTTTATAAAATACAAATTTTATTAAAAGTAGAATATAATGCAATATTATTATTCAACCCTCATTATGACATTGCCATTATGTCTCCAAAACATTTCTCTAAAACTAAATCACTCAACAGTATTTTTGATGAAATCCAAGCCCTTAGCTCAAGTGGTTGATGAGGGAGGCAAGGATACCGCGTCATACTAGAGGTCACGAGTTCGACCCCTGGGAGGCGCATCTTGGGGATTAATTTTCCCTGGGGGTTCTTGAGTCCTGGCCTGGACCCAAGCGCTGGGGGAGATAGGTTAACGACGTTCCCATGATTGGGTTGATAGGTTAGCTGGTCTGGACTCGTGCTTGGGGAAGGGTTGGCTGACTCGTTCCTTCCCATCTCGACAATGAAGCGCGTCTCGGTGGTAAGACGCTTCACCTCCGACCGTTAGGCCGGGGGTCCGAGTCACTTCGGGGTTAGATGAGGAACCATCATCGATCCTCCTTTAAAAAAATGATTAAAAAAACAGTATTTTTGATGAATTGCAGCTGATGATAGTTGAAAAGAAATTAATTTGAGCTAGATAATTAAATCAAATTTCCAAAAATTGCCTTTTTGTACAAGAATAGAATTGACTGATAAACCGTCTAATAAATGTTTGAGCTTAATATTAGCTGTTGGTGACCTTAAAAGTCAAAAAGTTCTTTTTTGTTTTTTCCTATAATTTATAGAGTTTAATATACTCCCTCCGCCCCACTCATATAATGGATTTCTTTTCGGCCCGAGAATTAAGAAAATGATATGTATTGAGTTAAAGTGGAGAGAGTAAAGTATGAGATAGGAAAACGTAAGAGAGATAGAGAGATAATAAAATAAGAAAGAGAGAATAAAGTAAGAGATAGTTGAAATTTCGGTATTAGCTAAAAAAGGAAATCAATCACTTGAGATGGGACAACCCAAAATGGAAAGTTGATCACTTGAGGTGGGACGGAGGGAGTACAATTTTATTATCTAGCAAGTTGTAAGAGGATGAATGAGACTGAGAGTAGTATTATCAAATTATATTGGACATTTTTTTCGATACATTAAGAAAAGTTCAAAGCCAAAAATGATCAACAATAAAAAAAAACCTAAACAAAAATAACAACTAACAACCATCAAAACAACAAGAAATAGAACCAGACTACCGTCACCAAACAATTGACGAGCTAAAGGTCGCAAATAACCAGAATACGAAAAAAAATTTAAAGAACAAGCAAAACAACATATAAACAACACCAAAGCAACAAAAATCATCATCGTAACAACAACTAAGAGTAGCAGAAAGACCAGAAAAGCACATTGCCGGAGTGCACGACCGAAGGAAGGTAGAAACAACGAGAAATGGCATATAGTACTAAGTTCTCGTCATTTCAACATAATGTTTGCAACATTTCGAGGAGCAAAAATGTGCAAAACAACCTTCATAGCAACATAACCTCGTTATACATCAATAATTAACTACATAAGTCAAATATCTAATACTATAGTGTGTAAGTTTTTAAGAGACATGATGAAACATTATTAAAAGCTGAAATCATGTAAAGATTTAATATATTGAGCATCAAATCAAGATTATGAGGCTATGTTTTATATGTTCAACAACTCAATTGATACAATTCATATGAACTTCAGCAGTTGAAATTTTCTTCCAACTTTGAGACTTTAGAAAATAATAGACGTGATTTTTAGAAAATAATAGACTTTTAAAAGGCGCATTTTTTTAAAAAAGATTTTCTTCTTCCCTCGAGAGTAGGCAACTACATATCCTTTCCTCCATGTTTTTTTGTAGGACCATCAACCTCATACAGCGTAAAATTAGTAACTTCATTTTCATCTTGTAACTTGCACACAAGGAATTTAGGCAAAGATCGCGACGCACGTCCAACTATCGTGCTCGAGCTTTGCCCTTAGGTTCAAGACTTGGTCCTAGCTACGGTACGATTTGGAGCTCAGTTGTCCAATGCCAAAAACTACAATTCTTTATTTAAGTACTATAAATTTTTCTTAATTAGTTAGGCATATGACACTTCACAACTTACTACTAACAACACTATATTTAATTAGTTGAAAGTCGAATCTACTTTAGTAATATTATGGACCAAAATTAGTGTCTTATCTTTATCTTGTTTTGATATTTAGTAGATTTATGGGAAATTATATGATACTGAAAATTGTTTATTGATGTATCTACTAAAATCAAACAAAATAAACTAAAAAAAATTTTACTACTCCCTCCATCCCAGATAATTCGTCTCATTTTGACCGGGCACGGGTTTTAAGAAATGTAATGAAAAGTGAGTTGAAAAAGTTAGTAGAATTTGAGTCATACTTTTATATATTAGTTTTATAATAAAATGTGAGTATAAATGAGTTAATGGAATATGTGGTCCACTACTAAAAATAGTAAATGGTGAAATGAGACAAATTATATAAGATAGACCGAAATAGAAAAATAGAACAAATTATCTGGACGGAGCGAGCAGTAGTTAGCGTACGCATATGGAAAGACGTAGTATAATAAATTTGTAGAATTCATGCTTGGATAAGGAACTCCCACTTGCCACATGTAGACTACCTGAGGTTGCCTTGATGCTAGGATATATAGGTGTGTGTCTTTGTCAAATTAATTATGGCCTTGTCAACTTCCACTTATAACTAAAAGTGAGTTTTTAACATTAAGCTAGTAGACTAGTCATTATAAATACTTAGCACAAAATATATACACCTACATTTGAAAGTCTTAATTTTATATTAGTTATTTTTAGGTAAACTCGGTTAAAAAAACTATACTAGTTTCTTTAACAAGTTCATTAATAGTCAAAGTAATAATATAATTTCGGATTTTCTATTTGCACAAAATGGAACCAACTAGCTACATACTCCTACAATTTATATTTTCTTCCGTCGGTATTGACTACCTCGGGACAAATTACGACTTAACCTCTATAATCAGACATTTAAATCCGAAAATCAAATCACAAGCAAGTAGAACTCGATACAATGTGTCTACCTCTCATCACTTTGAGGTCACATCGCGAGTTTAATTGCAAAAGCAAGATCGGCACAAAGCGCTAAAATCTATTGGATAACAATATTGACTCAATCCATATCCATATAAAAAAAATAATAGCAATAAATAAATAAATAGTGGACATTATTCATCATCCATCTAAGTTCTATAAATTTCAACCATAGCCTCTTCCCTTCATTCATCATTCAATCTTCATCAAAACTTTCTACTTCTCTCTCTCGAAAACCCTAAAAATGGCGAATGCCCGTCTAGCGAGATTCATGACCGAGGTGGCGCCACCGCAGTTTGTGAGCATAATGAGGAATAGGGCGTCGAAGATGCTTGACACCATACATGAGGAGGAGAGGGAAGCAACAATCAAACTCTCTCTGTCTCTGCCCTCGCCTTCTCACTCTGCATCATCTGTCCATGCTCAACAACTCCTCAACAATGTTCATAAATCTTTGTCCCAATTCCATGAGTGAGCGCATGTTTGTACACGCGCTCACTTTATGTGTATATGTGTATATGCCCTAGCATCGTAGCTAAATGGCATTTAATTTCGACTCTAACTCTGTTTGTGTTGTTGCTGCTTTTTTTAGACTTTGGGAAGTTGAATTATGGATCTAAATTTTGCAGCATGTGAAATTTGGTTTGTATTTGTAATAGAATTAATTGAATATAGTTCATCAGTTTGACTGCTTTTATTGTTTCTTCTCTTGCAACCACCAAAGTTATGATATAATATTTATATATATTTTGTGGTAATATAATACTCAAATTAAGCGTTAGAGGGAAAAATTAAAGAGTTAATTGTTGTAAATAACAAAAATAGGTTGTAAGTAAGTTTTTGATAAGATAAACCTCCGATCGGCATCCGTGGATCGGCGATCGATAAATGTCTGTCGCGGACGAGCGATAAATGTCTGTCGCGGGCAAGCGCCCCGTCGAGCAAGACGGTTGTCTCACTTTAGATAAGAGAATGAACAATAATATTGATATTCTTGATAGATTTCTCGAATAATTATAATAACTCCTATTTATAATGCTAATAACTAACTTAATGAAAAAAAAACAAAGATATGAAAAAGATACGTAAATCCTTATCAGTATCAGTTTTTTACTGCGAACTCTATTTTTAAAATAATAGATTAAACATCGTTAGAGGGGTTTATTTAATGGTTGATTGACTTGTTGCACAATTTTCACCCGAATTCTGATTTCAACGCGATTAAGTTAATAGTCTTATTTTTTTAATAAACAAACTATGATATACTCCTCCGTCCTTGAAATGTACGAACTATTTCATTTTTAGTTTGTTGAAAAATATGAACTTTTTAATTTAGAAAATTTTATTCTTCACTAATAATACTTTAAAAACTTTTTCTTTCTCTCTCTTACTTTTCTAATTATACATTAAAACTCTGCCAGACCAAATGTTCTTACTCTTTTGCGGTAGGGTATTTTATTGATACCATTTTACTATACCTATCACGAGATACAAAAAAAAGTTTAAATATTGTAATTGATAGAAAAGAAATGGTGTTTGTAGTTATAACAATTCATAAAAGTACAATACAAATTTAGGTAAATATTTTATTATTGTGACCATTACTCTAAACATAAAGTCGAGAAAAAGAAAATCAAATATGGCCAACATAAAAAATTATGCGAATTTTAAAGTAACACAGCAGGTGTTAATCAAGAAACAAAGGTGTCAATGCTTCTATTTTCCCAACGTAAAATTAAACGGTGTTCATTCTGGAATTTGTTAAAAAAAATGAGAACATAATAAGCAATTGAGGTTTAGTTAGTAATCCAATATTTGAGGTGTGATAGATTGCCCAGCCCATTTCAAGTTTAAATGGTCAGGTACTTACAAGCTTAAAAATGTGAGAAATCAGGCCCAACATCATACATAAATCCATTAGATTTGATCCATTAGAGTGTTGGTTTATTTTATACTAAAATCTATTTTTGATCCCCTACATTTTCTCTAAAATTCTTTCTGGTTCTATACATTAAGTTTGTGATCTTTTGGTCCAAAACATTATTTTTTGGTCCAGACTTAACCTTTTCCGTTAAAATTAACGGTCAAAAGTGTTTGACCAAGTTAATAATTTAATTAAAATCTAATTAACCTAATGAACTTAATTAATTCTATTAAAATTTATAAAATATTATTTTACTTAAAACAAAGATTGATTAAATTAAAAGGAAAATTACTTGAAATAAATTGACGTAATTATGATCTAATCAACTTAATTAATTATTATTCTAAATTAAAATATAAAAACTAACTTTTACTTTCATGAAAATAACATTTACGAGACTTTAATAAAAATAAAAATAACATTTTCGGGACCATACTTCTTTTCGACCATCCCCAAAAATCAACCAATATTCCATGTTATTTTTGGGTGAAGTCCTGTAAATGTTATTTTTATTAAAGTAAGTAGTTTTTAGTATATTTTAATTTAGAATATTAATTAATTAAATTAATTAGGTTAATTAGATTAGAATTAAGTCAATTTTCTATTTTAAGTAATTTTTCTTTTAATTTTATCTATTTTTATTTTCAGTAAAATAATATTTTATAAATTTTAATATTAAAATTAATTAAGTTAATTAGGTTAATTAGATTTTAATTAAGTCAAACACGTTTTACCGTTAACTTTAACATAAAAAGTTAAGTTTACACCAAAATATATTGTTTGAGCCTAAAAAGTCACAAACTTAATAGGACTAATAAGTTTTGTAGGCAAACGTAAGAGACTAAAAATGGACTTTAATCTTTATTTTATTTATAGTTGGGCTGGTTATTTAAAAACCCAAATTTTCTTTTCCTTTTAAAAGCCCAGAGGATAGGGATTAGGCGGACCCCACATGTAAATAGAAACATCAAAATTGATAGATCTGTATATAGCGCAAGCTCAAAAGTAGCCCCACAAATCGGGTACATCTCTAAGAGAAGAGATCATAAACTAACTGTTAACTAAAATCATGGAGACGAAGCACTAACAAAATTGGGAAAATTTCCTCATTTTAGGTTTTGAATTTGAGTCTCCCATGCAACCTTTAAATTTATATTCATTTATCTTTTAAAAGAAAAAAATATTGTAAAATAAAAAATTGAATACTCCATCCGTCAATCATTTAAAAATTCATTTTGAATCGGCACAGATTTTAAGAAATTGTTAGACTTTATGAAGAAAAATAAATAGAAAAAGTGAATGGAATTGAAGACTCATTTAAAGTATTAGTTTTATATTGAATTGTGAATGTAAAAAAGTTGATGAAATGTGGTATCCGCATACTAAAAGTGGAATAAAGTAACTGGTTTTCTAAATCGTGGACAAGTCAAAATGACAAAATGATTATTTAAATGGTGGACATAGGGAATATTAAATATTAATGGAAACTAATTAAAGAATTTTCTTTTTAGACTTAACCAAAAAACAGACACTTGTATTATGTCAACTAACCGATGTAAATAGTTTTCCTATAATTAGGCCGATCAAAATGGATATCCAAACCCAAAAATTTTGGATAACTGGACATTCGAAGCCCGATTTTTCGGATTTCGGATGGGGATCGGGTAGTGACAATTTTGGATTATCAGAGGTATACTTGAATTTTCCGAATTATTTTTAAAAAATAATAAATTATATATTTATTTTTATTTTTAAAAATTTAAGTAATTAAATATAATTATGCTTACATGATTTCATTTTAGTTAATAGTTAAACGTATTAGCGTTAATGATTTAGGGAGTTAGAGTATACCACAAAATTCATACTGCCTCCCTCCCCTTCTCTGCTCTCTTGTCTGCGCCTCCCTCTGCCGCTAGCTTTTGCCCTTTCTTATGAATTTTGTTTTACTCAAAGTTGGTAATTATTTTCTATTAAATACTACTTCAAGTTTGAATTAAATATGAACTACATGTTTTTATTTCTAAAAAGTTGTGGTTGATTTAAAAAAAAAATTAAAAATCACAATCAGAACTGGGACCCAATTTTTCCGGACTGAATATCCGATTTTTCGTGACTGGATACCCTAGTAGGGTAATTGGTTACCCGAAATCAGATTTGGATCAAGTATCGGCTATTATTTTTTAGAAATTTCGGGATCGGGTTCCCCAAATATTTGAATCTGATATCCGCGGGTACTCGATTTGACAGACCTACATATAATATTTTCCTTTTAACCATGATGGAACTATACAACCAAAAATGAGAATTCCTAGTTTGGAGTAAATAAGAAATGAATATTGACATCTAATATCATGGAACTTTGAAAAAGTTGAATTTTTTCCCACGAACTTTGAAATTAACAAATAATATCACGAACTTTACCTCGAGTTTGTTATTTCCCCCAAATAAAAAAATTCCAACTATATTAATAGATTGAATAACAATTTTGGAGGGTATGCTTCAAGAAAAAAACTATCCTTAAAGATTGAAAAACTTGAAGCTCTCGAAGTTGTTGTCAAGAAATTACGAAAAAAATCCGTATCATGATATTATTTTCCGGAATTTTTTCATTGGTGGGAAATAACAAACTCGGGGTAAAGTTCGTGATATTATTTGCCAATTTCAAAGTTCGTGGAAAAAACCCAACTTTTTGAAAGTTTCATGATATTAGGTGTCAATATCCCAATAAGAAAATGCCACTTTATTTTTGAGGTATAGATATCGAAATCCGATTAAGTCTGGTTGAGAAACTCACGTAAGGTATTTGTTTATCCGAAAGAACCATCAGGTCAGGCATTAGGTGACAGGAAGGTTTAAACAATTTTTCAGGTTGAATATCCGATTTTTTTGATCGAGTACCTGATGGTAAATGATTCGTCAACCCTAACTAGACGCAAAGCTCCGTTGACTCGTTGACAATCATGCCCATATATAGAGATATAGGCCAACACAACTTATGGCAGTGAAGGGACTTAAGCCCCTAGATATACTCCCTCCATCTCATTAGAAATGAAACATTTGCTTTTCAGCACGGAATTTTATGTATCATTGTTTTATGAGTTAATAAAAAGATAATAAAGTAAAAGAGATGAAAGAATAGAGATGCTATTGTTTCCATTTTAGAAAGAGTTTTCATTTTTAATGGGATAGAGTGAGTACTTCATTCATCCCATAATAGTAGAAATTCTTTTCATTTTGATTGTCCCATAAAAGTAGTCCAATTAATTTTCAATAATTTTTTTCCTTTCTAATAAGGTTGATTCATTCTAACAATACTCCAATCTCTTTTTCTTTCTATATTTTTCTTACTTTATTAATTCTATATTAAAATTTATACTACTATTTTTAAACTATCTATATTTATTATATAGTGTTGATTGTTGTGTGAAATTCTCTATCATCTTTAAAGAATATACAATACTATAAATATTCTCTGAGATTTCTAAACTCAATAATAATATCTAAGCTCATATCAAAATAATTTTTTGCATTCGCTCTGTTGGAGAATACACACCTCGACCAACAAATATTAGTATAAGAGAGTGGACTAGCTTGTTAAGTGAATACGAAATTGTGACATAATCTGATCAATTTATATTTGCTTAACATTAATCTAAATTGTTAAGAAATTTATGAACTCACATTTAGAGGAAAAGAAATATTAATAAAACAGAAATTTTATTCTGAATTAGGATGGCGAATTAATTGTTGCGCCGAATGTAGCACACCAAACTTTTAAAAAATCATATATATTCAATAAAGTTATGTTACTTTATTTCGGAACTTTTTGACCGACATCAAAAAGCCATATTAATCTTTTCAATTTAAGTATTTTAAATTATATGGTTGTTCTTCAGTTGTGCTTTGATAATTTTGTCTGCCTTAGTAAAAAACTTAATATTATGTCGTAATATACTTTCGGCACGCGAAATAAAGTTGTTTTTTCAATCATTTTTACTATTGTTTTCATACACAATCATTTAAGTTGAATATCTAACACACCGTTGACAAATTAATCATTTAGCTGCCATTTGTTTTTCTCGTTTTGTAATACTAGTTAACAGTACATTATTATTGGCAACTTTGTCGCTTAAGTTCTTTTTCTAGTAAAAATAGAACTTTTCAACAAAACTTTGATTTGCAATGCACAATATCATAAATTTACTTTATTTAATTTGTGTTTTATATTAGTGCAGGAAAATGTCATGAAGATATGAGCCACCATATTTGAAATGAGATTTTCCAAACTGACATTCACTACAATAAAAATCATCATACATAAACCAGCCATTAATTTATTACAACATCTACTACAACCAACATTTTCTTACAACAATTCAATCTTACATATCCAAATCCTCGAACTATCACCGTCACATTGGAGGCGACGGTGATTGCTTAAAGGTTTTGAACTCTACGTTCCACTAAATTAAAGACGTTCATGATTGATCACTAGATGTCACTCTTCATGCCTCCACATTTGATTCAAGCCATCAAAAGATTTTCAACGGCACGAGACATCTAGAGTGATAAACGTTGTCCAAGCATCCTAAGATAACGACATCAGAAGATTATTGGCGAGATAGTCACAATAAAAGAATGTATTAGTATGCATTAATGCATAATTAAACTCTACATCACTCAACTGTCAATAATCTTAGTAGTGGACAATATAACTTAGCTAGAAAGTAGATAAATAGGACATAGATCGAAAAAGTAGGAGAGAGAATGTTTATAACAACTCGCCTGAAGAGCGACAAAGGCCTTTTCTGCAATGTACTTGTGTAAGAGTGAGGCTCCCCGTTGTTGTAGCTTGTCTGGATGCAGGCACAAAATGGATTTTTGATACGCTTTCTTAACCTGTGAGCTCTCCATTAATTTCATTAGAGGTATTGCGATCCAACCGCTATTGGGCCATAGAATCTGAAGATCCCAACATGGTAATATCAGGTTTTGATCGTTAGGTAAAAAAAATGAAATTAAAGATCATATTTGTTGTCTTCTCACATGATGTAGGGAAGATAATAGCAACCGGATGTCGGATTCCTTGCCGGTCAACCAAAGCCTTATCTTCTCATCGAGTATGCTCGTGTCATCTTCTAATAGAGAGCTATCCTCAACTCGATTTGATGAAATATGAGACTCATCCATCACTTCTGCATTGTTTAAACCAAGATTAAATATAGCCAAAAAATCCAACCGATATAAACATGAAAAATCAGTTAATTAATTAACTAACTAACTAACTAACCTTGTGTAATTGGTTTCTCTTGAGAAGAATATTTGCGAATCCTATCCTTGGCCCATGCGATGGCTTCATCGACATCGGTGGATTCGTAGGCAGTGTCTCGGCTGCAAGAATCGAGCTCTATCACGTACGAGCTCATCAACTCATCTTCATCTATTTCCATTTCCATTTCTTCATCGATTATTTCGCAGCTCTCTGCGTTTGATATCGCAGATGATGGTGAGTTGAACTGTATGTCGTCGTTTTCAGTCACTCTGAATTTCATTTGCTCAATATCAAGATTTTCTTCGATTTCTTTGGATCCCCACAATTTCTCTAGAAACTCATTTTCACAATCCATGTTGGAAAACACTGGCTGTTTTTTGTGATGTGAATCCCACTTAGTCTTGATGTTTATTGGCCTAAAAATGTGCATAAAATTAGTATCATACATTTATCTAAATCTAAATATATCATATAGTCAAAGTAGGGTTGAATAAAATAATATATGTACACATCTTGTTTATATTAATTCGACGTGTTTTCTAATACTTGTCTCTGATTGAAAAAGTGAAGCGATTTCGAGACCAAAAAATCAAAATTTTAGATCGATGATCCAACATGCTAAGCGGAGTTCATTTGTGTTTTTACATAAAAAGAAATAATTGGGATAGCTCGGAACAGAATATTACTCAAATAACTTTGACGAATGGATTATATTTTGTCGAAAAAGGGACTAATTTCATGTAATAGAAAAAGTAGTAGTACAAATTTTACTACTTCCCGCCGTCAGCACATGTCTTAAGAAATTGTTTAATTATATAAAGAAAAATAGGAAAATGAGTTAGTAGAATATAGTTCGCAATTCATTTTATAATAAAATGCGAGTGTATTGAATTAATTGACTGATGGGTCCAATTACCTAAAATGGAAAAAAACAAATTAGATTTAAATCATGAAAATCTTAAATAGTAAAATGTGACTTTAAATCGCGAACCTGAGTATTTTTTTACGATTACACACCTGAGCTTGGAAGCTAATAAGGAAATGTCGTCGCACACAGGAAAGCGGACGGGGCTGAGCTCCTCGGAGCTCAGCACCGACGACGAATTCGTCTTCAACCTCGACCTCCAGCTCATCATCTTCGTGGCGTCCCATCCGAAAATGTCGCTGAAAAAGCCACTCCTTTGGCGGCTGCTACGATCAATACTAACCTGCTGCAAAGATGGAATATCGAAAAGGGGCAAATTCCGGCCCCTCCGCCTCACCGGCTGCGCCGCCGCCTCTGCCGGTTTCTCAGTTGGCCAAAATATGTCGTCGTAGAAGCAACCGGCGGCGGATAGGTGGTGGGAGAATATGCTGCGGGGAGCGTCATCGGAGACGCTTATGTTGGCGGCGGGCCGCTGTATTTCCGATCTCATTCGCCGGAGATCCTCCATTTTCGTGTTAGTGTGATTTGATTGGTATCAATATGCATGATTGTGTTTCCTTTATATAGACATTTTTTTTTGTAGTTTTGTAATTTCCACCGTTATTTGGTCTTTCATTTGTTGAGCTGTAGACGCGTTGGAATCAATGAGGATTCATTTCTAGAGTGCGGGATGAGTTGTTATTGGGTCGATCTGTTAACGATCCAACCCGTTAAAACAGATCAGACACGGCCTTTGAAGAAAATCTGAAATCCGAATATGAACTCAAACATTATTCGCACACCATACGAACAAGGCTATAATCCAAACCCAAAATAATCGTTTCTTTATGGGACCGACCCAAACAACATGATTATGTGTTGGGTTAGGGTCTGGTTATTCGTTAATAAATAAAATTATTGTTTTAATTATTTTTAATAATTATAAAAATGTTAAATATTACTTTTATTGTTTAGATTTAAACTGTGACAAATTTTAATCATGTTATAATTGGTTTTAGTTGTGTAATTTCATATTTTATCGTGTAATATTAAGTTTTAATCATGTAAATATTATGTTATGGTCGTTATCATGTCGTGTCAAGCTAAACTATATAGTAACTCACTTAGTCTCACTATTATTAACGGTAGGTCTGATATTTTTTTCGCATGAGAGCATAACTCGTACGAAGTTTTTAAATTGAAACTCAATAAGAATCCGATGATTTTGAGATCTTAATTTGACTGACACTCAATCCTATTTTATCATATTTATACTTTATACATTTTGACTTGGGGAAATGCCCTAACATGCTAGCAATGCAAGTGGCATCGTAAGAGTTCACGCCTAAGCAAAGATTCATCCTATCCAATTTTACTTAGTTTTTGAAAGCGTTATGACTTCCATCGTATCACATTCATAGTCATAGATATGAATATGATCCTAGGATTAGGAATGTTAGGTAGTACTAGTTGATAGTGGAATATTCTTGATTTTTTAATACTATTTTCGTCCTACAATAAGAGTCATATATTTTCATTTAAGTTTATCCTATAATAAGAGTCATATTTCACTTTTACCACTACAAAAAACTCGCAATTTAAGTGACGAAATTATCTGTCATTAATCCGCGAAATTTAGGCACTTAACAGATTTAGTGACATCTTAAGTATCAACAGATTCGTCAATACAAAGCTTGTTAGTAAAAATATTAGCGACAGACAAATCCGTCACTAAAGTTACAATGACGGAAATCAAGGAGGCTGCCATGGTAAATTCGGATTAGTGACTGACTATTCTGTCACCAATTAGCGACTGACGATTTTCAGTCACTTA
This sequence comes from Salvia splendens, assembly GCF_004379255.2. Taxonomy (NCBI): domain Eukaryota; kingdom Viridiplantae; phylum Streptophyta; class Magnoliopsida; order Lamiales; family Lamiaceae; genus Salvia; species Salvia splendens. Next base: position 7,249,487 of record NC_056052.1, on the reverse strand, counting down.
TCCGTCACTACTTCTTGAAATTTCCGCTGCTATCACTAATTCCGTCACTAATTTTTGCGTTTTTTTTGTAATGTACCATAAATAATAAGTAGGTCTGACATTCCACTAACTCACTTCACTCACATTAATATAAAACAAATATAGAAAGTGGGTCACAAATTCCAGCAACTTTTCCAATTTACTATTCTTTACATTTCTTAAAATCCATTCACACACCAAATGTGTGTGACTTCTATTGTAGAAAATGTGTGTGACTTCTATTGTAGAACGGAGGGAGTATCTATGTTAAGACCCTATTTCATTTTTGATGTGTTTAGTTCATAAGAAAAGATTCATCCTATCCATTCTTGATTTCTCCCTCCGTCCCAAATAATTTATCACCATTTGAGTCGGCACGAGTTTTATAAAATGTAAAGAAAAAGTGGGTTGAAAAAGTTAGTGGAATGTGGGTCGTAATTTTGTGGAGTATATTAGTTTTACTCCATAATAAAATGTGAGTGGAAATCACTTAGTGAGATATGAGATCCACTATAAAAATAGTAAAAGGTGACAAAATTTTGGGGACGAACGAGAATGGAAATAAGTGACATATTTTCAAGGATGGATGGAGTATTTAATATCTATGTTAAAGACCCTATTTTATTTTAATTTTTCATAAACTAATACTCCCACCGTGCCTCTGTAGTAAAGGCATTTCTTTTCGGCACGAGATTTAAGAAAAATTGTTTTAAATGAGTTAAGTAAAAGGAGAATAAAGTAGAAAGGAAAAAGGTAGAGAGATGAAGAGAGAGTAAAGTACTTTTTGCCAAAAAAAAAGAAATGACTCAGCTACAGTGAGACAATCCAAAATTGAATACGACTCAGCTACAGAGGGACGGAGGGAATAAATAATTAATAACTTATGCTCAATATAGAGATTGAGAAATACTAATAATGTTCAAAATCTTGGACTTAAATAATAATTGTAATATATTATATTCTACATTATTTTCTCTCTTAATTTACTCTTTCTCCAATTAACTATTTATTACTACTATTATATATCCAAAATGAATGCAGAAAATGAAACACCTCTATTAACATGGAATGGAGTAGTACTTTTTAATCTTTTTATGAAAATAAAGAATTTTAGTTTACAAACTATAATAAACTTTTTTGATCTAGAATTTTTTTAGCTTGTCTATAAAATTTAGTTCACTAATGTTCATGGTAACTTTATCTCTCTAATAATATAATCCTAATATTTATTAATAATCCTCTAATTATTTTTTTATTTCTCTTATACTTTTATCCAATTTACGTTGAAATATATGATGTTAACATCAAAACTATTAGTCTCTCCGTGTCATTCTAAGTACATAAGTGAAAAAAATAAAATAAGAGAGAGAAAAGGAGAGTTATATTTCTAATTTAAGAAATATATAACTTATGAGACATTCCAAAAGGTAAAGTATGTCATTTAAATTGGGGAGGGAGTGTTAGATGTAGGAAGCACAGTCTAACCATAACAAGCTTAGAATATCCGTAGAATTTCCGACAAAAAAATGACCTAACTTTGTCATATTTTCAACCCTATCAAATCTTATGTTAGGGTATGAGCAAAACCTAGTACTTAATTTTTTAATTTGATAGACCCTACACTAACTGTACGCGCAGAACAAATTATATAATGAACACGCATTCTATGGAATATATAACATATACTCCACTACTATTTAGTTAAGTGACAACGAAACTAATGCCAAACTATACACTAAATGGTTACCGCATGATGCTTAAAAATGATTTGGTTTAAATTTTAATGAGATGGTCTTGTATATGTTTATTTTGAGTTGTGATATATGCATAACTCAATTTTAATATCAAACGGTACGATTAAACATGGAGGTTAATTTTTAAAAAATACAAAAATCATTTTTAGATCGTTTAGAAAATTCAAATTTTATAAATGGAGATAACTTAAAATAATCTATAAATGACTCCCGATTTTTCAAATCCAAATTTTCTAATTGAACTAAAACAATCTATTAATAACCTATGTGTTAATTAAAAGCGATCTTCCGTGTTCTGGTTATGTGGTTTGATTTTAAGATTGAGTTTTATTTTGATCAATTTGGTTTATTTCTTCTTTGTAATCACTTTTAAGTTTTCATTTATCTTTATAGGAATGTGATCAAATGCATACTCTAAATATTGTACAAACTCCAAACTATAATATGGGCCGTTAGAAAATATCAACGGATGATAAAATAATAGCAACAAAAAATGTCGAACATAATGTCAACGGTTGATGTTGTGTTGAAATTGTGTTGACATTGTATTGATTTTGTGTTGATATCAAAATCTTGAAATTTTACTCTGTGTTGACATTGCGTTGACATTGTATTGATACAATATTGAAAAGTTTGGAGTTTGTACAATATATGAGTTTGCATTTTATCACTATCCTATCTTTATATTAACCCATAAATACTACTACCCCGTCCCGTAATAGGAGTCACATTTACTATTTCAATATGTTCCACAATAAGAGTCATATTTCACTTTTACCATAAATGATGAGTAGAAATCACATTCCACTAACTTATTTCACTCACATTTAATTATAAAACTAATATAATAGTGGTACTCATAGTCTACTAACTTATTCGATTCACTTTTTTTTCATTTCTTAAAACTAGTGCTCAAAATAAATGTAACTCTTATTGTGGGATGGAGATAATAAGTAATAAGCTCCTAACTTGGCTCACAAAATCAGACGGAGTATTTTTTTTTATTAGCACTACTTTTTATTAATATTTATATTTTTGTGTTTATTTCATTTTTATATTCATATAAGATGTTATAATTACAAATGAAGAAAATAGGTGGGTGAGCCCATCGGGCATCGGGCACATGGCAACTAAGGGATATGCTTATAAACCGTGTTCCTCTATCTTCCATTCTCTTTTGTTTTTTCCTTCTTGTACAAAGGTGAAAGATGAACTTTAATAATGAAGAAAAGTTAATAATAAAACAAGGAAGATAGATCAAGATAAACAGAAGAAGTATTAACATTATTTTGGAACGTTTTTTTTATAGTAAATAAATCACATGGAAAATTGGCCAATGACAATAGTCCAAAATCTGTATAATTGAAAGATATTTTGCTGTGGGTCCTGCGTATATAGATAATTATAAAGTTGAGTCATCTAATTTGCTTTATTTTGAGAGCATATGTATTTGATCAAATTTTCTTTGTACAAATTATTTAAAGCGTATGTATTTTATTAAACTATTGATAAGACGTCTAAATGAAATAAAATGGAGGGAGTATTAATTTTTAGTTGTTCTCGAAATAACTCGACCTATTTATCTTTGCCATGGGTTCCATTTATTATTCGTCAAAAACTGATTCCGAGTATTTAAACCTTAAATTTGAGTATTTTATTTTATTTCTTGATTCAAGTACATGCAAGTACAGAAGAATTATAAAGATGATCTGCCAATAAATTAGATCGAAAATGCAAATGGGAAATGGATGACAAATGTGTAGGACAATAGTAATATAAAATAAAAAAAATAGAAAAACATCAATATGATTGAGAAGAAATATCCTAGGTTACACGATGAGACACCCAATCATGCACTCCCTCCATCCGCCATTAAATGTCCTATATTTTCTTTTTCATCAGTCCGTCAATAAATGTCTCATTTCACTTTTACCATATTTGGTGAGTAGACCATACATTTAACTAACTCATTCCACTAATATTTTATTATAAAATCAATATATAAAAGTAGGCCTCACATTCTACCAACTTTTCTACTCACTTTATTACTTCATAGAGTCAAACAATATCTTAAAACCCATGCAGGTCAAATATGGGACATTTAATAGCGGACGGAAGGAGTAATGAATATCTTGAACTTGAATAGTTGGATACAAAAGAAGAAAGATTCCTATTTTCGTTGCACATTGGATACACATCCGAAAGGGCATAGTTTCTAGATCTATTCTAGTTAACAATGGATTTAAACTTGTATTTGTATATGATAGATTTTTTGTACAAGTTTGGAAGGTTCCGTGGGAAGGGTTATGTAGCCGGGGGGGTCATTTCAAATTAAGTGCAATTGTTGTGTGTCGTGTTCAAAGCTATTGGCTGATAATGAGAATGCTACTACTTTATCTTATTTGATTGAGTTTTCAAATTTGTGGCATTATATTTTAGAATATGTAAATCCTAATGCTATAAAATTTTTAATAAATTTAGTTTTCCTAAAAAAAATGAAGCAAATATCCAAAATAAATGTGAAATTTATGTTGAGGCTAAAATGACTAACATTTGGTAAAATGGAATATGAAATTTCTTGAATTAGTTCACCCAGATGTACGTGACTTAAAATTCGTGCAAACTAGAGGTGATAAAAATATACCCCCCTCGTCCCAACTAAATTGAGTCAAAACTTTTGGACACAGAGATTAAGAAATTGTGTTAAAAAGTAGGAGATGCGAATAAAGTAGGAAAGATAAAGAGAGTAAAGTAGGTGATGGAATAAAGTAGGAGTGATATCATGCTTTTTATCAAAAAAAGAAATGATTCAACTTAGTTGGGACATCCCAAAAAGGAATACTAGTTGGGACTGAGGGAGTAGATGATTGCACAAGATAATGCTATCTTTATGTTTAATAAATAAAGACGAAGCAAATGAAGTATTCAAATATTTGAAGAATCAAGTAGGGAATCAATTTGACTATCGAATCAAGATGATTTGAAGTGATAGTGGATGTGAATATGTAGCTTCGTTTGAGAAATTATATAACGCAAATAGTATAATTCATCAAATGTCTGCCCCATATTCACCACAATCTAATGGTGATGCAGAACACAAGAAATGAAGTCATAAAGAGATGATGAATATGTTGTTTATCAGTCCAAAAATGCTCCGTAACATGTGACAAAATTTGTTTTGACAGCCAACAACATCTTGAACAAGATTTCATTCAAAGGTAATGACATTACTCCTCATGAATAATACTTCCTCCGTTCTACGATAATTGAGTCATTTCTATTTTGGGAAGTTCTAAGATAATTGAGTCATTTCTATTTTTGGCAAAAAGTAATCCTCTCTCTTACTTTATTCTCTCTCCATCTCTCTTATTTTATCACTATCCACCATAATACAAATACCTCAAATTGTGGTGGTGTTTGCTAAGTTGATTGTGCCTTCACCCAAATAAGTTACAATCAGTCATAATATAGTTGATTGCATCTTTACTGGGTATGTACTTAAAAGTAGTGCACATTGATTGTTATCCTCCTAAAGTGGGACGGAGGGAGTAATAATTTTCACGGTTTTTTTATATGAACATAGTAGTATATTACAAATATCAACACAATTTTATTGATGTTGTACATGCATTACATTGAGATTGTTTGATGCATTTTTTGATATAAAATCTGCTTATCAACATATACGAAAATTGAAATAAAAATTACTTATAAAATTTCATCATCCGATCATCGTCAGAAAATATGCAATTGAGATCTCGTTAGAATCCTTATGAAATTACCTTTAATCTGATATATTTTTTATGAAAAAATAATTTAAATAGAGAGAGTTACATAAATTTAAAATTTTAAGATTATTTCGAGGAGAGAGAAAGTTGTTATTTTAACTACCATACATAAGAATTGACATTAATAACGTTTAAGTTTATTTAATAATTTTTAAAATTTAAAATATAATTCACGGGGCATTATTTCAACCACTAAATCTACTAATGTGGTCTTAATTGCTAATTAGTTAGCAATTGATCATAACTCTACTACTGTATTCTAGTATTCTTATAAAGGTTAATTATGTATTCCCTTCGTTCCAAGAATGATGGTTTTTTTCTTGGACGACACAATATTTTATGTATTTATATTTTGTATGTTAAATGAGGAAAATAAAGTAATAGAGAAAGAGAGAATAGAGTAGGGTAGTAATGACTTATTTTGGTTGGAATAATCTTAAAAAGAAAGTGGATCATCTTTAGTGAACAAAGTGAGAAGTAAAAATGAAGTGAATCAATTAATAAAGGAGAACTAATATGATCATTTGAGATACATAGTAGAGAACGAAGAAAGTGTTTGTTTCAATTAGAAAAAAATGTTTACCAACAATTTATCGCTTAGAAACTGCATGTGTTCCTATTTGGTTTGGTTTAAAGCATTCCAGAGTCTAGTAATTTCAAAATATGTAATTTTCCCTTCGTACTAAGTTGATTGATTTTTTCTTTTGATAAAAAAATAGAATACTTAATTTTTACTTTACTCTGTCTTATCTTTTCTATTTTGTTTTATTTTTATTTAACTCATTTAACATAATTTCTTAATTTTCGTGATTAAAATAAATGTCTCAACTTAGTTAGGAGAGGGAGTATTGCATAGTTTAGTGTGAGTTCGTTTATATGAGAGTGATTGGACAATATTACAATTAATTGACGGAATAATTAATGAGATGTAAAATTGGAAGTGGCGATATTTCTTAGAAAATTGCCTAAAACAAATAAAATTGAACTATTTTTTATAGGGCGATCCAAAATGAAAATGGTTTTTATTTTCATGGGACCATATATAATTTTACTTTGAATTAGAGGTGAAGTTTTGATACTTATGCAATAAAAATGCATCTGGATTTTCTCTAGTGCTTGCTTTAATTTGAGCATATATGACGGCCAATTATTTAATTGTCAAATGTGTATATTTCCTAGTTGGGCATTTTATAAGATAAACATTGAGGCCATGTTTGGTTGCTAGGATTATGTTTGGAAAAGTAATCTGATTCCTTAAATTTTAAATTCATGTGTTTGTTTCAGTTTTTAATTAAAACGGGAAAGTAATCAGAATTCCAAGAACAAGGAAAGATAGTACAACTTTCCAGGATTCTGGATTCTAACTTTTCTTAGGTATTCTTTTTCCCGGTTTTAGGATTCTTACATATTTAGTGCAATATAAGTATAGTTATATTATTATTATTATTATTATTATTATTATTATTATTAATTACAATGTATTAAAATGATATAAAATTATAAATCATACTTAATTTCGGTATAATAAATAATTATATTTAAAATTATCCTAATTATAACTATATTATTATAATATTTATATATATTTGTAATTATCACAATAATAATTAATAATTTACTAAATAATTAAAATATAAATATATAATATAAATTATGTAATAATAATTAATAATTATTATTTTATAAATTAATAATTAATCAATGAAGTCGTAGTGAAATTTCAAATTATAAAATTTATTCAATTATATTATCCGTAAATATTATGATTATAATTATAATAATCATATTTATTATTATAATAATTTATGATTATAATACTCCATGTAACTATAATTACAACTATATTATTATATATTATGATGGATAATCCATATTTAAACTAATAATAAATATAATTATTATCATTTGTAATTAATAATTTATTAAAAATTTATATTATTATTCATTTTTATAAATAAATATAGTAATAAGTAGGAGTATATTTTTAGTTTGGTGTTTAAATCAATAGTATACAATTTAAAATCTTGACATTTTTCAAACATAGGAAAGTAAAGTTATTAAGAATCATATTCACATGATTCATTTTCCAATGAATCATTTTCCTTGTCAACTTTACTTTCCCGTCAACCAAACATGGCCTAAGGGTTATCAATGGTGTTATCTATTTTTGTAGATATATTCGGTATAAGATAGTTAAAAGGTTTGTTACTATAACTCTATACATTTACGCTACGAATTAGCCCAGCATACTAATCGGTATAAAAATTTAAATACTAAGCATATTTTTAATTTTAAAAAATTCGATATTTGTAATATAAAATTTTGAATAAACATATTCAACATCTAATTTACGGATTTCTCACCTCGGTACGAGGTTTAATCTAACAGAGTGACAATTTAATAATTCTAGAGACTGTAATTCAGGAAGTCAATTCGATAATAGCTAGCCCGTGATTGTGCATTGGATCTTAGAATTTTACATCTTTTCTCATATTACCTTTTTACATCATCATTACTTGCCTTATTTTCATTAATTGTTCTTGTTTTCTTTTAGTTTCTTTTGATTATTGTTGAAGTATTATAATTAAGAATAAAAAAACTTAGTTTGCTTTTCTAGATAGTAGTCAAGATTGGTTCGTAGCACTTAAGTTGAGACTTTATAAGTATATGTGGGATACGATACTTTTACTTACCATTGATGCATTAATCTCGTACACGTTTAGCCTATAGGATAGTTTTAAAATATAAGCTAGTCATACTCCATATAAATAAGAGAGTGAATTTTATTTATTTTTGTGTACTTATATACTCTCTCAGTTCCTTATAAATACTCTCTCTGTTCCATAGTAGTGCATGCATTTGTTTCAGGCATAGAGATTTAGGAAAATGTGTATAATGTATGAAATAAAAAGATAATAAAGTCGACGAGAAGAAAAAGTACAGAAAATAAAGTAAGAGAGGGGGAGAAGTAAAACTGAGAAAACGTGTTACTTTTTCCTAAAAAGGAAATATCTCACTACTATGGAATGCTTAAAACAAAAAAAAAGACTCTACTACTACAGAACGGAGGGAGTATGAACTTTTGGGGGCACTGGTTTTAACTCAAAATTGGTAAAGTAAAAGATATGAAGAGAAAAAGTACTAAACAAATATTATTTATTGATAGTGGGATCCACATTATTTGTACTCCCTTTTTTCCGATTAAATATCTCATATTTGACCAGTGGGGGTATTAAGAAATTGTTTGACTTTAGGAAGCAAAGTGTGTGGAAAAAGTTAGTGGAATGTAGACCTCATTTTTATTTATTTACAAGAATTGTGAGTAGAATAAGTAGTAAAAGTGAAACGAAACATTTATTGAGAACCATCCAAATAAGGAAATATTGGACATTTAATATGGACCGGAAGGAGTAGTGTTTAGTTGGATTGTAATGGCATAAGTTGTAAATAATACTCACTCCATCCCATAAAAAAAATGCTCTATTTCCTTTTTTGTCCATCTAATAGAAATAGGTCATAAACTTTTTTTTTCTTTCTCTTTTATTTCCATTTTAGTAAACGTTTCACTTTTAATAAGACACAGAGAGTATTTCTTTCCTTTTCCTTTTTATTTTGGTGGTCCTTCTTTTGGCAAGTATATGCATCGACAATCTTTTGAAATATCATTTTCTACTATGTCATACTTTCTCCGGCCCAAAAAATAGACTAATTTTATTATTTTGAATCATCCCCAAAATTAGACCAAATTTAAATATAAAAAGTCTTCGTCAAATTATAATGCGGACCCAGCGGTCTACTTACATTCCTACCACTACCTCTTCTCTCTCTCTCACGTGCATTTTTTAGCGGGGTTCATTTAGGCTGCAGATCGATGAATAAAAGAGGTTATTTGAGCTTATAACAAGTGGGCTTCATCAACATAGAATATTGGGCTAGAAAAAGAATAATTGCTTAGGCCCAAAATTATATACACTAAATCCTTAGCTTTCATACATTTGTTTTGTAGATATAGAGATACTTGTAATATTGAACAACCGGGTGGTGATCAATTGATAACTAATTAGTAATCTAAAATTAAGATCAATTTCTAACCATCAGATGAGGAGATCTAATGGTTCAAATAATGTCAAATGAATTATATTATAATATAAATAATTATCACGACCCAACTTTGCTAATTATAGCAATGTTTGATATACCGTGACTGGGGTGCATATTAAGAATGTGGGTTGAGTACGAAAGAAGGATTTAATTGTTGAACTTTCTGTCTGTAGATTATAAACGGTGAATACATGAATAGAATGACTCGATCACAATGACTCGAGTCGGGGACCTGATGAGGCTAGTTTCACGCATGTGTTCTGTTATAAAACTACATCAAATTCTGTGAACTAACGTCTAATTTTAAGCCAGGTGTGTACGGAAGTCCGCCATTTTCAGAAAATGAGTTGATCAACTGGGCGGACGAATGGAGCAGGAGAAGGAGTCAAATTTGATGCGCAAACGGATCAAGTTGAATCAAATGGCATGCAGCAGGAGCACCCAATGAGAAGACTGATGCGTTGCACAAGAAAGATCCCCAAGGGCAAAGGCTAAAGCAGATTTTTCAGAGAATAAATTCCCTAAGGATCAAGACCTCACGCCTTCCTATAAATGGAAATAGAGAAGGAGGAAGGAGGCAACTTCCAACCGGTGATGTTCATTAGTTTTCAGCTCTCTTCCAGAGCTGAAATGGAGGCTCCCAACACTCTACACTCCTAAATCCCGCTGCATACACGCTTGGTACCGGTTTCGTTTAGTTTAGTTGTGGTTTGTTGTTGGTTTTTGTCATCTTAATCTTTTATGAAACAATTTTCTGTTTTCGTTGTGTATTTTCAGTTTACTTTTGATGTTATCGACACTTGATGTTTTTGATTTATTAAATTTAGTATTATGATTACGATTCTCTTTGCTACGTTCTGTTTACTATGCATGATATTTCTGATCTATTTTCAATTTCTAATTTACGATGCATATCTTAGCTCAAATGTTTTGTTACAGTTTGATTTGGTTGGATCTGAGCTTTCGATTTATGTTTCTGTCTAGTTAAGAAGAAAATTATGAATAAACTGTTTAGGATGTTTAGATTTAGTAGTTAATGTCTTATTTATGCATGATCACGGTCTCGTTTCTTGTTAACGTAGATGTAGTTTAGATCATAGGAGTAGATTTAAGTTTACAAGTTGTTATGATGTTTCGTTGTTCGTAATTGTTCAGATCTTCTTTTACTCTGCTTTTCATATTGATTCTGTGAAGAAGATGAAGTTGTTAGAAAAGTTTTACTTTACCGTACGATTTGCAGGTGAGTGACAGTCGTCCACTTTATTCTGTTTGTCCATTTTAGGATGTTTGAGTATGAGTTGATTAGTTTAGTTGGTTTAGTCTCTTAAGTCAAGTAGTTTAACTTAACCCACCCCTGGAAAGCGTGGCCGCAACCATTCCCATTTCATGTCCTCAAGCAAATGTAAAACACATCATCTCTGTGGAGGAGCAAGAAACATTCCCTGTTATTATCAACAACAACTTGACCCAGGAGCAGGAGGGTGAATGATTGGAAGTGCTCATAAGGAACAATAAACCTATAGGGTGGACTATATCACACCCGATAGGTATCATTCCTTAACCTAATTCTTCCATCATTCTCGGAGATTGGAGCAAGGCAAGAGAAGCATGAAGACTTCAAGATTCAACTTTGGGTTTTGTTTGTTTATTTAATGTCTCATACTTTAATTATTGTTTTAGTTCATCTGTCTATGGATTACTAAACAATAGAATTTTGAGGTTTGATAGTAGCTATTCGGGTTATGAATTTTTCAGGTCATAAATTTTCAACCCTAATCCTAACCCATCGAGTTTCGGGCTAACCCATCAGGCTATTCGGGCCTAAAACTTTCGAAAATACTCTCTTGTATAAAAATTTTACTCTATAAAATGATTTTAAATTTCGGATATATTTTTATTATTAGTTTTAGAATCATATAAAATCTTCAAATTTTCATAGTTTTTTCAATAATAGTTGGAGAGAAGCATTTTATCTCGATCAACTACAACATAAACAAAGCTATATCAAAATTAAATCAATTAATTTGAATTAAAGCTTGTGTTCGTGTCATTATTTTGGTATTGTTCATAATTAATTCTTTATAAAAATTTAAAATCATACCTTACATGAATCATTATTAAAATGATAAATATATTGAGATTTTGAAGAGTTAGTTCTTAATTTTGTCTTTATTGGCTTTGGTGGTGGTAACACAGTAGTGACAGATGATGGGACGATGAAATAATGAGTCGAGGTGGAACTTGAAAGTTGTTAGTGTGGGATTGGGTGGAAAAGTGTAGAATGAAGATTGAAGAAGACTAATTGTGTCACATGAAATTTAAAAATACAAAAAACCCCTAAAACTTAATATTTTAATTAAAAGTTGCAACCCGTCGGGCCAACCCGTTTAGCCCGTTTTGTATTCGGTTTACAAAATTAATGCCCTAACCCACTACTTTTACCGGGCTATTCGGGCCGACCCACTGAATTCGAGTTTGATTGACATCCCTATCTATAATTATGCAAATCAATTAAGGATTAATATCTACAATCCTGAAAGCAAATGTAATTGGAAATCAAATTTGTTATAAGTGATTTAGGTTAAGAAATTGAATTTTGTTTATTTTTGCATAGTATTATTAATAAAATCTATGATTATCTTTAATATATACAAATATAAAATAACATGCATCTATTAATAAATTAATTTAAGAGAGATGAATATGAAGAAATAATATCCATTCTTCTTAGCCATATGCATTTATACACATAAGGAAATAAGGCATAATACATATGTATACATATTACATACATATAAACAACTAATCAATCACTATATTGACGAAACTATTTTTGATAAAAAAAATCATTAACAACTAATCTCTATAATTATATAATCAAAGTAATGAATTGTAAGATACACTATTTTTAAAAGGAAAAAAATAGTAAACAATTAATCTTTATAATTATGAAATCAAATTTGATACTATAAGTTTTTATTTAGATAGATTAATTGAATTCATCTAATAATAAATAAAATAATAGAATATTTATATATAATATGCCAAATATATATATATATATATATAGAGAGAGAGTTGTGATCATATGATAACCCATAAATCACGTAATAACCCTGTAACCAAATCTGAACCACACATATTTTCTAATCTTGTGGTTGAGATTCAAACTTAGATTTACTTCATAAAAAAAACGCGGGGGTAAATATGAAATTTCCCTCATTTAATTTCTAAATTTCGCCAAATATCACGTAAAATGATAAAATGATATATGTTAGGTTTATTTTATAGAATGATAGTTTTGCCGGATAAAATGATAATATGTCATTTCCCTCAATTAATTTCTAAATTTCGCCAAATATCACGTAAAATGATAAAAATGATATATGTTAGGTTTATTGCATAGAATGATAGTTTTGCCGAATAGAATGATACTCTGAGTTGATAAAATGATACTTTTTGACTGACTGATAAAATGATATATGTTAGGTTTATTGCAAGAATGATAGTTTTGGCAGATAGAATGATACTCTAAGTTGATAAAATGATACTTTTGACTGACTGATAAAATGATATATGTTAGGTTTATTGCATAGAATGATAGTTTTGCCGGATAGAATGATAATCTGAGTTGATAAAATGATACTTTTGACTGACTGATAAAATGATAAAATGTTAGGTTTATTGCATAGAATGATAGTTTTGCCGGATAGAATGATACTCTGAGTTGATAAAATTATACTTTTGACTGACTGATAAAATGATATATGATAGGTTTATTGCATAGAATGATAGTTTTGCCGGATAGAATGATACTCTAAGTTGATAAAATGATACTTCTGACTGATAAAATGATAAAATCATATATGTTAGGTTTATTGCATAGAATGATAGTTTTGCCGGATAGAATGATACTCTGAGTTGATAAAATGATACTTTTGACTGACTGATAAAATGATAAAATGATATATGTTAGGTTTATTGCATAGAACGACAGTTTTGCCGGATGGAATGATACTCTGAGTTGATAAAATGATACTTTTGACTGATAAAATGATAAAATGATATATACTAGGTTTATTGCATAGAATGATAGTTTTGCCGGATAGAATGATACTCTGAGTTGATAAAATGATATATGTTAGGTTTATTGCATAGAATGATAGTTTTGCCAGATTGAATGATACTCTGAGTAGATAAAATGATAGTTTTGACTGACTGATAAAATGATAAAATGATATATGTTAGGTTTATTGCATAGAATGATAGTTTTGTCGGATAGAATGATACTCTGAGTTGATAAAATGATACTTTTGGCTGATAAAATGATATATGTTAGGTTTATTGCATAGAATGATAGTTTTGCCGGATAGAATGATAATCTGAGTTGATAAAATGATACTTTTGACTGACTGATAAAATGATAAAATGTTAGGTTTATTGCATAGAATGATAGTTTTGCCGGATAGAATGATACTCTGAGTTGATAAAATAATACTTTTGACTGACTGATAAAATGATAAAATGATATATGTTAGGTTTATTGCATAGAATGATAGTTTTGCCGGATAGAATGATACTCTGAGTTGATAAAATGATACTTTTTGACTGACTGATAAAATGATAAAATGATATATGTTAGGTTTATTGCATAGAATGATAGTTTTGCCGGATAGAATGATACTCTGAGTTGATAAAATGATACTTTTGACTGACTGATAAAATGATAAAATGATAAAATGATATATGTTAGGTTTATTGCATAGAATGATAGTTTTGCCGGATAGAATGATACTCTGAGTTGATAAAATGATAATATATAATTTCCCTCATTTAATTTCTGAATTTCACCAAATATCACGTAAAATGATAAAATGATATATGTTAGGTTTATTGTATAAAATGATAGTTTTGCCGTATAGAATGATACTCTGAGTTGATAAATTGATACTTTTTGACTGACTAATAAAATGATAAAATGATATATGTTAGGTTTATTGCATAGAATGATAGTTTTGCCGAATAGAATGATACTCTGAGTTGATAAAATGATACTTTTGACTGACTGATAAAATGATATATGTTAGGTTTATTGCATAGAATGATAGTTTTGCCGGATAGAATGATACTCTGAGTTGATAAAATGATACTTTTTGACTGACTGATAAAATGATAAAATGATATATGTTAGGTTTATTGCATAGAATGATAGTTTTGCCAGATAGAATGATACTCTAAGTTGATAAAATAATACTTTTGACTGACTGATAAAATGATAAAATGTTAGGTTTATTGCATAGAATGATAGTTTTGCCGGATAGAATGATACTCTGAGTTGATAAAATGATACTTTTGACTGACTGATAAAATGATAAAATGTTAGGTTTATTGCATAGAATGATAGTTTTGCCGGATAGAATGATACTCTGAGTTGATAAAATGATACTTTTGACTGACTGATAAAATGATAAAATGATATATGTTAGGTTTATTGCATAGAATGATAGTTTTGCCGGATAGAATGATACTCTGAGTTGATAAAATGATACTTTTGACTGATAAAATGATACTTTTGACTGATAAAATGATAAAATGATATATGTTAGGTTTATTGCATAGAATGATAGTTTTGCCGGATAGAATGATACTCTGAGTTGATAAAATGATACTTTTGACTGGCTGATAAAATGATAAAATGATATATGTTAGGTTTATTGCATAGAACGATAGTTTTGCCGGATGGAATGATACTCTGAGTTGATAAAATGATACTTTTGACTGATAAAATGATAAAATGATATATGCTAGGTTTATTGCATAAAATGATAGTTTTGCCGGATAGAATGATACTCTGAGTTGATAAAATGATATATGTTAGGTTTATTGCATAGAATGATAGTTTTGCCAGATTGAATGATACTCTGAGTAGATAAAATGATAGTTTTGACTGACTGATAAAATGATAAAATGATATATGTTAGGTTTATTGCATAGAATGATAGTTTTGTCGGATAGAATGATACTCTGAGTTGATAAAATGATACTTTTGACTGATAAAATGATAAAATGATATATGTTAGGTTTATTGCATAGAATGATAGTTTTGTCGGATAGAATGATACTTTTGACTGAATGATAAAATGATATATGTTAGGCTTATTGCATAGAATGATAGTTTTGCCGGATAGAATGATACTCTGAGTTGATAAAATGATACTTTTGACTGATAAAATGATAAAATGATATATGTTAGGTTTATTGCATAGAATGATAGTTTTGCCGGATAGAATGATACTCTGAGTTGATAAAATGATACTTTTCACTGATAAAATGATTAAATGATAAAATGATACTTAAATAAGATTTTACGAAATTAAATGAGCGAAATTTGTATATCATGGGAAATAAGATTTTACGTATAACTGAACCTCATACATACGTGTAACTGAACCTCATACGTCTGTATATCATGGGAAATAAGATTTTACGTATTTAAATAAGCGAAATTTGGATACGTAAATTTTATCATGAGCGAAATTCAGAAATTAAATAAGCGAAATGACATATTTGCCCTCTGTGCCTTTTTTATGAAGGAAAGCTAAGTTTGAATCTAGACCACGTGATTTTAAAAATGTGTGGTCCAGATTTAGTTATAGGGTTATTACGGAAATTGGGGTTATCATTATAATGCGCGCGCGCGCGCACACACACACACATATTGTAATAACCCGAACTTTCGTACCTTATTATTATTATTAGCCTAAAGATAAATAATAAGTGATCGTTGTAGTATTCGAAATCTGCCATTTTCATGTATGATAATTGATCTTGGAATTATAAATAATCGTTGCTTCGTTCTCGAATGAATATTTCAAGTAAAAAAAAAGAAGGTAACACCAATTAAAAATTTATAATGTCCGGCATATCTCCGAAGTCCGCTAAATTACTATTATACAAATTTATCAAATCCTTACCTATTACAATTAGAGAAAAGTTCACGCAGCTCGTTCAACGGTCGTGCTCGCACTCCAAGAAAGTCCGGTACACCATCAGGGAAGACTATGGATATTATTTATTTTCCTACACCAAAGCCACGAGCTTAAACTGGGTTTTTCCTATACCAAATTAAATAAATAAGTAAATAAATATACAAATAATAAAATTTAATAAACAAATAAAATATAAAAAAAATAAAAAAAAATGAGAGAGAGGGCAGATACATAGAATCGTTTTTTTTCCACCCAACATTAAATGATGCATTAATAGCTTTGCAGTAGAAATCATTCTCTGACAAAATTTTGCAAGATACGCCACTTGCCATCCTAATCCTTAATCCCTAAGTATGCCTAACCATTTAAGCATATCACTTTCTTTCACTCACCCACATCACCATCACACGCCTCTTTCAATATATCCCACCACCCTAATCTCCTCTTTCTCTACCGCCACTCCTCCATATTAGTTCATTCACAATCAAGTTCCACCCCCACAAGTTGCTCCACTAAAATCAGCAAGAAGTTTAAAAGAACAAGGTTGATATTCTTCTCATCTCAATCGAAACAAATTCAAGAAGACGAGAGCTAAATCAATTGAATTACAAAAACTGAATCTGCAAAATCCAGTGGGCTACTCCTTTCGGTTCTACAATTTCACAACCAATATCGAGTTATCGAGGTAAAATCCCTTCCCAATTTCAAGCTTCAATCATCAATTCATGCATAAGCATACCATCATCCGAACTAATCGCATAACTCAAGCATTTAACACAATTAAACACTCTAACGCTGAACTCGGAATTAAATCAACGATCAAAATTAATCGAAGATACGAATTAACATAAAAATTGGGTAAAGGACTTACCTTTCGGGTCCAATCGGAGCTGGGTAGGGGTCGTTTCGAAACTGTTTGAGCATCGACGGCAATCTCCGGCGAAGAGGCTGCACAGCAGCAGACGACGGTTGTAGCAGACATCGACGACATCGTCGTTACACCTGGCGAGCAGTAGCCGACGGATCTGAGCAGCGGCGTCGGAGCGACTGATGCGGCTGGATCCCGGCGGTAACAGCGGCGGCAGTGACGTCTTCCCGGCGTGAGGGTCGACGCGATGGTGGAGAAAACTACACCGCAGCGGCGTCGGGTGCAGCGGCGTGCGACGGAGGGCGACGGAAGGAAATCGTACGACGCCTACGTCGCCGGAGTGCAACGAGCGTCGGAGGGGAGACGACCGATGGCTCTGGTGTGGAGTGTTAGAGAAGCCGACGGGATTCTGGGAAATCCCCATTTTTGTCGACGAGAGAGAGAAGGAGAGAGTTAGAGAGAGAGGAAGAGGGAGGAAGAGAGGGGGGATGTGGGAGTTAAAGATTGGGGCTTTGCTTTATTTAAGTTGGGCTTAATAAATTAATTGAATGATCTTTTTAAGTTGGGCTCCACTTAAATTGTTTTGGGGCTTTAGAATATTAATTTGAGAGATAAGGTGGAGAATTTGATTTTGTAAATAAATCATTGGGTTGATAATTGAATTAATTGTGGGGAATTGTTTAATTAATTTTAGAATATTTTTTTCCAAGGCCGAAATAAATATAAATTCTCGGTGGGAAATTATTACGATAAGTTAATCATGGGATTAAATAAATTTTTAGGAGTTATTTAATTAATTTCGAAATAATTTTGAAGTATGAATAATTTATCCCAAGTCCGGAAAACATATAATTTTTCATAACAAAGGGAAATAGTTGCGATAATTCAATTATGCGCTTAAATAAATTTTGGGATTTTTGTTCGAGATTATGATGGAAAAATACGAGGAGCTAACGGAGGAATTATGGGCGTAAGCGGCCGACCGGCATCGCCCCGCGACGCCTCGGGCGGCCGCTAAGGAAATGGAAAGAAAGAGGGAGACGACGTTCTCAAGTCACAAAAATAATTAAGTTAATAAAGAAGTGCTATTAATTAAATTTTCCAATTTAATTAATATGCAAGTTTCTAAAATTTTCTAACGGTGAACAAATGATAAAAGAAATAAAGTAGGGGCATGCATTCCTAGGAGTATGTGAATTTTCTCGAGTCTTATTAGTACGTTATTTGTTTTCAAAAGGCTATCTCCATGAGTTAAGGGTGGAGTCAGGAAAATTCAAGTTAAGGAGTTTTAAGCAGTCGAGGTGAGCTTTCTTATACTGATATACAAATCGTATTTTATGAAAACACGAATACATGTTCGTGATTCTTTAAAGATGTTGTCCTGCCATAAATGTTTTGTGTATGATGCATATCTGTATGGCTAAGGCCAAGTGAATTATGAATGATGGTATAAGTCGAATTCGGGTCCCAGTGAGGGTGGTGTCCCCGCTCGGACTAGTGTACACAAGCTACCTCTGACATGTTGGGCAGAGCAGGTGACCGAGGAAGGTGGCCACCTTCCCGGCACAAGGATACCTCTGACATATTGGGCAGAGAAGGTGACTGTGGAAGGTGGCCACCTTCCCGGCACATGTATGTAAGGTGACCGTGTGAGAACACCATCTCAACGGCACAATGTGATCAGATATGGCTAAGTACAGGAAAAAGGGACTGCAGTCCAATGTGAGTATTTTTAGTAAGCTCTTTTCAAAAACACCCCGAGTGTTACTGTGATGATGGCTTGACAATATTTTTAAATGTATATGTGTACTTTTTGGCAATGTGTTCACTGAGTACTTTTTGTACTCAGCCCTGCATATATTTCTAAATGTGCAGGTTGAGTAGCGAAGTGGTGGGGGAAGTGCTATTGAGACAAGACATTTAATTCAGTCATATTTTGACTCTCGGAGGTTCATGTCTTCATACATGGAACCGCGTTCATTTGCTTCCGTTGTGCATCTTAAAAGACCCAAGTCTATTTTGTTCAAAACTCTGATTTTTATTTCGAGTTATTCCCATTTGTTTCGAGCTATGGTCGATTTGTGTTTTCCCCTTTCTTCCCCGCTTCTTTAATCATCCCCTAGTCGCGATCAACCGTGTTTTCTATCCTTAGAAAATGCGGTCGTGACACACATATATGTGTGTTCAAACAATTAAGAATATTGAGTAGTATAAAACTGAGATGCCATTGGGCCTGGGCTTGGGCCGGATTTTGAGTGGCCTGGGTTTGTAAAAAGGCCCAATGGAGTCCGATTAACCTGCTAAGCCCAGTACAAGCCTGCTCCATTTTATTGGTGGGCCGGGCCTGGCCCGTTTGATATCTCTAGATAGACCTTAATTTTATCTAACCCATCCCGCTTACATTCTATTATAAAACTAATATATAAAAATAGTCACACATTCTACTATCGTTTCTCACTCACTTTCCTTTAAACTCCGTATTTCTTAAAACCTGTGTAGAACTCAAATAGGACTCCTAATGGCGGATGGGGTGAGTAGTAATTAATTTATTGTAAATATGTGCTAAAATATGCAACATCAGTATTATTATTATTATTATCATGAATACTATAATTATACTTTTTGTTGTAAATTTATAATTTCTATTGAACAATGACCTAAGAACTGCATTTAGTACAATCTTGAAATACCAACTAATTGTTTCTTTGGTCCATATAAAATTTGTTTTCATCATACGATTTTTTAATGATGTGCTAGAATGTAAAAAAAATAACAACTTGCTCATCACCGGTTACTTTACTAATAGATAAGGCCTTTCAAGAATGATATTGAATACAAAACCCATCTCAATATTGAACGTAGAGCAAAAGAATTCCAAAAATTGGCAAAATTCTTTTCAGCATATGTACACTAATGAATGGTGCCATAATGGATAGATCAAGAGATTAAGTACCGAGAGGCGAGAGCAAGAATATAAAGCGTGATAACGAAGATAAATACAATAAATTTGTACATAATTGAATATATATGATCAAATTTCAATAGGCTGTGTGCTGGCCGGCTTCTGGGTTGGGTTTTTGGGGATTTTCATTTATCAAAATATGAGACTTATTTTCTAAAGACTAAACGCCAAATGTGGTCTTAAACATATAGATATTTTACTAATTTGGTCCATAATATTATCTTTTAAATTATTTCGTCTCTCACAAATGAAAACGGGTCAGATTTAGTCCTTTTTGGATGGCACCGTTTAAATTTAACAGTCAACGATTGTTTACGAATTTTGACTGGATTAAGAGTTTATATTAGAATTTTTATATTTTTTCAAAAAATATTCTAATTTAATTCAAAAAAACAAATTAAAAAGAAAAGCTTGTCTTTTATAAACACGTCGCCAACCCAAGTTCTAATTTTACATTCTTTTTCTTTCTCATTCATCTTCTTCCTCGATTCATGTAGAGGAGAGGAACCCTAGTTCTTGCAAGAACCACAAGTCTCTGCAGTAACCAAACATCGTCAACCATGGACCGTTGGAACTACAGCAAAGGGACCGGTGAGCGTGGCGGCAACATGGCCTCCGATTCCGGTACGAATTTTGCCATTGCAAGAATCGGGTCTCACTCCGAATCGTCAACACCCATGGGAAACCTACAATGGGGAAGCTATACTTTGTTTGTGAGAGAAAAGATTGTCGTTTTTTCAAGTGGTGTGAGCCAATCGACGAAGACGACGTCGTGACTTCTTCAATGTCACTGTCGGAGACCAAATATGAGAGTTTTAGTTTGATTTTGTGCAAAGTGAGAGAGGGGGGGGGGGGGAGAGAGAGGCGACGATTCTTAATTTTAGGTTTTGTTGTATTTTTTGTTTGATATTGTTTTGTTAAAATCATTTTCAGTTTTAAATTATTCTTGACAAAATTATATTTTAATTAGACATAATTAGTAACTTAATCCAGTCAAAATCGACTAAACAATAATTGACTGTTAAATTTAAACGGTGCCGCTCAAAAAGGATAAAATCCGGCCCGTTTTCATTTTTGAGGGACGAAATAATTCAAAAGATAATATTTTGGACCAAATTCATAAAATCACCGTATGTTTATAACCGAAAATGTACTTTAGTCTTTTCTAAACAATCCTTTTATAATCAACAGGAATGATAATATGCATCACAACTGAACAACCTTTTATAATCAACATGAATGATAATATGCATCACAACTGAACAGCCTAATCAATAGCAAAGTTCAAACTTTTTACGGATAATTCCTGTTTTGTAACAAAATAAAACCTTATCAATAGAGATAAATTGAAAAATCTAGGAAGAAGAGAACTTATAGGTGTAAAATATGAAGAAGAGAACTTGTAGGTGTGAGATATTGAGAAGAGAGATTCGAGTAAAAATTAGGAATATATTTTTATTAATTTTTTTTCTGTATATTTTAAAATAATCAAATCAGGGAAATAGAATAACAACTTTGGAGTGAGAAAACAGAATGCTTTAATATCCAATAACATTCCCTTATTTTAGGATCCATATTACTTTTCTTGTTTTTTTATTATTGAATCAAACTTTGAATTTTAAAAATCCAGGAATTAGATTACTTTGGTTGGTAGAATCCTGACAGACAAACTCAACCTGAAAATCAAAAAATGGATTACATTTTATTTCTACTAAATTGATGATTAATTATTAATTTATATTATCAATTTTAATCATCTCGATTTTAGCTCTATTATCTTAAAAAAAATGACACCACTAACATACATATAGTCTGATCAACAAACGTTTAACCACGTACGTCTTCCATTAAAAAACCACAAACCACATCATCCAATTACAATATATTCCTTATATGGAATCACAAAAACAAAGGTTGTTCGAAACAAAAGGCCACGCATACAATACCATCTTCACAACCCCCTATTAAATCGCCAACGAATCCTATTTATTAACTCTTCTTCTTCCCAAACTAAAATTACGAAAGTAAAATAAAACAACTCTTCTTCTGAAAAAAACAAGAAGAAGAAAAAAAACTAAAAAAAAACGTGCCTTCTAACCTATCCCGGGCCTTATAGTTTATCCAATCATGGGCAGCCTAAACACCCAAGAGCCCGAAACCGGCTTCCCTACTTCAATCAAACCATTTGAGCCCGAAGAGTTCCGAAGGCACGCTCATTTAGTCATCGATTTCATCGTCGATTACTACAAAAACATCGAAAATTACCCGGTCCGGAGCCAGGTCGAGCCCGGTTATCTCTGGAAACGCGTCCCGGATTCCGCCCCCAACGGGCCTGAGCCCATGGAGGACATCCTCCGCGACGTGCGCAACGACATTGTCCCGGGCCTTACACATTGGCAAAGCCCGAACTTCTTCGGCTACTTCCCTAGCAACATGAGCACGGCCGGATTCCTCGGTGAGATGCTCTGCACCGCCTTCAACACCCCGGGATTCAACTGGATCACCTCCCCTGCCTCCACAGAGCTCGAGAACATCGTGATGGATTGGATCGGGAAAATGCTGCAGCTTCCTCATGAGTTTTTATTTTCCGGCGGCGGCGGCGGTGTGATTCAGGGGACGACTTGCGAGGCGATCCTCTGCACTGTCGTGGCGGCCCGGGATAGGATGTTGCAGAAAATCGGGCTGGAGAATATCACGAAATTGGTCGTTTACGCCTCCGATCAGACGCATTCGGCCTTCCAGAAGGCCTCCCAGATCGCGGGGATCCGGCGTGAGAATTTCCGAGCCGTCGGGACGACGGCCCGAAACGCGTTTTCTATGACGCCGGACGGGCTTCGGGCCGCGATTGAGGCCGACGTTAAGGCCGGGCTCGTTCCCCTGTTTTTGAGCCCGACCGTGGGGACCACGTCGTCCACCGCCGTGGACCCGCTCGGCCCATTGTGTGACGTGGCAAAGGAGTACGGGATGTGGGTCCACGTCGACGCGGCCTATGCTGGGAGCGCGTGCATATGCCCGGAGTTCCGGCACTTCCTCGACGGCGTCGAAAAGACGGACTCTTTTAGTTTCAACCCTCATAAATGGTTCTTCACCACAATGGACTCGTGTTGCCTCTGGGTGAAGGACCCGGGTTCGCTCAACGACGCACTGTCAACGAATCCTGAGTACCTGAAAAATAAGGCATCGGAGTTGAAGTGCGTCGTTGATTACAAAGACTGGCAAATTTGCCTGAATCGTAGGTTCCGGTCGCTCAAGCTCTGGCTCGTGCTCCGGACCTACGGGGTGGCGAATATGCAGAATTTCCTTCGCCGCCACGTAGGCATGGCGAAGGAATTCGAGTGCTTTGTGAGGAAGGATACGAGATTCGAGGTGGTGGTGCCTAGAAACTTCTCCACTATCGTTTTCCGCGTTTCTCCCGTGGGGACCTATCCTGACTCGACACGTGTCTTTGGGGACCAGGGGGCGAATGAGCTGACCGCGAAGCTGCTGGAGTCGGTCAACGAGTCCGGGAAGGTGTTCATGACGCATGCCGTGGTCGGGGGCGTGTATGTGATCCGGGTCGCGGTCGGGGCGACCCTGACCGAGGACCGGCATGTGAACCTAGCGTGGGATGTGGTGCAAGAACACGCGAGTCAGATGCTCTTGACGCTGACGTGAAAGTGATCGAGTTGTACTCATTAACTAGGGTTTGTTGTTGTTGAATTTAATTTTTTATTTGTGTTTTCTTGAGATGCAGGGAACTACAAATATGGTTTCTCTATTGCAAATCGTGTTGTATCTTTTCTTCTGAATATGTTGTGGGATTTTGGAGTGTTTAATTTTGTCCATTTTCATGGTCAAATAAAACCTCATTTTGTGAAAGGGTACATTGATATATGTTTTGGTGTACGTTGTATTTTTGTAGTATTTCGCATTGTATTATGTTAGAATTCCATATGATACAAACCTTGGTTTTCAGTGACATATTTGTATTACATTATCCAACTTAACTTCAAGATATAGTTTATAGCTATACATAATATTTTGACTGTGACTTGGTACAAATTTTAAGTAATATAAAATAAAGTGATTGGAAAAGAATTAGTTATGTGTAGGTGTTATTTTTATATTTCCCCATTCCCTAGGTAAAAAAAATTAGTTAAATGTAGGTGTTACTTTTATATTTTCTCTATTTCAAGGTAATTGAGACATTTATTTTGGACACAAAATTTAAGAAATTGATATATTAAATATTAAAGTGGAGAGAGTCTAATAAGAGAAATAATTAAATAAGAGAGATAAAGACAGAGTAAAATATGATAAATGATTAAGTTTTTGTCAAAAAATGAAATAATTAAACTCTACGGCAATCCAAAAAAAATATGACTCAACTATCATGGAATGGAGTTTGTGAAAAGTGAATATAATAATTTATAGTGGACTGCGAGTATACTTATTTATTAAATTGTGAGACCAATTTACCTTGATAAAAAGTAAGTGATACATCAAATTGTGGACATTCTATGACGACAATAAAAATATTAGCTCGTGATGGAGGGATCAGTAACACATAGTACAACATTTTTACCCAATTTTCCTCATCTCATTTGGTTTGTTACGTACCACTTAACAACATCGTTTATTAATAAAGTTTAATTTGATGATTGGAATAATTGAGAATAGTTGTAACTACATAAAACAATAATTTCCCCCATTTTTTCACCTTTGTATGGATAATACTCCCTTCGTTCCATTTTAGGAGTCTCAGTCACTTTTTTGTACCCATTTTTAAAAAAATGATAATGAATTGTTAAAGTGGAAAAATGGTAAAGTAAGAGAAAGAATAATGTAGAGAAGACTCTTCTCAATATTATTCTTTCTTTTATTTTACCATTTCTCAACTTTAAGTATTTTACCATTTCTTTTATTGAGATATTTCCCCAAAGGCCTCATATCAGGGGCAGATCTACATATAAGGTTGGTGGGGCATTTGCCCCTCCTCAAAAGTTTATACTAATGGTATTTTTTTCCAATTTTGAAAATTTATTTTATATTCCCTTTTAAATGCCCCTTCTCTTTACTACAAAATATGTTTATAAATATATTTTTCCCCCTCCTTACGTCAAATCCTGGCTCCGCCCCTTCCTCATACTAACTGAGTAGGATTGCACTTATATGTTGCTTGCACATTTTCTAACTCTTTGGTGTGAGATGATTTGACCCCAACAGTTATTGTTGCATCGCCAATTAACCAAAATTCTATAAACATACTAACATATCGGGATGTCAATCGGGCCAGTCCAGCGGGTTTTCGATCAACTCTACACAGGTTGCGGATTAATCATGTACATGCTTATTGGGTTATGATTTTACCGGCTTAAAAATTCTTATCTCTAACCCTAAACGTTTAGGTTTTGGGATAGCTGGCTAAACAGGTTGCTTCCAATAAAATTAAAGTATAATAAATCCAATAAATAATTATGAAAAATAGTCATATTTATTAGAATGAAAAATATTTAATTATAATAATTTTGAGATGTATGATTAAACTCAAATATAATTAAATATTAATTTCGGATTTGTATAAATAAAATAAATTATAAACAAATTTTTGAGAAATTTTAAAGCCTGTTTTTTAATTCAAAATATTTCTTATAGCGAATTTGAATTTTCTAATTTTTAATCTTTATCTTTTTTTTTCCTATGACACTTCCATTTGCGTTCCCTGATTTTAGTTGGGACACCAAAAATGATGACACTTTTTGTTGTGTATCTGTGTATGTACTCCTTTCGTTCCACTGCAAGTGATTGATATTATTTTTTTTATTGTCCCACTACAAGTGATCAAATTTTATTTTAATCTCTCGTTTTTTAATTTTTTCACTTTTTTACTTTGTTCTTTTTCATACTTTATACTATCCATTTAACTCTTACTTTTCAAAGTCTAGTGCCAAAAATATTTATCACTAAAGGCATTCACAGTGGTGGCCTTAAATCCGGAGCCCATCTCAGAGCCTATCTCTATATCTTCATGTCACGTCAGCAGCTCATCCCAAAGCCTATCTTCGTGCAATGAGAGCCCATCCCACAGCCTATCTCATTTCCACATCATCACTATTTTATATATTTCACTTTTAATTGTTGGTGTGAAATAAAATGATATAAAATAACAAGAAAAATAAATTAAGACAACTCAATAAAAAAATAAATATCATTAAAAAACATCATACATTTAAAAACAATACATAAAAAAAAACAAACTAAAAACAATGATAAAAACATTGTGACTAGAGAGAAGTAAAATGTAAAGTGAAATAAAATGAAGTGCGATGAATGTGAATAATTGGTGGGGAATGTGGTATATACAGAGAATAAAAAATGAATAAAAAAAAGAAAATCATCGCGGCTGCTAGATCAGCTTCGGAGCGGAGGCGATGTAGAATGGTGATCGCTCCCCCCACCACAATGGGGGCCGATGATGGGCGATGGGGTGACCGATCGCTCAGCGGTGACGATTGGCCACCATAGTGAATGCTTTAATAATGGGAACGAAGAGAAATTCTTAATAACACATCCTCTTTATAATGGCTCTGATGCCACTGTAAGGTTTATACCGGCTCACAAATTACAACGTAATGCAAGATTACAACAGATCTAACTACTTCTTGTATCAAGCTGCCTCTGATCTTGAAGATATATCCCTGAAACACTTAGCACACATATCAAAAGAGTTCACAAGTAATACAAGTGTTATCAGAAAGAAGACACGAGAAGAAAACAAGAAAATCAATGAAGATATCAAATAGCCTCAGGTTGCACTAGGTACAACTGCACAAGCCTATTTTATCCGACCTTCTAATCTCTTGTTCACCGATTGATTTTCCTCTCAAGGAGAAACAATAGCAGATGACAGATCTACTTCACCATGTCCACAGAAACCCTAGATCCAGCAACCACCGTCATGTAGAAACACCCAAGGATCAAAGCCACGGCCAAAACACCACACACCAAACTCTCTAGAACCACAAGAAACCTCAACACACGACCAAATACATCAGACTAGAAACCAGAGGTTTCTCCAAACACTCAACTCAACTCACTGACTCAGTGTATACTCACGCAGAAGAGGAAGAGGAGAGATAAAGCTCTCAAGCTTATAGCACAGAGAGTACACCGTAGAAGAAGATAGGTAAACCCTAGTTTCATCGCTCAACACCGAGAGAGAAAGAGGAAGAGGCAAAGTCAAGAATGGAAGAGGAAAGGGAGCGGCTAGAGTATTTAAAAGACAAAGCCCCAACTCACCAAAACAAGTAGCCACGTGTAGGGTTACAAAAGAGTTTTTGGGCTGGTTACTAATAAAGCAGACTGGGCCACACTATTACATATATAAATACATTCAAGAATTCTGCATCAAAATTTTAAAAAAAACATTATAATATTATCTGCAAAAATTAAAATCGTCTAATTCAGACAAAAATGTACTAATCCACGATTGACCGTCAGAAATTGACGGTTCCGTCAAATAAGAACTAACGACAACGATTTCAGTTGTTTAGGGGTCAATTTTCAAAGAGGGAATGTTTTGGACCAACTTTGTATTTTGACCACATGTTTAGGATCAATTTTGACCTTTGCTCTTTATTTTATACTCCCTCCGTCCCACTAAAAATGACTCACTTTCATTTTTAGTTTGTCTCAACCAAGATGACCTCTTACCTAAAATGGAAACACATTTATCTATACTTTATTCTATCTCTCTTACTTTACTTTCTCCACATAACACACAAAATAAAACTGCATAAAATCCCGTGCCGCCCAAGGAAGGGTTCATCTTCCTTTGGACGGAGGAAGTATGAATCATAATATCTTTATATTTATTCTATCTAGCAAATTAGACTCACCCGTACTCCAATCTACTATGCAATCATTTAAAAACATCACGGTTATTAAGCACACGAAAGGGCACGCGCGACATTTTTTTCCACTCATTCTTGTCATACTCTTCCATTACCCACACTTCGAGCATTCCACGAAAGGCTTCCCCACACACAATGGTCTTCCCATCTTCCCATCTTGTTCCGAGATTTGGCTGCACTCTAAAACATACTCTCCATTAGGGTAGTTGATGAGAGGAGGGAGAGAGATAGTATAAAACTCTTCTGTCTTCGGGTGCAACTGCGTTCAAAGACTCGATGGTTCACGGGATTATTCAATTTACACCACTGCTCACACTTAAACCATGCTTGTCCGAAGACAAGAAAAAAAACAAGATGAGGTGAGTTTCAAATGCATGGTGTCCCTTTTGACCGACTTTAAAAAAATAAAAGAAAAAAAAGAAAAACTAGACTAACTCAAACACAAAAAAAAAAACTCAAACAAGTAAAGACACACAAAAACACATTAACACATATATGCATAAATCTGACTTAACTTCTAGTCACTATCCCCACAAGCTTAAGATCAATCCAATTGTTTACACTCTCAGATTCCTCCACCTCCCTTCTTCTATCTGGTCAGTTTGTCTGTTTGTCAAGATAGCTTTTATCCTTACCAATTCTTGGATTCATTCGACCAGTCATTCCTCACCAGATCAGTCATTTTCGGCCCAACCAGTCTGACCGGCCGGTTCTGATGGTTCAAGGCAGTCTGGCATGCTAACGGTTTTTAGGGACGAACCGGACCGGATCAGTCGTAGGTTCACATTCCGACCAGTCAAACCGGCCGGTCCGGTCCGGTTTTTAAAACACTGCTCCTGGGTCATGTTATAACTTTTTCCTGCTCTTTCTGTCTCATCTAGCTAATATTCTTCTATATTCCCTTGTTTTACTCAATCTACCTTCTACCTCAATAGGTGAGCTGCTCCACTTCTGCCCCCCTTATTCACATGACATGAAAGCTTATGGCTCCAAATGATGGGATAGTTCAGTATAGGCTCAAATTTGTTTACTAAGGAATGCCTTTCCAGAGTGGCAGATTCAGCAGATTCGAAAGAATTAGGCTCAAGTGGTTATCTCTATTACCTTTAATCCTCACTACTTATGTCATTTCCTCTTAGCATCAAGTGGCAGCCTCTCTGTTCTTTTACTTAGTTCAATAGAAAGTGTTATACTCTAGGCTTTTAACTCACATTTAGAGGGCTTCACAATTGGCTTAAATTTGGGCTTTTCCATTGTCTTTACTTTGTCCAAAATGACTTCAATTTATTAAAGAAGGGGGTTTCACAAATCAATATGCTTTCTCTCTTCAATCACTTTTGCTAAGGGGGTCATGCTTTTCATTTTGCTAGATTATGCACAATTACACAAATCCTAAAAAAGAGTTAACAACTCTAGACATACTCACTGACATTCTAACTGACTCAATGGACTAGACACACATATACCAATATATTAAACATATATTAACACTAACTACACCAACTTCCTCATCCCACTTCATTTTAGCTTGCCCTCAAGCTTGCATAATAAAGTGGAAAACAGGGTAGTTGATGTTAAAACACACAAAAATATGCAAAACTTACAAGAGTTAAATACAAACTTCTCACACTTAGACCATGAAATGGGTTAAGTGAGAGAAGACTCAACAAACAGAAACTAACAATCACATAAACACAACAACTAAACACATATCATGTATGTATATATGAAACTCCCCCCTTCTCACACTTGGTTCCAACTCACCCCCGAAGGTTAGAGTTGGGCCAAGTGGTATTAAGAGAAGGTTGAGTTTGCTACTATCCTAACATCAAACTAAAAAAACTAAAAACTAAAAATAAAAAATTACTTGGTCATTGGTGGGATGGGGTTACTTCTTCTCCTGTCTTCTTTTGGAGTTTGCCTTCCTGGGGATACTGGTGGTGCTGGTTCGTTGCTTCTTCCTTTTGCTGGGTCTGGGGGTACATCCTCTCTGGGCTCTTCACTTCATACTTAATAAAAAAAACGTAAAAGACTAACTATAAATTTGAAATTCCTAAATAACTGTTCAAGCAGATGTAAGATCCAAAGGTTTTTTATTCACTTAAGAATTTTTCCCAGTCATGCTTAGAAATTTCGAAAATCTTTTTTAGATTAAATTTGTTTCTTTGTTTGGATTTTAATAAGGAATTTCAGAAAAAACATATTCACACTATGTATAACCATTTCCTAAGTATTCTTGGGAATAACTCGATCAATTTCATTTTCAAAAGTGTTACTACCTACCTGACGAAGCAGATTCTCGAAGAATACCTAGCAAACTGACCAGTTAGGCAATAAGATGGTGCATGCGTAATGGAATTTCTTCGACTACGCATAACTCCGAATTATCCCTAAACCTAAGAACATAAAATCTTTTTGTAATTTTCTGACTTTTTTATTTTAAAATGTTTTTGGATTTTCTTTGATAAATATTCACAAGAATTAAAACTCGACTAAATGTATTTTCAAAATGAGCTTCTAAAGTATCCAAGGATTATATAAATGCAACCAATAATCATAAAATACGAAGAACAAGAAAACTCCCTGGTCCCATAGGCTTCTTTCAGCCACATGTGATTGGAGAGCTATCCTTCTTCACTTCAGCCATGGTCTTTTCAACCTTGGAAACACCTTGGATAAGAAGCCTTGCCTAAACAAAAGAAAACGATCAAACACATAAAATTAAATAAAGTTGAAAGTTATTTACAGTGTCATAGAAACGAAATCAAGTAGATAACACCATAGTCCCCGACAACGGCGCCATTTGAAGAGAGGGGTTTTGCACATGTGTGGTATGCACATGTGTTAGGGTTTTGTATACTAGAAATCACCTTTCGAGTGATTGGATACTGTAAAACTCTAATTGTTATTTTCCAATAAATGCAACAGATTATTTTTTGTCATAATGTTGTTATGTTTTACATTTAAAGGTTGTTTATTGCATATTTAAATGTATAAGCAAACGTAACAAAGTCTAAGTCTTTGTTTTAGTAGACTGGTTGTGGGCATCGTCCAATTTAAGGTAACCCGGTCAGTTCTAAACAAAGAAAAATAAGAATTTCACGACCTAGATAGGCCTAGACTACCTATCGTGAAAGGTTGCAATGTCAGTCCGATTATTTCTAAGCCTTATTGAAATAAGATGACGTTGGTGTGGTATAACACTGAATGGATCTAACAGCAAGACGAGTCTTTATGCTATCTACTGAAAGACGAGGTCTTGATAATTAATTTCTTAATCAATGTACGTTAGCATTGAGCATACGATATTGAGTATCTACTACTTTGACTTACCAAAGGTGCGGGTTTTTCGTCACCCAACGATCCAGGTATATTGGGTAGTGGCAATCATTATCTAGCGGTGGTAGGATAGCTATTGCTTTGAATCGTGCGCGAGGAGAGTCTCGTTTGATAACATCCACAAGAGGAGCTCGAAACAAGGTTTTATTATTTGGAACCTAGCTAGTTGGAGTTTAATTACTCTATGAATAATAAATAAGAGTTTCTTGCTAAGTCCACTCTTGGAGATTAAAATATGTTAATTAATTAAGTCCATAGCAGACAATAATTAATTAATGGATGTTTCTATCTTAAGCGCGGGAAATAAATTAAATGCAATTAAAGGAAACCTGGAATACTTGTAATTTCGGATTTGGAAGGCAGTGCAATATTACTTCTGTAGTGGCTGCTTGTAATATTCTAATATAAGCTTATATTAAATTGTGGATTCAATTTAATTAGTAAAAAGCTAATTGGGTGAGGTCTGTTCCAAAGTCTTCCTTAGATCCATGACTGGGCCCAATATGTGACTTAATATAAATAGAAGAATCAAGGAAACAGAAAACACAATTATTATTGTTGAGAATTTTCGTCCCCCTCAGAGAAAGAGAGAGTTCGAAATTTTGCCTCCTCCGTGAGCTGAGTTCTGTCTTCGTTATTCAAGTCCTAGTACGTTGGTGAGATTTTCCCACACAAATATCAGCGTATAGTCCGGGACACCAGTCAGAAGGTCCGAGGTTGAGTACTGAAGATCTTCACGTGGAGAAGGCGCAAGCCATCATCAATTCTTGATTGAATCAACAAGGTAAATTGGCTAATTCTTGATTGAGACGCGGAACACATCCTCGGGATCGAGGTTCTTCGGAATCGAGAAAAGAAGATGTTGTGCTTATCTCAAGAACCTTACATCAACACAGTACTTAGTCGTTTTAGCATGCAGAACGCCAAGAAAGGTTTCTTACCTTTTAGACACGGCATCCATTTATCTCAAGAGATGTGCCCTAAAATGCCGTCTGAGATACAAGCAATGAGAAGGATTCCATATGCTTCGGCAGTTGGAAGTCTCATGTATGCTATGCTTTGTACTAGACCTGATATTTGCTTTGTTGTTGGCATGGTGGCAAGATATCAGTCGAATCTGGGCCAAGGACGTTGGACTGCCGTAAAGAACATACTCAAGTACCTTAAACGGACTAAGGACTATGCTCTAGTTTACAATGCAGTCGAACTCTGTCCTTTGGGATATACTGACTCAGACTTTCAAGCTGATCAGGACTCGAGAAAATCTACTTCAGGATATGTGTTCACCTTAGGAGGTGGAGCCGTAATTTGGAAGAGTGTGCAGCAGAAATGCATCGCGGACTCTACCATGGAAGCCGAGTATGTGGCCGCTTCGGAGGCTGCAAAAGAGGCTGTGGGGTTCAAGAACTTCCTTATAGATTTAGGTGTGGTTTCGAATCTGCCCAAGAGCATCACCATTTATTGTGACAATTCTGGTGCTGTGGCAAACTCGAAAGAACCAAGAGCTCATAAAGCGAGCAAACACATAGAGCGGAAGTATCATATCATCAGGGATATAGTGCAGAGAGGAGATATACAAGTGGTCAAGATTGCGTCAGAGAACAACCTGGCAGATCCTTTTACAAAGGCTTTGGCTGTGAAACCGTTCGAGTGCCACGTTGAAGGGATGGGAGCTCGACTCATTCAAGACCTCAACTCACTTTCAGTATAAGTGGGAGAAATTTTAGACGTGTGCACTACCATTTTGTATACTTGAATGTTGTTTTGAGTATAAGTGGGAGATTATTAGGGTTTTGTATACTAGAAATCACCTTTCGAGTGATTGGATACTGTAAAACTCTAATTGTTATTTTCCAATAAATGCAACAGATTATTTTTTGTCATAATGTTATTATGTTTTACATTTAAAGGTTGTTTATTGTATATTTAAATGTATAAGCAAACGTAACAGAGTCTAAGTCTTTGTTTTAGTAGACCGGTTGTGGG
Source organism: Salvia splendens (assembly GCF_004379255.2). Lineage (NCBI taxonomy): Eukaryota > Viridiplantae > Streptophyta > Magnoliopsida > Lamiales > Lamiaceae > Salvia > Salvia splendens. The sequence goes on along the minus strand of NC_056052.1, from coordinate 7,215,790 downwards.
CATCGTCCAATTTAAGGTAACCCGGTCAGTTCTAAACAAAGAAAAATAAGAATTTCACAACCTAGATAGGCCTAGACTACCTATCGTGAAAGGTTGCAATGTCAGTCCGATTATTTCTAAGCCTTATTGAAATAAGATGACGTTGGTGTGGTATAGCACTGAATGGATCTAACAGCAAGACGAGTCTTTATGCTATCTACTGAAAGACGAGGTCTTGATAATTAATTTCTTAATCAATGTACGTTAGCATTGAGCATACGATATTAAGTATCTATTACTTTGACTTACCAAAGGTGCGGGTTTTTCGTTATCCAACGATCCAGGTATATTGGGTAGTGGCGATCATTATCTAGCGGTGCTAGGATTGCTATTGCGTTAAATCGTGCGCGATGAGAGTCTAGTTTGATAACATCCACAAGAGGAGCTCGAAACAAGGTTTTATTATTCGGAACCTAGCTAGTTGGAGTTTAATTACTCTATGAATAATAAATAAGAGTTTCTTGCTAAGTCCACTCTTGGAGATTAAAATATGTTAATTAATTAAATCCATAGCAGACAATAATTAATTAATGGATGTTTCTATCTTAAGCGCGGGAAATAAATTAAATGCAATTAAAGGAAACCCGGAATACTTGTAATTTTGGATTTGGAAGGCAGTGCAATATTACTTCTGTAGTGGCTGCTTGTAATATTCTAATATAAGCTTATATTAAATTGTGGGTTCAATTTAATTAGTAAAAAGCTAATTGGCTGAGACCTATTCCAAATTCTTCCTTAGATCCCTGACTGGGCCCAATATGTGACTTAATATAAATAGGAGAATAAAGGAGATAGAAAACACAATTATTATTGTTGAGAATTTTCGTCCCCCTCAGAGAAAGAGAGAGTTCGAAATTTTACCTCCTCCGTGAGCTGAGTTCTGTCTTCGTTATTCAAGTCCTAGTACGTTGGTGAGATTTGCCCACACAAATATCAGCGTATAGTCCGGGACACCAGTCAGAAGGTCCGAGGTTGAGTACTGAAGATCTTCACGTGGAGAAGACGCAAGCCATCATCGATTCTTGATTGAATCAACAAGGTAAATTGGCTAATTCCGTAGTAAGCATGTTTTAGGGATTCTATATGCTAAAGCATATTTTAATTCAACTATTATGAGCATGATACATGTGATAATTACGCGAATAGAATTTCTCTAAATAATCTGCTAAATAGATCAAATTTATGTGATCGGTAAACTCCTGCACGCTTCCGCTGCCAACCCCTTCACACATGTCCCTCCTTTCAACAAGATTTATAATTTTCCACTACTGCAACAAACATTACTAACTATAATCGGCAAGAGCGGGTCGAACCACAGAGACTATGGACCTTCTCGAGATTGTTTCTACTACACAATCGGAAAAGGGGTCGGCTGCTGCCACGCATTCATTGAGTGGGTTAAGTTTTAATCTACTTGACTTGGCGGAAAAGACAGGACTCTATCTAACTGGTCAACTTGACAGGCTACGTACGGAAAGAAAATAAAACACGAAAATATTTTTGATCATTTTAATAAAACATGAAAGAAACTAAAGAAAACAATTGAAACTTACTAACCAAGCTAAAGACTTTCCTAAAATAGGCAAGCAATGCAAAAAAAAAAGTAAATGGAAACCATTTTTCCTAAACTGGCTGGGGTTGACAGAAAAGCTGTGAAAAACAAAAGCAAAAGTAAATTGCAAGTCTGAATTTTAACAACCTCTTACTTCATCTTCTTCACGTAACTAAACCAAAAACAGAGCAAGAACTGAGCATAGAACAATCATCAACGCAGAGAAACAAAGCAAACCTCAAACGAGACGTAAATGCGAAATTTAAGCTAGAGCAACCAGATCTACGCTACTGGACTCAGTGGAAGGCAAAATGAACACAGATTAACCTTGCATGTATCACCTAAACTAGCAGATCTCAGAAATCGAGCACGTGAACAACTAGATCTAAATATCTAAACTACTGGAAAGCATGTAAATGACATGGATCTACAACTAAGCTACCAATTGTGAAAAGCATCCAAGAAACTTGAGTAAATAGCATCATCAACATGAAAATAAACCAAAGCTTCATAAAACTAGAAATAAACCGAGATCCAATGGCGGAGTCATCAATTCCTTCGATGAAACTCGAGATCTAACTACAACGTCTCAAAAGTGGTAAAGAAAGCAAGGATATAACGTCAGAGTCGTCAATTCCTCTGCTGAAACAATTAAATCTAACTAGAAAGCGAGGTGTAAAGGAGCTTCTACGATGGAGGCATCAATTCCACCGTTGAAACGACCAACACAATCTACACTAAAGTCTTGAAAACATGAAATAAAACCTAACCCCGACGTCGGAGTTTTCAATTCCTCCGTCAAAACTACAGAACTAAGCTAAGAAAGCAGTAAACTATCTAACTAAACTAAACTAAGCTAAGAGAGCGGTGGCGTTAAGCGCCCCTTCTTCAATGGCGAGAGCTTCTATTTATAGAGCGGCTCCTCCTTCAACCCTGGAGCAACTTCTCGTCCGATTTGACCATTTTATCCTTGTAGTAAATGAGGGTCTTCTGATTTGAGCTTTCCTCGTACAGCCTGTTGTTGGAAGAACGAAGCTGAAGAAACGATTACACAAACACACGCACTGGAATATGAACTGGAAGTAGATGAAGAAGAATTTGGGAGAGAAATAGAATGTATATTTCAATCGCACTGAAAATGAGCTAAGATGTTACAACTCTAACTGTAGCTCAAAACTAACTATTTATACAACAGCTCATCAACTAAAAACTAATCGGATGGTTGAGAAACAATCCATCATACTAATCTTCATCATGCGGCTCTTGTAGCTCCTTGAGCTCAAAATGATTTGAGCTCTTGATCTTCATTTAGCATTCACTTCTTACAAATTTCCACCATGAATGCTCAAATGAGCTCAGTCGATTCTGCTGCATAAGCCTATAAGCTTCATGCACAAATCAAACTTTTCTTTTGTCAACGGTTTAGTAAGCATGTCGGCAGGATTCTCTGAGGTGTGGACTTTGAACACTTTAACTCGGCCATCCTCAATTCCTTCTCTAAAGAAATGCAGCTTTACATCCATATGCTTCCTCCTCTCATGGAATACTTTATTTTTTGCCAAGCTAATAGCTCCATTACTGTCACATCAAATGCCTATGGCTTTTTGCTCCACCCCAAAATCTGCTGCCAACCCTCTTAGCCAGAAACTTTATTTCACTGCATATGTCAAAGCAATGTATTCAGCTTCTGTAGTGGATAATGCCACAACATTCTGCAGACCAGATTTCCAGCTCACCGCAGCCCCAAACATGGTGAATACATATCATGTTTGTGACCTCTGGTTGTCTATATTCCCCTCAAAATCATTGTCACAATATCCTACTATGGCATCTCCTTTATACTTCTGATTTCCAACAAACAAAATGCCAAATTTACTAGATCCCTTCAAGTACCTCATCACCCATTTAAGGGCCAACCAGTGCTGCTTACCAAAATCTGACATATACCGGCTTTCAGCATTGATTTCCTGTGCCTCATCAGGTCTTGTGTTTATCATAGCATACATTATGCTACCCACAATGTTAGCATAAGGAATGACATGCATATTCCTTCTTTCAACATCATCTTTTAGCCTCTAATCAGATGATAATCTCAAATGTACAGCCAATGGAGTTGTTGTAGCTTTGGCACCCTCCATTCTGCATTTTCTGATCATTCTTCCAATGTAGTCAGATTGGCTCAGCCAAATCTGTCTCTCCTTCCTGTTCCTGAGTATATTCATACCCAAAATCCATTTTGCACTGCCTAAGTCCTTCATGTCAAAAGCAGAACTTAAGTCATCTTTTACCCTCTGAATATCTTGCTTGCAAGCTTCTTCTTGTTGATATAGACACACTCATCATACTTGGATCTGCAAAAGCCACTCTTAAGCACATGATCATCAAATTTCTTGTGCCATTGCCTACTAGCTTGCTTTAACCCATATATGTTTTTTTTCAACGGGCAAACTTTATTCTCATCACCTGCTCTGACAAAACCCTCAGGCTGATGCATGTATATAGTCTCTTCCAGATCCCCGTGTAAGAATGCCGTTTTCACATCCAATTTTTCCAGCTCCCAATCCATTCTAGCCACCACAGCCAGAAGCACTCTTATGGAAGCATGCTTGACTACTGGTAAAAACACCTCATTATAGTCAATGCCTTGCTCTTGTGTGAATCCTCTAGCCACCAATCTAGCTTTAAACCTTATAGATTCATTATCAGCATATTCAATCTTCTTCTTGAAGATCCATTTACAACTCACTATTTTTCTTCCTTCAACTCTGTCTACAAAAATCCATGTCCCATTCTTTATGAAAGAGTCTATCTCATCAATCATGGCCTTTAGCCACTTGTCCTTCTCTTTGCTTTCCATTGCTGCATTATAGGAACCAGGCTCAGAGAATTCAATCTCCTCAGCAACACACAATGCAAAGTAGATCATCTCAGAATCAACATATCTTGCTGGAGGTCTGATGTTTGCCCTTCTGGCTCTATCTCGGGCTAGTTGATAATTTCTGAGATCATCAGCTAGCTCATTTTCTTCAGAACTTGTAATAGCCGAGACTTAGATTTCTCGGGAATTATGAAATAAAATACTAGAACTTTTATTGACGAATGAAAGAGTATTTTTATTTCTTGAATAAGGGTACAAGTACAACTTCAGAAATTTCAAAGCCACCAAATTTCAAGTGTTTGGAATTAAATACACACCAATAAACTTTTACATGTTAAGAAAAAGAGAGAATTTCAAATAGAAACCCTATCTCTTTACAAATGAAACTACTAGCTTCGGGCCCTTCTTCTAGCATGGTTTCGGCCCAGTTTCCGATGGCCCGTTGGGCTGAACAGACGAGACAGCAACCGAGAAGAGTCAGCCTCTTGTCCCTGCCAGAAAACAACAAGATAAACAAGAGGTTACATAAGACACTAAAGCTTTTAGTTGGCAAAGTAAGCAAGGATAAGGAACAAACCTACTTTGAGCTTTGAAGACCAAAACTTACCGAAAAAAAAGAAAGGTAAGAGGTTGCTTTATCCCTGCACTCCACGGCTCACACCAGCCAAACGAGCAGCCACCAAGCACGGCAGTTCGGCACCGAGTTCGGCAGTTCGCCACCAAGCACGGCAGTTCGGCACCGAGCTCGGCAGTTCGCCACCAAGCACGGCAGTTCGGCACCGAGTTCGGCAGTTCGCCACCAAGCACGGCAGTTCGGCACCAAGCTCGGCAACTCCGTGATCTGGAGAGAAAGATCAAAACATGAAGAAGAGCTCGGCTGTTATGACAACTCGTTTCAACAGCCGTTAGATCTCCTCAATCGTTTACAGAGACAACAAGAGAAGTGTATTAAGAAAGGGAAGGGGAAACAATACCTTGCAGAAATGTGAGTGAGTGTTGGACCGAAAGAAGCAAACTCCAGCCAGCAGGCTCCCCTCCAGCTAATACTCTGCAAAGCTGCAGATAACAGCCCTTGCTTTTCCCTACCCAAACCGGTTATAGTCCGGAAATCAGCCCCCACAGTGCCACCTCTAGTGTGCACCTGCAAAAGAAGACAAAATTCATGAATGAATCAGAGTACAAGGCAGCACAAAACACCAAAATCAGTTAAAGAATGCTGCAAGGTCAGCCAAGTACCTCAGTCATTGTGCAGCTTTCAGTTACAAGCTGTGCATAAATATGCCAATCTCCTCCTCAGTTCCATCCCCCACCACACAACAAACTAGTTACTAAACGGAGCAGCAAGCGGAGGAGCAAGAGAGGTCAAGACCAAGGAAGGGAGTAGCTTAGCAAGTTCAGCGGAGTTACAAGGGAAAGGTAACACCCATCAGCTTAAATCTCAAGTTTAATGGCATCATTCGAGCATGATAGAAACAAAACATGGAAACGATTTATGATAACATGAGAATCTGAGAAATCAGTAAACCTCCCTTGCACATACCCCAGCCTCATTAGGATGCATGTCTAGGGTAGTGTAGCACTTTTGAGACTGGAGGAAAGGAACCATGGAATGGTGTCTTCCACACAGAATCAGTCACATAGAAGCACAACCACATTGCTTTTCAAACGCGAACTAGGACTAGACTATGACAAGAGAAAGAAGATAACTAGTAGGAACTTAGCTTCGGCGAGGCGACTGCCTGATTAAACGGCGCACTGCTACGAGGGTCTCCGCAGCGGCAGAACCGCCGTCTGCGTGTCACCCCTAAGCCGAGGGGTCCAGCGTCGCCGAAGGGAGGAAGATGGAGGCGACGGCAGCGTGGACCGAGGGATGCCGCTGAAGGACGGAGAATACGACGTCTTCCCTCCACGGGTGACCCCTCCGCGAACAAAACGTCGTCAAGATTGCCCGTACAAGGTTATGCCTCAAAGGGGGAAGAGATGGTGGGTAGTGGGTCGCCGGTTAGACAGCGACGAGTCCTCCACCTCCCCAGGTTTCCGAATTTTAGACCCCTTCTTGCCGAGTAGGAGACAGAGGGTGGGAGCGGTCGTGCGATGCGGAGAGGAAAGGAATAGAAATGGGCTGACTCCGGTTCCTCACACGCCGGCGAGGAGCGCTGAAGGTGGCGGGGTGCGAAATCGCCGAGAGGAAGGAGAGAAAGGGGGCTAGGGTTCCTCATTTTCAATTTGGGGATTTTTGAGAAATGAGAGAGAGATAGTGACGATGGTTGGTGAAGGGGGTATTTGGGCCTTTTCCACTATTCATCACTTGGGCCTGGAATTAATTAAGCTGGGCCAGATTAAATGAGAAGAAGAAAAGAATTGGGCCAATTAGTTAAGCTGGACCGAAAATGCTTAATGAAATAATACCTTGGCCCAGATTAAGTAAACTCCTTGCTGGACTTAAGAAATTAGTTCTCGGTTTAATACTTTTAGTGAAGAGCCTCTTTTCAAGTATAATGGAAATTATTTCCTAAGCCACGGAAGAAAAGAACTTATAAGCCGTGAGTGAAATAAAGGCCAGTGAATAATTAAGGCGGACTATAATAGTCACAGAAAGTATTTCTTAAATACTTAAGATAATCCGAGAATTCTAATACCGAACGGGTCAGCCCGTTACAGAACAAATTAAATCACCGATTTAAAGATTTAAGACTTCTAATTTTAGAAGGCAGAAATTAAAATAATAAGCACACGCTTAGGCATGCATTCATGCAAGATTTTTGAGGTCTAATTTAAATATATTAATTTTGTAAAGGAACGTCGTCGTTCGACGCATAATCTCAGAACAGGGGAAAGCACCTATTTTGCAAGAGTTAAGCAATTGAGGTGTGGGCTTCTTTCCTTTTTATTTACAGAACTCTATGAGAATAAGTGTGAACTTTTGAATGAATTGTCATGCCATGTTTTATTTTGTGATTGCCATTCATGGTTAAAACGAATTCGGGTCCCAGTAGGTCAGTAAATCCTACTCGGACTAGTGTACACATAGGGACCGTGAGCTAGCGCAAGGTTGGCCGGTTCGTGGGTCGTGAGCTAGCGCCAGGTTGGCCGACCCAGTGATCGTGGAATGTGGCCACATTCCCGATTCACACAGCTTGACATGGTATATCATCAGAAAGTTAAAAGACTGCAGTCTATTTCAGAAAGAAATAACAGATTTTAGTGACCGGGACTTGTTTTCAGAAAAACCCCGCGTTCACTCAGCTTGGCAGACAATTAAAAGAAAAACAGTTTTCGGCATAAGCCACTGAGTATATCAAGTACTCAGCCCTGCATATTGTTTTCCTTAATGTGCAGGTTGATCGATCGAGGCAGAGGAGGTGTTGGGACTGAAGATGAAATAAAAGAAGGGTAGCTAGTGTAGCATGTCTCCATACATGTTATACTTGTCTTGGAACTCTTCCGCTGCATAGACCTAGCTTTGTCTCAGTAAAGACAATGTCCCCCTTTTCACTCTGATGTAATAATTTGCTATTTTGATGACTTTTAGACAGTATTTCCTTAATTTCAGTAATTATGATGATGTGTTGAGACAGTTTAGAATTTTTAGTCGCGAAATAGCTGCGCTTTTCTTTGACTAGGAAGTTGTGGTCGTGACAGAGTGGTATCAGAGCACTTTTCTTTCGCTCTGACCCAAGAACCTTCTTTCTAAGCCTCAGTCCAGAACAGTAGCACTAGGCTAGAAAGTGAACAGAATGATCAGTACAAGATCCCAACACCTCAGCTCGACACGATCAACTGCACCAGGAACAGGGGTCGACGCCCGCTCGCCCAGAAAAGAGAATTCTGAAGAAAGAAAATATTTTTCCATTTTGAGAAAGAAAATGAAATTTTCTAAGTTTTTCCAGAAAAAGAAAATAATTTTCACAGCCCTCATGGGAACGAAAATGTTTATTTGAAATGCTTGCAAGATGCAACGTGATAGCTGATACTTTGCATGAGATATGCTTACTGTATCTGTGTTTTATGAGCTTGACATGAATGTATAGATGTCATGGGGACTATGTATGTGAACCTAGAGTGCTTTAGAGAAGTACCTTAGGTGAGACATGCAGAATCAAGTATTAGCAGAATGAGAACTTGTTACCGCCTTCCACGGCGACGAGACCAATTAACACCCATCAGTCTGGGTAAGCTTCTAATTCCAAGGAATTTTGAGAAAGAAACAACGAATCAGAAAGTATTATTGTACTACCTATAGACAGCAACTAAAGGAAGTCCATTTCTTTTAAGCACACAGATAGTATACATATATATGTATACTAGACGATGAACCAAGAAGTTCCCAATGTCTTTACAAAGACCAAGTTATAACGAAAATAGTTTACTTTCCAGCTTGTTCGGGAGATGCATCCCTACACGGAAAGAGATCGTACCCGCGATCTAGTAAAGTGATCTAATGTGGCGTAACAAGCCCAAGTGGCTACGTGATCCAGAAGCGATACTTATAGCGTGCTACGAAGCACGATGGAGAATGTGATGTTTTACCAGAATCGGCGTTCTAAGTTATCAAGAACGATATGAAAGTATGACCTCCAGCTGCGGTTATCAGTTTAACAGCACGAGGAACCCCATCTTGGAATGTATGGTTTCCCAGAACGCGTTTATCATGTGCGAGCTCCACAAGAAAAACAAGGGAGTGTCACATAACTAGAACCGATGATTATAATCAATAGTACTTACTTGGATTCCCAATGAAATCCCTTCTAAGAGTCCTTCCAAGGACGATACCCCCGTCTATTCAGACTCTAGTTTTGACTCGCAAGTACCATGTCAGTGTTCCTTTTTCTGTGCGAGGTTTGACTCATTTCCAGCTTATGGACTGCAGTCCTTTTTGACTCATCGTACATAAAGAGTAAAGTTTTGACTGTTTAAGCTCCAGTCGTAAACCCTAAATTCTACAGTTGTTCATATCCATGATCTTCGGAATGAGCGTATTCCTCAGACATTCTTTGAACCTCCGGGACAACGATGTCCTGTCGGCTATTAAGACCTTTGATTGACTCACGTTCTGCAAGTAGTACGCCACTTTCATTTTCTTCAGGAAAGCGGCGACTCAGTTTCAGTTCCCAAATTTTGGATACCTTTATGTTTCAAGCATCGTTATTTGTTGTTGTCTCCTTTGAGCCACAATATTGGAGATTTATATCTCGATTTCTTAGACCTATGCAATGAAATTTCATTCTTACGATGCTTACGTTGTGATCCCCAGAGTGATCAAGACAGTTAAACATTTTCCTCAGGGAATTTCATGTGGTGCTGGAACTTTTGTTTACCTCCCTATTTTGAAATCCTACAAAGGTGAAATTTTTCGACCTCGATCCCAGTACATGTATTATTCCTAGTCTCGGAATTTTTCTGCAGCTCGAAGTTAAGGCAAGCATATTGCACCTTTCCCTAACGAGCTTGCCCTAGCTGATTTTTCTGAATAGTTCATTTCAGTGCGTTACCTTAATGAACCTATGAAATCATTGATGCGATTTTGTTATTCCATATCAAGATGCCTTTGAAGCATGATCAATGTTTCCTTCATTGCAATCGCCTACGTTTATAAATTTTCACGGTTGATCATCTTAGGCGATGACATGTTTGAACCACTGTCCTTGATGCTCAGATCCTTTCAGTTTAATTGGACAACTGTATTGTCCTATTTTGCAGCTTACTATGGGAATTTACAGTTAATTCATTTCCATCCAGTTTTCATGACCCATCTCATGATTATTTCTAGCTCCCACCAGGGGTGAGCCTCAGCTTCTATGAGTTTACCTGGAAACCAGTTGAGCTACGTAGTTCTTTGAATGAACTCAGTACTTACCTTCAAGGTCGATTATCGACGAAAATTCATAAAAGTTGAACAAGGGATGTTATTCTTGTCCAGTTGGGTATTCAGGAGCCCTTCAGATTTTCAGTCATACTCTCTTGTGTGAATAATAATCCAAGTTAAGACTATTAGATTAATCATTGAGTTATTGATACGAGGCTAGCAGAAAAAGGCATGGTCTCAGTTTCCTTCAGATACGCATAATAAATACGTCCCCATGGAGACACGTGCAGGAAATGATGCACCAACCAGAAGCGTCGCATAACCGACAGCAAAGCGTTAAATACTTCGAATCTACGTACCGCTTGTGACCAGCAGGTGGAAGATCGAATATTTTGTTGTATAGAGAAGCAACTAGCCTTGAGTAGAGAAATATCAAGGAATATTTGAGGATTAAATGATGTCCGAAGACGTAAAAGACCTATGTGGTAGTTTGAACGATCAAAATGCTTACTCCGAGTAAGATAAGTAAGCCACAAGAACAAAGACTCAATCATGGGCATGTAATGAAAGCCATGGAGAAAGTACGAGTGTATTCGTAGTTTATGTTTGACGGAACAAATCCCATCAGCAAAAGGGATTCGTCTGAGAGGTGGCCAGGAAAGGCTAAAGCTGGAGAGACATTCGGGGAGAGGAACGCGTGATAGCACAGCTACCCTCACCATCACTACTATGAAGGGAAAATCGAAATTTTTCCTTAAAGAGTTATCGCAAGAGAACGGGTTTAGAGCCCTATAATATAGAGCAAGGACAAACGTTGACAACAAAACGCGACGAAGTATTCTACGATATGCCACATCCCAAATTAAGCGGCTCAGAAAGGAGCTGTCGATAGAGTTTTGTGTTAATCTAGACACGAGATCTAGATCACTTTGGAAAGTCATGCTAGATTATTTCACCACGAATCGCTCAGTCGAACCAAAAGAGCATGGAGACAGTAGCGTTGGGAGAAAGAAGCCAACACCTCCACATGCACAGATCCAGTACTCAAGGTTTAACGCGAGTAGAATAAAGTCTATGCTAAATCATGACAAAGAATCGCGGTGAACACAAAAGCATCTTGAAACGATGAAAGTAGACTACCTCAACTAAGCGAGAGGTTACGAGGTCATTAGGCCAGCTCAATGACTACGATTACGATCGATACAAGCATTTGAGAACTTAGTATCTGACGATGAAATCTAAAACGAGGGACATTTGAGAGCCACTTTAGAAACGTTAAGAGCCGAGAAACTCTATGCTAAGTTCAGCAAGTGTGAGTTCTGGCTTAGCGAAGTGAACTTCCTTGGACACATAGTGACAGCAGAAGGGATCCGAGTGGACCCTGCTAAAGTTGAAGCCGTGCAACGTTGGCAGTCACCAGCGACGCCAATGAAATTCGAAGTTTCCTAGGACTGGCGGGATGCTATCAAAGATTCATTGAGAGATTTTCTAAAATAGCGAGGCCAATGACTCAACCACTCAAGAAAGGAGTTAAAGTCAATTGAACCTCCGAGTGCGAAGCAAGCTTCCAGTTGCTTAAGGAAAAGTTGACCACATCGCCAGTTCTAGCCGTGCCAGAAGCGGGAGTCGACTATGTAGTGTATAAAGATGCATCGAAGGTCGGACTCGGATGCGTGCTTATGCAGAAGGGCAAGGTGATAGCATATGCGTCAAGCCACTTGAGGCCGCACGAGTTGAACTACCCGACGCACGACTTGGAATTTGCAGCAGTGGTACACGCTTTGAAGGTTTGGAGACATAATCTCTATGGAGTTCGATGTGAGATCTTCACAGATCATAAGAGTCTCAAATACTTCTTGGAGTAGAAGGATCTGAATATGAGACAGCGCAGATGGCTGGAACTAGTCAAGGACTACGACTGTGGTATAAATTACCACCCAGGCAAAGCCAATGTAGTAGCAGATGCCTTGAGCAGAAAGACTGCGCCTCAAGTGGCTACTTTCCTCACCCAAGCGAAGGAGCGTATCCGGGAATTCGCCAAGATACGACTGGAATTAGTAAGAGCCCCGGAAACAGTGGATAGCAGAATCTCCACCTTGGTCATAGAACTAGATTTAAGAGCCAGAATCATCGACGCCCAGAGACGCGATGAGGCCCTAGAAAAGGTTCGTCTCAAAGTGAGGACCGGCAAAGGAGATATTTACCGCGGATAGGCGGATAACGCTCTCACTTTCAAAGGAAGACTATGCATACCCAACGATGAGGTACTTAGGAACGAGATCATGAGTGAAGCTCATGAGACGCCCTATACTACCCATCCTGGAAGGACGAAGATGTATCAGGACTTGAAGAAGCAATTTTGTTGGGATGGCATGAAGAGAAGCATAGCATCGTTGGTAGAAAGATGCCTGGCTTGCCAGCAAGTGAAGGCTTTACATCAACGACCCTATGGGGAGTTGCAGCCTCTCGAGATTCCAGAATGGAAATGGGAGCATATAGCAATGGATTTTGTGACAGGATTGCCAAAATCCCAGCGAGGAAATACCGCCATCTGGGTGATTATAGACCGCCTCACCAAAAGTGCTCACTTCATACCAATTCGTATCACATACGGTTCAGACAAGTTGGCACAGATTTACGTGCGAGAGATCGTACGTTTACATGGTGTCCCAGTAACGATCACCTCAGATCGAGATTCAAAATTTACTTCTAGATTTTGGATAAGCCTACAGCGAGAGTTAGGCACTCAGCTGAATTTCAGCACAGCGTTCCATCCACAGACGGACGGACAGTCCGAAAGGACGATCCAGACATTGGAAGATATGTTAAGAGCTGTAGTGCTCGACCGTGGAGTGAGCTGGGAGTCAGTACTTCCACTTATAGAGTTCGCCTACAATAACAGTTACCAGGCAACTATTGACATGGCTCCATACGAGGCATTATATGGGAAAAAGTGCAGATCACCACTTTACTGGGATGAAGTTGGTGAGAGAAGGATTCTCGGACCGGACTCGGTAGAGGAAATGATAGAAATTGTCCGACAAATCCGAGGGAAAATCAAGGAAGCTCAAGATAGACAGAAATCCTATGCAGATGCTCGCAGAACGGATTTACAGTTCAAGACAGGAGACAAGGTCTTTCTGAAAATATCCCCATCGAAAGGGATAACCAGATTTGGCGTCAAGGGCAAGCTGAAACCGCGTTTTATCGGACCTTATGAGATCCTAGAAACAGTCGGCCCTGTGGCGTACAGATTAGCGCTCCCGCCAAGTTTCGGGAATGTTCACAATGTGTTTCATGTATCACAGTTGAGAAAGTACGTGTTTGACCCCAAACACATAGTGCACCAAGAAGAAATGGTGTTAGAACCAGATTTGAGCTATGAAGAAAAGCCAGAAGCAATTCTGGACAGAAAAGTTAAAGAGTTGAGAAATAAGAATATTGTAACAGTGAAAGTCCTATGGAAGCATCACGGCCGCGAGGAGGCGACGTGGGAGCTCGAGGACCAGATGAAAGAGAAGTACCCACTGCTTTTTACCTAACTGAGACAAAATTTCGGGACGAAATTTTTGTTAAGGGGGGTAGAATGTAATAGCCGAGACTTAGATTTCTCGGGAATTATGAAATAAAATACTAGAACTTTTATTGACGAATGAAAGAGTATTTTTATTTCTTGAATAAGGGTACAAGTACAACTTCAGAAATTTCAAAGCCACCAAATTTCAAGTGTTTGGAATTAAATACACACCAATAAACTTTTACATGTTAAGAAAAAGAGAGAATTTCAAATAGAAACCCTATCTCTTTACAAATGAAACTACTAGCTTCGGGCCCTTCTTCTAGCATGGTTTCGGCCCAGTTTCCGATGGCCCGTTGGGCTGAACAGACGAGACAGCAACCGAGAAGAGTCAGCCTCTTGTCCCTGCCAGAAAACAACAAGATAAACAAGAGGTTACATAAGACACTAAAGCTTTTAGTTGGCAAAGTAAGCAAGGATAAGGAACAAACCTACTTTGAGCTTTGAAGACCAAAACTTACCGAAAAAAAAGAAAGGTAAGAGGTTGCTTTATCCCTGCACTCCACGGCTCACACCAGCCAAACGAGCAGCCACCAAGCACGGCAGTTCGGCACCGAGTTCGGCAGTTCGCCACCAAGCACGGCAGTTCGGCACCGAGCTCGGCAGTTCGCCACCAAGCACGGCAGTTCGGCACCGAGTTCGGCAGTTCGCCACCAAGCACGGCAGTTCGGCACCGAGCTCGGCAGTTCGGCACCAAGCTCGGCAACTCCGTGATCTGGAGAGAAAGATCAAAACATGAAGAAGAGCTCGGCTGTTATGACAACTCGTTTCAACAGCCGTTAGATCTCCTCAATCGTTTACAGAGACAACAAGAGAAGTGTATTAAGAAAGGGAAGGGGAAACAATACCTTGCAGAAATGTGAGTGAGTGTTGGACCGAAAGAAGCAAACTCCAGCCAGCAGGCTCCCCTCCAGCTAATACTCTGCAAAGCTGCAGATAACAGCCCTTGCTTTTCCCTACCCAAACCGGTTATAGTCCGGAAATCAGCCCCCACAGTGCCACCTCTAGTGTGCACCTGCAAAAGAAGACAAAATTCATGAATGAATCAGAGTACAAGGCAGCACAAAACACCAAAATCAGTTAAAGAATGCTGCAAGGTCAGCCAAGTACCTCAGTCATTGTGCAGCTTTCAGTTACAAGCTGTGCATAAATATGCCAATCTCCTCCTCAGTTCCATCCCCCACCACACAACAAACTAGTTACTAAACGGAGCAGCAAGCGGAGGAGCAAGAGAGGTCAAGACCAAGGAAGGGAGTAGCTTAGCAAGTTCAGCGGAGTTACAAGGGAAAGGTAACACCCATCAGCTTAAATCTCAAGTTTAATGGCATCATTCGAGCATGATAGAAACAAAACATGGAAACGATTTATGATAACATGAGAATCTGAGAAATCAGTAAACCTCCCTTGCACATACCCCAGCCTCATTAGGATGCATGTCTAGGGTAGTGTAGCACTTTTGAGACTGGAGGAAAGGAACCATGGAATGGTGTCTTCCACACAGAATCAGTCACATAGAAGCACAACCACATTGCTTTTCAAACGCGAACTAGGACTAGACTATGACAAGAGAAAGAAGATAACTAGTAGGAACTTAGCTTCGGCGAGGCGACTGCCTGATTAAACGGCGCACTGCTACGAGGGTCTCCGCAGCGGCAGAACCGCCGTCTGCGTGTCACCCCTAAGCCGAGGGGTCCAGCGTCGCCGAAGGGAGGAAGATGGAGGCGACGGCAGCGTGGACCGAGGGATGCCGCTGAAGGACGGAGAATACGACGTCTTCCCTCCACGGGTGACCCCTCCGCGAACAAAACGTCGTCAAGATTGCCCGTACAAGGTTATGCCTCAAAGGGGGAAGAGATGGTGGGTAGTGGGTCGCCGGTTAGACAGCGACGAGTCCTCCACCTCCCCAGGTTTCCGAATTTTAGACCCCTTCTTGCCGAGTAGGAGACAGAGGGTGGGAGCGGTCGTGCGATGCGGAGAGGAAAGGAATAGAAATGGGCTGACTCCGGTTCCTCACACGCCGGCGAGGAGCGCTGAAGGTGGCGGGGTGCGAAATCGCCGAGAGGAAGGAGAGAAAGGGGGCTAGGGTTCCTCATTTTCAATTTGGGGATTTTTGAGAAATGAGAGAGAGATAGTGACGATGGTTGGTGAAGGGGGTATTTGGGCCTTTTCCACTATTCATCACTTGGGCCTGGAATTAATTAAGCTGGGCCAGATTAAATGAGAAGAAGAAAAGAATTGGGCCAATTAGTTAAGCTGGACCGAAAATGCTTAATGAAATAATACCTTGGCCCAGATTAAGTAAACTCCTTGCTGGACTTAAGAAATTAGTTCTCGGTTTAATACTTTTAGTGAAGAGCCTCTTTTCAAGTATAATGGAAATTATTTCCTAAGCCACGGAAGAAAAGAACTTATAAGCCGTGAGTGAAATAAAGGCCAGTGAATAATTAAGGCGGACTATAATAGTCACAGAAAGTATTTCTTAAATACTTAAGATAATCCGAGAATTCTAATACCGAACGGGTCAGCCCGTTACAGAACAAATTAAATCACCGATTTAAAGATTTAAGACTTCTAATTTTAGAAGGCAGAAATTAAAATAATAAGCACACGCTTAGGCATGCATTCATGCAAGATTTTTGAGGTCTAATTTAAATATATTAATTTTGTAAAGGAACGTCGTCGTTCGACGCATAATCTCAGAACAGGGGAAAGCACCTATTTTGCAAGAGTTAAGCAATTGAGGTGTGGGCTTCTTTCCTTTTTATTTACAGAACTCTATGAGAATAAGTGTGAACTTTTGAATGAATTGTCATGCCATGTTTTATTTTGTGATTGCCATTCATGGTTAAAACGAATTCGGGTCCCAGTAGGTCAGTAAATCCTACTCGGACTAGTGTACACATAGGGACCGTGAGCTAGCGCAAGGTTGGCCGGTTCGTGGGTCGTGAGCTAGCGCCAGGTTGGCCGACCCAGTGATCGTGGAATGTGGCCACATTCCCGATTCACACAGCTTGACATGGTATATCATCAGAAAGTTAAAAGACTGCAGTCTATTTCAGAAAGAAATAACAGATTTTAGTGACCGGGACTTGTTTTCAGAAAAACCCCGCGTTCACTCAGCTTGGCAGACAATTAAAAGAAAAACAGTTTTCGGCATAAGCCACTGAGTATATCAAGTACTCAGCCCTGCATATTGTTTTCCTTAATGTGCAGGTTGATCGATCGAGGCAGAGGAGGTGTTGGGACTGAAGATGAAATAAAAGAAGGGTAGCTAGTGTAGCATGTCTCCATACATGTTATACTTGTCTTGGAACTCTTCCGCTGCATAGACCTAGCTTTGTCTCAGTAAAGACAATGTCCCCCTTTTCACTCTGATGTAATAATTTGCTATTTTGATGACTTTTAGACAGTATTTCCTTAATTTCAGTAATTATGATGATGTGTTGAGACAGTTTAGAATTTTTAGTCGCGAAATAGCTGCGCTTTTCTTTGACTAGGAAGTTGTGGTCGTGACAGAACTCATATCACTTTCATTCTGATCTGCTGACTTTTCTCCACCATAATCTCAGAACTAGGCTCTGCTGCATGGACTCCAATCTCCTGCTCATCCTTTTTCTGATTCACACTTTGCTCTTTGAATGGCATAACTAACTCATCAAATATCAAATCCCTACTAATGATGATCTTGTGATTATTAGGTTCTAAGCACCAGAGCCTATATCCTTTTACACCAGGCTAATAACCAAGCATTATACACCTCAGAGCCCTTGCATCTAACTTTCTTTGCCGTAGATGTACAAAAGCCTTACACCCAAATATTCTGAGCTGGGAATAATCCCCATACTGACCATGCCATCTTAAATTTGGAGTATCCCCATCTATGCTAGAAGAGGGACACATATTAAGTAATTTGACTATTGTAGCAGCAGCCTCTGCCCAAAACCACTTCTCCATACCAGAGGCAAATAACATAGCTCTCACTCTCTCCAGAATAGTTCTATTAGCTCTCTCTGCAACCCCATTTTATTCTGGGTTCAAAGGAACAGTCATATGCCTTTTCATCCCCCTCTCATGGCAGAAGTTATCAAATTCTTTTGACAGAAATTCTAACCCATTGTCAGTTCTAAGACATTTCAAAACACACCCCTTTTTTAACTCCACCATCTTACACTATTCCCTGAACCTCATAAAGCCCTTTGACTTCTCTTTCAAAACATATAACCAAGTTTTTCTAGAAAAATCATCAATTAGGGCACCCACAGTGAGGCGGACGATAGGCCGCCCGATGCCTCGGGCGCGCCATCGTCCGCCACTGTGGGTGCGCGGACGATGGACGATGTGTCATCCTCGCCCGACAGATAGTCCGCGGAGGAAGCGCGGACGATATGGCATCGTCCGCGCCATCGTCCACCCATTGTGGCCGACACGAACGATGGCGCGGATGATGCAACGCGTTTTTGTTTTTTTTTCAAATTTTGTCTATTTATTGAACCTCGTTTCTCATTCTATTTTTCATACGAACATTTCTCGCATCTCTCATTTCTCTCATCTCTCATTTCTCCATCTCTCACAAATCAAAATGAACCACGATGAACGACATGATTGAAGAAGTGTGGGCCCGTAACCGTCGTCGCTGAGTTTGCGTATTTTTTTTAATTCGTATTGTAATGTATTAATTTTATAAATGAAATGAAGGTTTTTCTCAATTTTTGTATTTATTTAAATATTTAAATAAAAGAAAATGGTTAGGGCGCCCCTTAGGGCGGCTTATAGGGCGCCCCACAGCTGATGCCCTGATAGTCATGTAATATCTATCTCCTCCTACTGAATTGACTAATGAAGGCCCCCATAAGTCGCTATGAGCATAATCAAGTGGTGATACAAAGGTATGTTTACCTGTGGAGTAGGGTAGCTTCTTTGACTTTGCTAAGATGCACTCTTCACACTGTGTTTGACTGGATGCATCAGCCACTGGTATCAATTCTTTCTTTGCTAATTCCCTGACACTTCCAATTGCAGGATGTCCAAGCCTGTTCTTTGACTTTGCTAAGATGCACTCTTCACACTGTGTTTGACTGGATGCATCAGCCACCGGTATCACTTCTTTCTTTGCTAATTCCCTGACACTTCCAATTGCAGGATGTCCAAGCCTCATATGCCAGACTTTCAATGAATTTGTCTTGAAAATATGTACCTCATCACACCCTGCCCTCATCACAGTAGCATTCAAGTAGTACAAAGTCCCCTTTCTTACACCCTTCATCAGGACATTTCCATATTTCTTAATCAACATTTCGCCACCACCAGATTTAAAAGTGAAACCCTTCCTTTCAAGTGAACCAAGAGATATTAAATTCCTCTTTACATCAGGAATATACCTGACTTCAGTGATGATCTTGACTGAGTTATCATCCATCTTGAGCCTTATGCTTCCTACCCCATCAATCTTGCAAATCTGATTGTTCCCCAGCACCACAGAACTGGATGCCTCACTTATTTCCTGAAACCAGTGAGCATGAGGACACATATGCAGGCTACACCCAGAGTCTAAAATCTAAGAACTCTTATCACCTTCCTGCATAACATTCAAGACTTGTGGGATTTCATTTTCTTGGACACAATAAGTTGTGTTCTTGCCATGATCTTGTTCAGTCGCTTGCTTCCTCTTCCAAGCGAAGCAATCACGCTTTAGGTGCCCCGGCTTTTTACACCAGTGATACGATCGGGTCTCCTTTTGGTCACCTGAGCCCGACTTTGAAGCATCACGCTCTTTCTTGAAATTCTTCTTCCCTTTGAATTTCTTTATGCTCAGACTTTCGGCATTAGAATCTTGCGGTTTGCTCACGCCCTTCTGCATCTCCTTTGCTCTTAGGGTCGACTCCACCTCAGCCAATGCGATAGTTCCTTCTCTACCATACATAATCGCATCCCGAAGTTGATCATACTACCCAGGCAAAGCATTTAGGAGCAAAATTGCTTTGTCTTCATCACTAATTGTGACATCTATATTTTCGAGGTCGTCGATAGATTTGTTGAAGTCCTCGAGTTGTTAGATTATCCCCTTTTCTTCCACGAACTTGTAGCCGTATACCATATGCTTCATGAATAAGTGGTTGGCCAAGGATTTGGTCATGTAAAGACCCTCTAATTTCTTCATAATACCCGCCGCCGTAGTTTCTTTAGCGACTTCATGAAGCACCTTGTCGCTCAGGCAAAGAACTCCTGTGCTGTGAACCTTAGCCAAGATTTCATCCTTTCTCGCGGTGGCTTTAGCATCAAGAACCACCGCTTCTTCATCCCCCATTTCTTTGGCCTGCAGCGCCTCTCCTAGACCTTGCTGAATCAACATAGCACGCATCTTCATACGCCATAGACCAAAATTGTTTTTCCCAGTGAATTTTTCCGCCTCAAATCGCGAGGCCATCGTTTCCCCAATTTCAACCTAGCTCCATCTAAATCGACCGGCGATTCCCAAGGATGGCGCCACTTGTTGGAAGAACAGAGCTGAAGAAACGATTACACACACACGCACGCACTGGAATATGAACTGGAAGTAGATGAAGAAGAATTTGGGAGAGAAATAGAATGTATATTTCAATCGCACTGAAAATGAGCTAAGATGTTACAACTCTAACTGTAGCTCAAAACTAACTATTTATACAATAGCTCATCAACTAAAAACTAATCGGATGGTTGAGAAACAATCCATCATACTAATCTTCATCATGCGGCTGCTATAGCTCCTTGAGCACAAAATGACTTGAGCTATTGATCTTCATTTAGCATTCACTTCTTACACCTGTCATGTCAGCACGTCATTTTGTTTCCTTGATCAGTTAGGCAACTTATTTTTGCACTTTTGGTCCAATTTGTTGCTTTTCATCTGCTTGGTCAAGTTGCATCATCTACTTGACCCAACAACAATTCCTAGGGTATGCCTTCCATGATTTGACATTTGTACCCTTAAAATAATGGTGTCTTCGAATTCTCTCTCTTTTGTCATTTTCCTTGCACTGTCTGCTCTCCTGATAATTCTCCTTGACCAATTAGGTGGCTTTTCGGTATTTTTACTCATTTTCTGCTCAATATGCATCTGCTCGGTCAGTTTGCACCATCTACTTGATCCAACAGATACCTGCACATTTAACTCAAAATGCGTGCATTATCTCCCCAAATATATGTAAAATCACCCAAAAGCCAATGTATGAAATAACCTCATCAATCACCTATCACATTTCGCTACGTTCTTTACACAGTCTCGTAATGTAATTGGGTTTAAAAATTGAAATACAATTAACTAGTTTAGATAACACTAAACATGTTGTGATTAACTAGATTTAGATGTGGAAATAAAAGAAAATTAACTTGATTTTGTATTGAAATATGTAGATAAGTTAGGAATATTTAGGTATTATCTCAATCGAGATGTTATGTAATAGGATTCTTTAGAATTATGTAGTAAAATTATCTAGATGTAGAAATTATATAGAATTATCTAGATATATATATTATCTAATAAAAAGGATAAAGACATACGCATCTACTGCTCTATATATACCATATACCGACCATAACTTATTTCAAAAACCATTATTACAAGTCTAGTCTGCCTCAGGTTAAAGAATATATACAATTACATACAGTCAAAGCATATTTTTGAAAAATTAAATTCAAATTTACAGGATATTTAAGTAAGTCCAACTATAATGCGTATGGTGGAAGGAAAGTCTCTCTTTAGTGCTATAAAACTCAACAAAATCAAACATATTCGAATTAAAACTTTCAATTTTATATTAAAAAAATCAAAGATAATTTCTAGAATTCATATTGAAAAATGTTTACTTCCATCTGGGTGTCATTCTAGTACAATTTCTTTTGCTTTTCATGTTAGCTTAATGTACAATTAGTCAAATATAAGGATGATAGCATCCTTCTTATCATGTCATGTCCAACCCAGTATTGTTTCTTATTTAGAAGACAAGTATTGAACTTATCATAGCTAAACCTAATGTTATCAAGGGGTGTGTATCTCCCCTCTTCTGTGCCCAATATGTTGATTGCACAACAAGAATTAGTCACAAAGACTATTTTGTAAGTTTCCCCGGGCCGTGCAAATCCAAATCCAACCTTGTCCCAACCAAGGACCTAGTCTCTTGGGTTAATGGCTTCAAAAAGGCTAAATTCACTATCATCGGTGGCCAACATAAGAAACCCATCTACCGAACTTATAATGCACTCCCTGCATTTTGAGTTGTAATTGCACTTGTAGATTGTGAATGTGATTAAGGTCAGTACACTGTGAGGGAAAAGGTGGAGGTGAAGAGCAGTTCATCAGTTGAGGGCCTTAACTTCAAGAAGGCTCATGACCGTTGGAGTCAGTTAGCCAAAACTAGCCGTTGGAGGCTTTGAAGCTCAAGAGTTACAGCTAGAAGTTTGTTTGGCTCTTGGGTCCCCATTGTGTTACTAATGTATCACTTCATATAAAAGGATCAACACACATGCACACACACTCTAAGGATTCAGTTACGCTCTTTTTCATTTTCATCTCGCTTTAGTTCTTGGTTAGCATCTTGGGGTTATTGCTTTGAGAGGGAGTGCTTGATTGAGAGTTATTGTGTGATCTTGATAGTGAGGCGAATAAAGGTTTCATTTTGTTGTCCGTGGAAGTAGATCACATTGATCGAACCACGTAATTTCTCCGGCCTCCTTTACTTTCATCGCTCTTGTTGATTTGATTTCGTATTCGATTCTTAACAGCACTTCATCAGCAGATTCCGCAGTTTGAATGCGAAATTGAAACAATGTCTCTCTATGTCGTTATTGTTTTTCTTTCTCTTCCAGCGGCGAATTCCATATGCTTACCGCTAGTAGAGGTGGTATAATCTTATCAGAGTAATTGTATCATCCCACTTATGACTTAGACATCTCACCTGCCATAGCATCAATGGTGGAATGCCTTCAAAAATTTTCCAAAATATACTCTGTGGAATGATATTGAATGCTTGTAATATTAAAATATAAAGAGCATGCAATTAAAAAATACAAAAACTACAAAAATATATAAGATTATATTGCATCGATCTATTAATAATAAAATATATCATCATCTATAACTACAACTCTAAACAAAATCATATACTTCTACAAATGAAACTACAGTAAACGCTAAGAGTTATGGGCATCAAAGTTTATATAAAACTACATTAAGTTATTAGAAGAACTCGGGATCAAATTACCTGATTACAGAGGAGAGGATTCCTTTGTCGATGCTTGATTCTCCTTCATCAGCGCTTGAGGCTGATTTTGTTAATTATGGAGCCTAATTTATCTCCTATCATGTTTAGAATTTGTTTCCGTGAAGTATTTTTTTCTTGTGATATATGTTTCCTAGTTTGACTAGAATTAGGGCTCTCTAGTTGCTTATAAATAGAGGTGCTCCCTCATTGTTAAATTATGCTTATTCTAAAATTATATAGTGAAATCTCTGGCTTGGCATCGCCCCCAGACGTAGATACACATTGTATCGAACTGGGTAAACAATTTCTGGTGTTCATTCTCTTTCATATTCGTGATTGTCTGTGTTTATTTCCCAACAACTGGTATCAAGAGCCTAGGGTTTAAGAGGCAGAAATCACGATGGGGATCGACGAGAAAATTGCTGTAGAGAAGTTCGACGGATCTGATTTCGGATTTTGGAAGATGCAGATTGAGGATTACCTGTACGGTAAAGATCTCTGGAAGCCTTTAAAAACCAAACCTGAAAAGATGGAACAGGAGGAGTGGGAGCTGCTGGACAGAAAAGCGATGAGCGCGATTAGGCTATCGTTGTCCAAGGATGTGGCTTATCACACGACTGCAGCAAAGTCGACAAAGGAGATGATGAAGATCTTGGAGGACATATATCAGAAACCATCAACGGCAAACAAGGTACATCTGATTAGACGATTGTTTAAAATGCAAGAGGGAAAGCTGGTGCAACAACATCTCAACGAGTTCAACATGATTACTTCGCAACTGAACTCGGTTGATATAAAATTCGATGATGAAATTCGTGCCCTGATTTTGCTATCATCTCTGCCTGAGAGTTGGGCTGGCACAGTGACAGCAGTTACTGCTGCAGAGACAAACCTAACAGTTGACAGAGTAAGAGATCTGATGATTGGTGAGGAAGTTCGCCGGAGAGAATCAGAATCTTCTACTTCGGGATCAGCACTGAATACAGAACAGAGAGGCAGATCGAAGGGAAAGCAAAATCGTGGAAGATAAAATTCCAGAGGGAGGAGCCAATCCAAGAAGGATTTGGATAAAGTTAAATGCTGGAATTGTGATGAGTTTGGCATTTTAGAAATCAGTGTGAGGCACCGAAGAAGTATAAGAATAAGGATCAGAAGAACAAGAAAACAGCAAACGCTACCATGTCTGATGACGATGGCGAGGCGTTGGTCTTGAGTGTCAGTAGTCCGATGGAATCGTGTGTATTGGATTCTGGAGCGTCGTTCCACTCCTGCAGCAATGTGGAGATAATGGAAGACTATGTTTCTGGCGATTTTGGGAAGGTACATCTGGCTGATGACGAGCCCTTAGATATCGTGGGAAAGGGAAACGTGAAGGTAGTGACGTCCAATGGATCCGTGATAAAACTGAATGGAGTAAGACACATTCCTGGATTGCAGAGAAGTTTGATTTCGATTGGGCAGCTTGATGCAGAAGGGTACACCATGACGTTTGGCTGCAACAATTGGAAGATTACCAAGGGAGCTATGATAGTAGCTCGAGGTACGAAGGAGGGTACATTGTATACCACAACTAACTCCAAAGATTGCATTGATATTACAAGTGAGGCAAATAATGCAGATTTGTGGCACTGTCGTCTTGGCCACATGAGCGAGAAAGGGATGAAGATAATGTGCTCAAGAGGTTTACTGTCTGGCCTGAAAACTGTTGAAGTTGGCCTGTGCGAGGATTGCGTGTTTGGGAAACAGAAAATGGTGAGTTTCTCAAGAGGAGGCAGAAAATTGAAGACACAGAAGTTGGAGATGGTCCACACGGATCTATGGGGACCAGTACCTGTGAAATCCCTAGGAGGCTCTGAATATTATATGACTTTCATCGACGACTCTACTCGAAAGCTATGGGTTTATTTTCTGAATAGTAAATCCGATGCGTTTGACGCTTTTAGGAAGTTGAAAGCCCTTGTTGAAACTGAAACCGGGCTGAAGGTGAAGTGTCTAAGATCCGATAATGGAGGAGAATATGAACTTGCAAAGTTCAAGGAGTTCTGCGCCGAGAATGGAATCCGCATCGAGAAAACTGTAAAAGGAACTCCACAGCAAAATGGAATCGCAGAGCGCATGAACAGAATGTTGAACGAGCGGGCAAGATGTATGAGATTGAAAAGTGGATTGCCAAAGAGTTTTTGGGCAGATGCAGTCAACACAGCTGCATTCCTAATTAATAGAGGTCCATCAGTTCCCTTGGAGTTTCGGATACCTGAAGAGGTTGGACAGGAAAAGAGGTAAATCTATCTTTCCTACGCATCTTTGGTTGTGTTGCTTATGCTCATGTTAGTTCCGTTGAGAGAAGCAAGTTGGATGCTAAATCTATTAAGTGTACGTTCATTGGTTATGGAGGCGATGAGTTCGGTTATAGACTCTGGGATGAGCAGAACCGTAAGGTTATTCGCAGTAGAGATGTCATTTTCAATGAACAAGTATTGTACAAGGATAGATTGGGGGCGTCGAGTCCCAGCAATTCTGAGCCACAAGTGGTCGAGCTAGACATCTCAAACTCGAGTGGGAGCAAGGAGAGTCAGAATGCTGAAGAGGTGCTTGAAGAAGAACCAAGCACTCCACCACCGATTATTCCGCTGCCTAAATCGACTAGAGAGCGACGTGCACCTGATAGGTACTCGCCCTCTAATTTCTATTTGTTACTTACTGATGGTGGTGAGCCCGAGTGTTATGCAGAGGCAGGAGAAGGCCCTGATAAACGAAGGTAGAAAATTGCCATGGATGATGAGTTTGCCTCTCTTCTCCTGAATGGCACATGGGAGCTTGTGGAACTTCCTAAAGGGAAAAAGGCATTGCATTGCAAGTGGGTCTATCGAATCAAATGTGAAGCTGATGGTAGCAAGCGCTACAAGGCTAGGCTGGTTGTCAAGGGATTTGAGCAACGATACGGTATTGATTATACAGATGTGTTCACTCCTGTTGTGAAACTACTATTCATTTAGTGTTGAGTATGGTAGTTGCAGAAAATCTATTGTTACATCAGATGGATGTAAAGACGGCATTCCTTCATGGTGATTTGGAGGATGAGTTGTACATGACACAGCCTGAAGGATTCGTAGTAAAAGGAATGGAAAATCTTGTGTGCAAGTTGAAGAAGAGCTTGTATGGTTTAAAGCAAGCTCCAAAGCAGTGGTAGAAGAAGTTTGATGGATTCATGATGGAGATTGGCTATAAAAGATGCTACGCTGACCATTGTTGTTACTACAAGAGGTTTGACAAGAGCTATCTTATCCTGTTATTATATGTTGATGATATGTTGATCGCAGGAGGTGATCAAAAGGAGATGGATAAGTTGAAAAGTCAATTGTCTGAACGATTCTCCATGAAAGATCTTGGAGAGGCTAATCAAATTTTGGGCATGAGAATCGAGCGTGACAATGCGGCAGGAAAATTGTATCTTTCGCAAGCTGCTTACATTGGTAAGGTTTTGGAAAGATTCAACATGGATAATTCGAAGCCAGTAAGTGTGCCTTTAGGCAGTCACTTTAAGCTGTCAAAGGAGTCACCGAGTACAAAAGAAGAACGTGCTGAAATGAAGAAAATTCCTTATGCTTCAGCAATTGGCAGTATTATGTATGCAATGGTGTGTACGAGGCCTGATATTGCACAAGCAGTGGGAGTAGTGAGCCGGTTCATGGGTGATCCGGGCAAGCAACATTGGGAAGCAGTTAAATGGATCCTTCGATATTTGAGAGGTACTACAGAAAGTGTCTTATGTTTCAATGGCAAGAATGTCGAGCTGGCAGGTTATGTGGTGCAGACTTGGCGTCCAATGATCTTGATGGGAGAAGAAGCACAACCGGGTATGTATTTACTTATGGTGGTACTGCTATTTCATGGACTTCTAAGTTGCAGAAGACCGTTGCTTTGTCTACTACGGAGGCTGAATATGTAGCTGCGACAGAGGCAAACAAGGAGATGGTGTGGTTGCAGAGTTTCTTAGATGAACTTGGGAAGGAGAACAAGAGTAGCATACTCTACAGTGATAGTCAGCGTGCTATTTTCTTAGTGAAGAATCCAGCGTTTCATTCTAGGACAAAGCATGTGGAGTTGAAGTATCATTACATCCGACACCTAGTGGAGATGAAAATCCTGCAACTTGTGAAGATACTTGGAAGTGAGAATCATGCAGACATGTTTACTAAGGTGGTGACCTTAGAGAAATTGAAGCTATGCATAGCTTCAATTGGCCTTGGAACTTGAAGAGAAGGTTAGGCGATGCTAAGCGGATGAAGGGATGAGATCACGAGGAAATGGTTGTTTAGGAGTTGTTAGTCTCCAAGTGGGAGATTGTTATTTATGGAGCCTAATTTATCTCCTACCATGTTTAGGATTTGTTTCCTTGAAGTATTTTTTCCTTGTGATATATGTTTCCTAGTTTGACTAGAATTAGGGCTCTCTAGTTGCTTATAAATAGAGGTGCTCCCTCATTGTTAAATTATGCTTATTCTGAAATTATATAGTGAAATCTCTGGCTTGGCATCGCCCCCAGACGTAGATACACATTGTATCGAACTGGGTAAACAATTTCTGGTGTTCATTCTCTTTCATATTCGTGATTGCCTGTGTTTATTTCCCAACAGATTTCCCTTCCGCAGTAACTTTCTACGAGATAGTATTGACGATGCCTGATTCAGCAGTTGTTTTTCCTGATTTTCCTTCACCTTCACCAGTTGCTTCTCCTTTAGCAACATGTTTACAAATTTTTTCGGCGATTGGCGACATTGTACTGAGAAAGTGAGGGTGGGGAGAAACAAAAGGCAATTAGATTTTTGATTCGATGTAGTGGGTGGGGATTTTGATTTGCTTGGTTTCTTTGCTCATCCCGAATCCATAATTAATCTTGGCACACTCCACCGGAGGAACGGGGACGCGCATGGATTCACTGATGTTCGGGTGGATGACTATCATGAAAAGTTATTAGTATACCCTAGAGGAGGCGGAGGGATGGCGACTCTCGCATACTCACGAGTGACTGGATTGCATATAAAAGGTTTTGCGAACGCAGGCAACACAGCAAGATTATGCCGTTCACCGGCGAGCTACGTTCGAGGGGCTTATATTCTGACAATGCGGTGGTGGTGGTGGTGGTGGTGGTGGTTAGAGGTGTCAAGTGGGTCGGGCCGGTGAGGCCTGGTGATATTTATGCCCAAGCAGGCCAGGCCCATGTCTGAAACGGGCCTAGGTTTTGCTTTACATTAATAGGCCCAGCCCAAATCCAATTGGAAAGTGAGTCAGGTCGGGTGAAAGAGCATGGTTTGCGTAGGTGTCGCTCAAGCAAGGATCTATCCTACTGATCAGTATAAGAATCCCCGCTAGCCTAGAACCTGCTTTCAAAGAATCCTCAACCCTCTTCTACTGGGTAGTATAGTGAAGGTAGGGGTCGAATCTCACAGAGATGGTGACGGTTGGACAGATTGCGGTGATATTTGGATGGTTTGGTTAGCTACCACGCTTGGGTTGAGTCTCTACCTAGACGAGAAATTAAGATGGTGTCCTACTGACTAGGAAGGGTGAATGGTGGTCGACATGTAGTGGTGTACGTGAAATTATGGTGGATGCGGTGTAACAGAAAATATGCGGAAAGTACTAGGTTTCTATAAAAGGCTAAACAGAAAAGCAGAGAATAAGTGGTAGTTGTGGTGACTAGGCTCACAGATCTGCAGGGTGTACTAAAGGTGAAGGACAAAAAGCAAAAATCGTCTAAAAAGCAAAGTGGTCCCAAACTTGGATATGGACATCATCTTCTTCAACAAACACAAACTAAAATCAGAAAACAAACCAGATTCAGCACCATAAAAACACAGATTAATAACTCACGAACACAAATCTACAATCAAACATTCCAAATCGAAAATCAAACATCGAAACTGAAATCCCGCCTACTGATCAGCATGGAAGAAAACAGGAAACACATAACTGCACCTTGCAAGAAACAAACCTCTATGAAATAAAAGTAAACAGATTATGCTAACTCGAAGAAATAAACTACTAACTGGAAACACACGATTCGATACTCAAAACGACCAGAAACTCTAGATCTAAGCTAACTAGGCAGAAGGAAAAGAGATCGGCGAAGTAAACTGAACAGAAAACAACTTCATAGCATAAAACATGTTTGGATCTTCAAACAAAGTACTTCTAGGCGGTAAAATTCAAAAGCAAACAAAGATCCAGTGTAAGGAAAAACAAGCAATTTAACTACGAAAGCGAAATAAAAGTGTTTTGCCACGCCGGGCGATGGAACTTCTAACTACGATCTTGATGACTGGATGAGAACGTCTGGAATTCTGGGAACTTCTTGATCTTCAAGTGACCATGGCAGTGGCGAGGAACGAGACTCTGGACTGGGCTGAAGGACTGAACTACCGAGAGAATTCTACCTAAGAGTGATGATGATGAATCTGTTGATTCTTCTTTCTCTCTCCAAATGGCTTCCTTTTATAGGGAGGCTTACCCTTGATTTTAGGGTAAAACCTTGTGGTGAGATGACTTCTTTGCCCTTAATTGTGGTTGATCAGTCCCAGCTATCCTTCTTCTTCATCTCGAGCCATTTTTGCATGTATACTGGTCAGTACGTAATCGTCCTGACGCCCTTTTCACCTGAAGTATCTGAAGCTTTGCCTACTGGCTAGAACACTCAACCTGCACGTTTAAGCAACTTGTTTTGCAGATAAAGTTCAAATATGCACATCATACTCACCAGTAACCAAGGCCTAGAATACGACTTATCAAACTGCTCACACTTACCACATGCTTGTCCTCAAGCGTGAAGAACAAACAAAAAAAAAGAAATAAGTCGAATTCTAGCCTGGTTACTCCCCTGACCGACTCTACCTAAACTAGACTCTATACAACGACGCAAAGAAAAACACTTGAACAAACATAGAAAAAACACACAAACAAGTATAAAAAGACTAAAACAAAAAGATCGGGTTATATTTTCAACCATCCCTCCCCTCGGGATCAGGTGCAATCTGGCCTTAGACAGCCTTGAACTTCTGCCGCCCCCCTTTTCTTTCCCAGTCAGTACATCCGCTTGTCAAGATCGCCCACACTCTCGGCCGAACACTAGGTTCACTCAGTCACTCATACCTCACCAGGAGTATTAGGACTATTCTCTCTAATTGCTGGACCACAAAATGCTTCGGACTTAGATCTCACGTGCAGCGATTGAAGGACTTAAAAGCTTGTAAATGGGCTATTGGCTTGTAATGTTTTGGGGTGGATGTTCCTAAGGCTCTAGTTTCAAAATTTCTGCTTCATTGAGGTGGGGGAACTGTGTGCATTTGGGCTCTTGGTTGTTGCTTCTCTTGGCTGGCGCTTTTGGCTATGATCTCCAACTGGTCAGTAGCTTCTTGTGGCTTCGCCACCCTTATTCCTTCTTCATTTTTTTTGTGGCCGAGTTTTTTTCTGACCATTTTCTTCATATTCTTTCTTCTTCTCTTTTTTTCTTTTTCCCCCATGGCTTCGCCACCCTTATACCTTCTTTTTGGGCCTGGGATCACTCCCTGGCCGATTTTCTTCCAAACTTTCTTGTCCAGCTGGATTCTGCTTTCTTGTATACCCTTCTAACCAGTAAGCTTCATTCGCTTCATTCCTTGCACACACACAGTCCCAATGGCTAGGGGTATTTATCTGGGTATAAAGAGTTAGAAAAGAGGTTCTAAAGGTGGTTTTTTTTGGGGGGGAGGGGTTCCTACTGCCTTCAGTGTTGCTACACGCAGTCACTTCACCCTAGGCAATTTGTGGCAGCCGCTCTTTTTTTTCTAAACATGTGGAAAGTGGAGCTTATAACTCACATTTTAAGAGGGCTTTCGTGTTTGGCTCTAAGTATGGGTTTTTCTCTCATACTCACATCATCTATCCTGGCTAGGAGGTACTAAGGGGGGTGGTTTCTGTTTTCCAGCATGTCTTATTTCCCTCAATTCCCCTCACCGTCAGCTCTGTGTGTGTGTGTCAACTGGCCAGGAGGGTACCTAGACCTAGCTGTGTCGTTGGGTCTGTGTCTATCTTCCCTATCAACAAAAAAATACCTCTGGCTAGTATAGTGGAGTAAGGGTCGAATCCCACAGAGATGGATGTAGGCGAGATACACTTGCGATGACATTCTGGGAGCGGTTGGTTAGCTACCACGCTTTTTTTTTGTGTTGAGTTTTACCTAGTCGGAAAATGAAATGAAACCTATACCCCTCCTGACCAGTAGGTCAGGGTGGGCTCTAAATGCTGCATGTTAAAAGAAATTAAAATGCGTGTGTAAACTATGGTGCGAGTGTGCATGTGAGAAGCTACTAGACGAAACTTACTAAAAATGGCTAGACAAAAGGTAAAGGGAATCAAAGGACATGCTGGCAGACCGTCTGCTGGGTGTGCAGAAAAGCAGAAAAAGTGCAAGTACAAAAGCATAAAGCAACAAAAGCAACACAAATGGTCACATTCTTTGATTGTGACATTTTCATCTTCACCAAGCTAAACTAACAAGATCTAACAAACTCCATTGATGAATGATCAAGCTTGAAAAATCGTAAATGCAATATTTAACTTGAAATCGAGAACGAAAGCTAAGAAAACTGAGATCTACGCAAACTGGTCAGCGGGACAAGGTGACAGAAGCAAGCAGAAACGATTCCCATGTATTTTTTAGGAACTTAACCTGATTAAAACTGGTAAACACTCCAAGAAAACCTAGATCTAACTAAGCAAAGCAGATTCAAGCACTTAAACAACAGAAATCAACGTAAAACTACCAGATCTAGCTACTAGGCAGAAAGAAATAGTAAGCAAGCTGAAACACAAAATAAAACCACAATAAACTTCATTGCATTCAAGATTATCACCCAAAAGATGTTCCAACTAAGTAGCTACTGGAATCCAAGTCAAAGGCAAGCAAAAACTAAGAAATCTTAAAAACAAAGCAAGTAAAAGATTGTTTGGCTCATCGGAAACTGAAACTGGAGGAATTTCTGGAACTACGGCGGCTGGAATGAATCAGGCATGATGCTCCTGGCCGGCAGGTGGCCGGAATCTTCAAGTCAGGCTGCTGGATTTAGATGGAACTAACAGCTAATGGAGCTATTCTCCTCAAAAGTGATGTAGTAGTGATGATAAGTCCTAAGTGAAGTGGTGTAAAAATTTCTCCCTTTTCTTTATGTTCAGCTCCTATTTATAGGGTGGCTTGCCCTAATATCTAGGGTTTTCTCTTCATGTGGAATGACAATTTTGCCCTTCTTTAGATAGGTGATTATTCCAAGCAAGTCCTTCCTTCTCGTGTCCCGTTCTGTAGCATCCATCCTGACCAGTTTGCTTATTTTCTGCTCATACTAACCAGTTTGCACACTTTTTGTAGCTTTTTCACTCGAATTCCTTCTGAACCTTTCCTCCTGATTTAGTACTTCAACCTGCACACTTTAACAACTATTTTGCAGATATTATCCAATAAAGCACCTTATACTGACCAGTAACCAAGGCCGAGAACGAGACTCATCACCGGGCGATTCTGGGCTGGGCCAAATTTACATACAACTGTTTTATAACAAAAATGCAGTTTTATATATTCCTACAAAATGAAAACAAATACATAAGTTATGTAGTGCTCCCTTCGTCCGCGAATAGGAGTCCCGTTTTTCAATCTTAGTCTGCCCGCGAATAGAAGTCTCGGTTTACTTTTACCATAAATGGTAATATGGTCTCACATTCCACTAACTCATTTCACTCACATTTTATTTAAAACTAATATTTACAAGTGAGACTCATATTCCACTAACTTTTTTTCACTCATTTTTCTTAATATTTCTTAAAACTCGTGTCGCCGAGAAATGTGACTTCTAATGGCGAACGGAGGGAGTACAATGCAATTTTTTATATAATCACACAAATTTAGGAATCAATATCTACTAATTTAACATGATTTATTATATACATATGCGCATAAAAAAAATTTATAATTCATCACTATAATTATGGAACTATTTTTGATATAGATAAGCAATTAATGTCTATAATTATGCAAATCACTATTAATTTTAGAATCCACTATTTTTTAAAGAGAGATATTAGTTAACAATTCATCTATGTAAATCACGATTAAGTCTAAAAATAGGCTTCACTATTTTTTATAGAGAAAAAAGAATGACTATAATTATGAAATGAAATTTGTTAAACATTTGGATTTAGGTTTCGTAATTGAATGTATCACCTTGTTGAAATAGCCAAGAGATCATTAATCATGGATCTTAAGATAATACTGTGTGAGGGAATGTGAGCGCCTCATTCCACGTCACTTTTTCCTTCTTATTTTCTCATTTTTTCTATCTGATTCTCCACTGCGTCTTTCCAATTGACTATTCCGATGTTACTTACTCCTATTAATCTTTGTCATTCATTCTCCTTCATCCCTCTGAGAATTTACTATCAATTCCTCTTATCCAAATAATAAAGATCTCTCTCTCAACTCGCTCGAAGACTGCACTGCACTGCGACGAGAATCGGTATTTATGTACAGTTATATCTATCCAAGAAGTGCGCCAACCTCCTCAACCACCACTTCACAGCTCAGCTCCCAAAACGCCAAAATTATATACAGCTACCAACGGCTACTTCCAATTTTTGAGCCTTCACTATTCCAACGGCTATATTTTGGAAACTCCCAAAACAAGATGAGTTTTTTATCAGCTCAATTACTAACAAATCCTCCACCTTAAGCGATCCAAGAACTCACACATCTAGCTCCACCTTCCTCCTTACACTTACAACTTTTGAACCACCCCAACCAAATCCAAGCGATATCTAAACTTGGATTTTGGTAAGGTCTTTCTGAGCATGTCCGCTGCATTGTGCTCGGTGCTCACCTTCTTAATCTTAACCCCACCCTTGTCAACCTCATCACGTATGAAATGCAGCCTCACGTCTATGTGCTTACTGCGCTCATGAAATATTTGATGCTTCGCTAGGCAAATGGCGGTCTACTGTCGCACTTGACAGTCACACTCTCCTGCTTTACTCCGAAATCTCCCAGTATTCCCTTGAGCCAAAAGCTCTCTTTCACAGCCTTCGTTAACGCTATACACTCAGCCTCTGTGGTCGACAAGGCAACCACGGATTGGAGATTGGACTTCCGGCTCACAACTGCTCCGAACATAGTGAATATGTATCCGGATTGGGAGCGCCTATTGTCGAGGATTAAAAACTAAAATAGTTCATACTTTTTAAGCAATGGAGGGGTATTTCTTTGTATGATCAATAATAGCCCTTTATAAAGGGCCAGCTATATAATTTGAAAATCATTACTCCTCCAAACTTAAAAAGTACTCCCTCCGTTCACGAAAAATATGGCACTTTGTGAATGGCACGGGTTTTAATGTAAAATTGGTAAAGTAAGAGAGAAGGGAAAAAAGTAAGAGAGAAATAGTGTTAGTGGAATGTGAGGTCCATATTATTAGTAAGAGAGAAGGAAAAAAAATAAGAGAGAAGTTGTTCAAAACTTTCCTTTTTGAATGTGCCATATTTTTCGTGGACAATCAAAAATGGCAAATGTGCCCTATTTTTCGTGGACGGAGGGAGTATGAACTATATCCTTCTTAGTGCATCCCTGAAAAATATGAACTTTTTAATTTTGTAAATCCAACTACACTACTACTAATGTGCACCCAATTCTCCGCTAATACTACTTCCACTATCATTTCTCTATATCTCTCTTACTTATCGATAATGCATTAAAACTCATGCCCAACCAAATGTGCATACTTTTCAAGGACGAGAGGAGTACGAAATACTTCTTCACAACAACTACTTTACATTTCAATATGGTATGGTGCCGCTTATAGGAACCGAGCAATATCTCAACATGACAACATATAACCAAAAAATGTAACTCATAAATCATTAACTACGACAACAACAACCAATAAATCAGTATTGAAACTTGTCTGAGAACTTGTCTGAGAACTTGTCTAATATAATCGAACAATAAATAGAAACCAAAAACGGAAGAAATTGAGATCACCGCACAGACGAAAGAGGAAAACGTGTTAGCTTAGCCTCCGACTGAAGAAAGTGACACCACACACAAGGTTCATGGTTCGGTTGTGAAGCAATTTTTGATCGCCCCATGTCTTTGTAATCTCTGTGGCCCAAATCAATGAATATTCATAGAGAAAACACAAGTTTCTTTAGCATGTTTGTTCTCACTCACAATCTCACATGTCTCCTTAAAAAATTTTCCTAGGCTCACCTATCCCAAAATTGCTTGAGCTAATTATGCTTAGTCTTGGAGTCCTTATGAGATGGACATTAGAAAAAAAAAGGATGCATTGTAGCACTTCGACTTTTTCTATCTTTTTGGTTGAGCTTGAAACGACGTCGAAATTATTTTCAAGGCCCATTTTTTTTCCGCTTAATGCTTGTTTCTTTTTGACCAAGACGATTTTTTTTTATTTGGGCTTTTCTATTAAAAATGCCCAATCTTTTAGGTAGTCTTTTCACAAACAAATTCTTGTGAGCCCACAAATTTTTACTTTTTTTTGTTAGTGAAAGAAGGTACAGAGAGAAAGATGGCAGCCGTAGGTGCGGAGAATGAGAGAGAAGGTCATTCCATAGATGGGAGTAATTAAGTGGGCTGCTCTTTTTCTTTTGATATTGGGTCAACGAATATTGTTGGGCTAAAGGATTTCAAATGTTTTAGGCTGCATGTGTATTAATTTTCTTTGGGCCTACTAAATTAAATAGTAAGTCTTGAGCTGGAAAGATTAAAATGGTGTGAAGTATAGGATGGAGTGCGCGATCCGGCGGCCGCGAATTATTGAAGGGAGATGGAGACGACATTCTAAAGTCAAGAAAAATTTCAGAATTTACTAAGAAAGATCGATGGGTAAGATTGAACATCTCGTAGGATCATGTCAATATATTTGTTCCTCGAGATTGATGTGTATTTTATGTTATTTTCAAGAGGATTGCCTTCGCAAGCAAATTAAGGTCGGGCGAGACTGAGTTAAGGAAAATTCTAAACTTCTGAGATTGGCTTTCTAACTAAGTATTTTTGTAGGTTTTCTTTTTAAATATGGACTATATTCTAAGTATATTTTGATGTGAGAGGTGATGTGGAGCTTGTTTATCATGTCATGTTTTATGTTTTGATGGAACCCATCTGAAGTGGTTTTGTCTGTATAGTTAATTGAATTTGGGTCTGGGTGTGGGGAGAGCCCTACTCAGGCTAGTGTACACAAATGGCAGATCGTGCGCCATCTTTCGAGTTGGCTGGTCTAGTTCTTGGAATGTGGCCACATTCCTTGTCATATACTCTCTCCGTCCCATAAAAATAGGGACTTTGGGGACGACGTGTGATTTAATGCAAAATTGGTAAGTATGCGAGATGTAGAAAGAAAAAGTTATTGAAGTATTATTAGTAAAGAATGGGGCTCACTTTATAAGAGAGAAAAGACTTGTTAAAAGTAGAAAGCGGCTATTTTTGTGGGATGAACCAAAATGGGAAAAAAACTATTTTTATCGGACGGAGAGAGTATAGTTCATATATGGTATATGATAGATGATGATGATGATGATGATGATGATAGTGGGTTGCGCAACCATGTTTTTATGATGGAAATGATTTTAGTGTCTCAGGCTTTTTTAAAGTTAAAAACCATTAGGCTACTCAATGGTGGCATGATAAATATTTTTATGAAAATGTTTTCAACATGAGTCCATTGAATGCAAGTACTCAACCCTACAGGTGTTTTCCTTATGTGCAGGTTGAGTTGTAACGAGTGCGGTGAGTGTTTAGTATGATTGTGAAGAAGATATCAAATAAAATGTTCCGAATAAATTATGTCTTCATACATAATATATTCTTCTCTCGAATGCTTCCGTTAAACGTTGTTTCGTTTATCATTTGATATTGTCGAATGTTGTTTCTTTCAATTGTCGCACTAGTAGGATTTGATACTCTGATTCGAATGGTTGATTTTCCACGTTTGATTCATGTTTCGAGTCGTTGATTGTTTCTCCTTTTTCTTCCCAGCTTCTTAAAGCCCCCACTTGTCACGATTCAACCAAACTTTCTATCCTTAAAAAGGGCGGTCGTGACATGCATCTTGTTAGAACGATTAGCACCTATCAAATATGTTTAGCTCTCCTCGAATATGGAATATCATTGCATATTCTCATAATCGAATCCCTCTTTTTCTAGTGCGTTTCATTTCATTTTTGTAATCCTCTGCATTATAATTAGGAGTCGCTCTTTCTTCATATCATATGTACCAGCTTCACTTACTACTTTCACTCCAGATGTTACATGCCCACCAACTTCTGTTTAGTTTGTGCCAAAGTCATCCCATATTGCGAGAGGTTTAGTTTTTAGACCACCTGTAACGACCCGACTCCCAGATTGACAGTTGTCCCAACAAACTAACACAAGTTTCTGCAATGTGCTTTCTCCTCCTTTACACACTCCTTAAAAAACTTTTTAGAGGGTCACCCATATCAAAATTGTCTCGGGTTAAGATAGAGTTCTTATAAGATAGACGCGTGAAAAGAAGATGCAACTTGTTAGTATAAATAACATCTATCAAATATGCATATTCTCATAATCACTCTATTTCAAGTGTGTTCATTTTTGTTCCTTGTCCATACATATATATATATATATATATATATATATATATATATATATATAGGGATGTATTCATTTCCTTTTCTCATATTTCCTCCTTTTTCCTTCTTAATCTTAACCGTTTATTTTCATCATCTAAAGGCCGAAAATATTGCACTTAAATATTACTTTTTAATCAAATTTAATTAGGCGAAGGGCTTAATAGGGAATCAAGATGTTGGTGGTTATGGAAAGTTCCATGAAATCCTCCCATGAAATCTTCCGTTTTTTCCATCTTCTTCACGTCTTCCAAACGCAATTTTTTGCAGTATTCCATCGTGCGATTTATTTGCTTTTCACAGATTGAACAGATTGCTCAATTCCTTCCCCGCCTCCGATTCCGATATCGCACCCCACTCCCACAATTGATCCGAATACGCCACTGCGGGAATCACCATGGCTTTCATGGCTGCCCAATCGCGCTGCGCTGCTGCTGCCGCTGCTACGCTCGCCGCCGCGGGCATTCCAAACAACCTGGGCAACGTATAATCTGCCACCAGCTTCGGCGTGATCGCCGGATTGTAGTGGCCAATCGACGATGAGTAATTATGAACGAGTTTATGGAGATCGTCAATCGCGTTGTAGTTTAATTCGTTGGAGTTTGTTTAACTGATATACATAATCCACATATTGTATAGTATAATGCTTATTTTAGTTTCTATAATGCATTATATGTGGTATGTAATGAACATTTATCTTAACCCGTTTAATTTAACTTATGCCATGTTTCGATCACCCATTACTTTATGCGTAGATACACGTAATGCACCAACTGTAATGTATAATGCATGTTACTGAATATATAATGCATGATATGTTAACTGCAATGTATTGATCTTCTTAGTCGTTTTTTGTCTGGTTTTGATTATTTGAGGTTTATGGTTCATTCATTCCCCTAAGGTTGCCCAATTCCAGGGGCTAGGGTGTAGTATATTGTAAGCAACACAACCTCTACGAAAGACAGCGCGTATTAGTCCATCGTTAAGGGCTTATATTTTGCCGTGGCTGGGGTAGTAGTTTAAGCCGATACACATAATGTACCAATTATTAATTGATAATGCATGTTATTGAATATATAATGCATGATATGTTAACTGCAATGTATTGAAACATGATTGTCAGTTTTTGATAATGTGGGGTTTAGGGTTCATTCATTCCCGTAGGGTTGCCCAATTCCGGGGGCTAGGGTGTAGTATAGTGTAAGCAACACAACCTCTACGAAAGACCGCGAGTATTAGTCCGTCCTTAAGGGTTTAGATTTTGGCGTGGCTAGGGTAGTAGTTTTAGCCGATACACGTAATGCACCAACTGTAATGTATAATGCATGTTACTGAATATATAATGCATGATATGTTAACTGCAATGTATTGATCTTCTTAGTCGTTTTTGTCTGGTTTTGATTATTTGAGGTTTATGGTTCATTCATTCCCCTAGGGTTGCCCAATTCCAGGGGCTAGGGTGTAGTATATTGTAAGCAACACAACCTCTACGAAAGACAGCGCGTATTAGTCCGTCGTTAAGGGCTTAGATTTTGGCGTGGCTATGGCAGTAGTTTAAGCCGATACACATAATGCACCAATTATTAATAGATAATGCATATTATTGAATATATAATGCATGATATGTTAACTGCAATGTATTGAAACATGATTGTCAGTTTTTGATAATGTGGGGTTTAGGGTTCATTCATTCCCGTAGGGTTGCCCAATTCCGGGGGCTAGGATGTAGTATAGTATAAGCAACACAACCTCTACGAAAGACCGCGAGTATTAGTCCGTCCTTAAGGGTTTAGATTTTGGCGTGGCTAGGGTAGTAGTTTTAGCCGATACACGTAATGCACCAACTGTAATGTATAATGCATGTTACTGAATATATAATGCATGATATGTTAACTGCAATGTATTGATCAAAAGACCGCGAGTATTAGTCCGTCCTTAAGGGTTTAGATTTTGGCGTGGCTAGGGTAGTAGTTTTAGCCGATACACGTAATGCACCAACTGTAATGTATAATATATGTTACTGAATATATAATGCATGATATGTTAACTGCAATGTATTGATCTTCTTAGTCGTTTTTGTCTGGTTTTGATTATTTGAGGTTTATGGTTCATTCATTCCCCTAGGGTTGCCCAATTCCAGGGGCTAGGGTGTAGTATATTGTAAGCAACACAACCTCTACGAAAGACAGCACGTATTAGTCCGTCGTTAAGGGCTTATATTTTGCCGTGGCTGGGGTAGTAGTTTAAGCCGATACACATAATGTACCAATTATTAATTGATAATGCATGTTATTGAATATATAATGCATGATATGTTAACTGCAATGTATTGAAACATGATTGTCAGTTTTTGATAATGTGGGGTTTAGGGTTCATTCATTCCCGTAGGGTTGCCCAATTCCGGTGGCTAGGGTGTAGTATAGTGTAAGCAACACAACCTCTACGAAAGACCGCGAGTATTAGTCAGTCCTTAAGGGTTTAGATTTTGGCGTGGCTAGGGTAGTAGTTTTAGCCGATACACGTAATGCACCAACTGTAATGTATAATGCATGTTACTGAATATATAATGCATGATATGTTAACTGCAATGTATTGATCTTCTTAGTCGTTTTTGTCTGGTTTTGATTATTTGAGGTTTATGGTTCATTCAATCCCCTAGGGTTGCCCAATTCCAGGGGCTAGGGTGTAGTATATTGTAAGCAACACAACCTCTACGAAAGACAGCGCGTATTAGTCCGTCGTTAAGGGCTTAGATTTTGGCGTGGCTATGGTAGTAGTTTAAGCCGATACACATAATGCACCAATTATTAATAGATAATGCATATTATTGAATATATAATGCATGATATGTTAACTGCAATGTATTGAAACATGATTGTCAGTTTTTGATAATGTGGGGTTTAGGGTTCATACATTCCCGTCGGGTTGCCCAATTCCGGGGGCTAGGGTGTAGTATATTGTAAGCAACACAACCTCTACGAAAGACCGCGAGTATTAGTCCGTCCTTAAGGGTTTAGATTTTGGCGTGGCTAGGGTAGTAGTTTAAGCCGATACACATAATGCACCAACTGTTAATAGATAATGCATGTTATTGTATATATAATGCATGATATGTTAACTGCAATGTACTTGATAAATAATGCATATAAATAGCAACATTATGTACAAATTCAATCAAATAATGAACATACAATTATTGCATTGACCCATTGGCACATGTAAAACAGCAGACTTAGAATGTCTAACACATAATAAATAATGCATACAAATAGGTAAATAATGTACAAATTCAATCAAATAATGCGGCCTTTTCTTCCGGAGTTGTACTAGTCTCGGCCTCTGATAATCGCTCTCAGAATTTCTGGGCAATTCCTACTGGCAGTATATCATCGACCGCCTCATCGATCTCTAATCTTAGCTGCTTTGATGCTTTACAACATAAAAAATGCACCAATCGTCGAGTTCAAATCTTACTCGCTTCTCTGAAATTGAACAAACAAAGTAACATATCACAACATTTTCAATAAAGTAGACTACGTTCTGTGTAAAGATGTGTACATATTAATGTTTACATATTAATGCAAACAACGTAATCAATCAGATCACATGAATGATTGCATAACACATCCGCATAATGCATTAAATATTACTGATAATGCATTAAATATTACTGATAATGCATTACATACTATTGATAATGCATTGTTACAACATTGAAATGCAAATTTTTTCAAAACACCTCTCTAATGCATATTTTAGTAAATATAATGCATAAATTATGTTCCGAAATGCAATGACCTGATAATGCATTTTCTCAAAATATAAATGTACATGTGTTACACACAAAATGTATTAAACTATATAAATCACAGAGCACATATAAAATGCAGACAGTACAACAAAAAATGCACAATTACAGTTCCACAATTCTTTGCCCACACAACATAATACCAAAAAAAGCTCCTGCCAGAGCATATTTAACAACATTCCAAGTAGCCTCTGTAATGCAAATTTTGGTAAACATAATGCATTAAATATGTTACATAATGCATAGTTTATATAAATTATGCTCCATATAAATAAAATATATTACACTTTATAACTAATACAAGTCATATAATGCAAACATTACTACAAAAAAATGCATGATTATAGTACCATAATGCATTGAATACATCTGAACTTATGAACTCTTTCGCGTGTGTAGTCACCACACCACACAACATGGATAATGCGGATTCAACAGAGTTGCTAATACCCTTGCACACAATCTACAAAAAAGATTATGAATTGAATCAGTCCGATGCAAATTTTACCTGCAGCCTCTGATACTAGAGAAAGCTGTCGACCCCTCTTAGGCATTTTTGATCTGGCAGAAACCACAAAAACATATCATGATACCGGAATTCATGTCTATTTAGCCGAACCCAAAATGGGTCTGCAAAATCACTAAACCACAAAAACATATTCACGCCACATTAAGAGAAAACCATAAACAAAGAACAACTTATTTCACAATGCATCGAATACATTTGAAATTAACAAATCTTTTGCGGGTTTAGTCACCACAACACAAAACATGGATACTGCCGATTCAACAACGTTGCTAATACCCTTTCACACAATCTACCAAAAAGATACTGAACTGAATCTGGCCGACGGAATATTTACCTGCGTCCTCTGATACTTGCGAAATCGGTCGTCCCCTCTTAGTCATTCTCGATCTGCCTGAAACCAAACAGATGTATCATGCCGCAATCGACTCCTATTTATCCGAACCCAAAATCACTAAATAGTATGAGAAATCCAAAACCAAAACCAACTTGTTTCAGTCCTGTCTGCGACCAGGCATATAGAAAAGCGCGATTTTACCAATATGCGTCTGCAAAATCACGAAATAAGATGCCTACATCGATGTTGAAACATACCTTCGAGCAATTAGGCGGTGTTTATGCGTAGATGTTGACACCGGTAGCTAATTTTGGCTGTATTTTTGGTCGACTACTGCTCAATTGTGAGAAACGGCGATGGGGAGGGGAGAGCTAGGGTTTTTAGTGGTGGAGAGAGTGGAGTGAATGATTTCGGTTGTGTGCATATGGAGTGAGGAAATAAGCAGAGTAGGTTGCTTCAAATCCCGTGAAAGACGCCCATTCCAAAATATGGCGTTTCATATTACACCTGAAATGTCTTTATTACCCCTGTAATGCATACTATGACCTTCTATAATGCAACACGGAATTAGATTCATAGTTTCAATGTGATCCGTTGATTCCCTAGATCTAAGGGTTAATATTAAGAAGGAAAAAGTATGTAAAAGGGGAAAAGGAGAATAAGGCTCCCCTATATATATATATATATATATATATGCATCAATATTTACTCACTGTTTTGCCCCAAATGGTAGTCTCTAACTTCGATTTTCACGAGCGAGTTCAAATTAACCTAGTGAAATAAATATATGGTGATAACCTAATAACCTATCATTTTATGGGTCAAAAATATCATTTTTACTAAAGATGATATTTATACACTATAAAATGATATTTTTTCAGCATGCATAGAATGATACTTTTAATCCATAAAATGATATTCTATTTTATAAAATGATATATTTCGTCCATAGAATGATAGGTTACTAGGTTATCACCATAAATATGGGTTATCTTATGATCACATCCTCCCCCTCTCTCTCTATATATATATGACCTTGAAAGATGACACAAGAGGTCCAAATTAATAGATAGAACTTGTCAACATTCATTTAAATTATGTACTTCCTTCATTTCAAGCAATGTTCCTTTTTTCCATTTTGATCTGTCTCACAAAATTAATCCACTTTCATCTTTTGCAAGTTTTTTCTTATAGAAGCCTCAGTCTCTACTAATTATATTTCAATCACTTAATCTTTCCATCTCTCCTATATTTATCAATTTTCCATTAAAACGGATATAATTCCCAAAAATCCTATTTTGATGAGATGGAGGAGGTCCAAACATTAAACTTGCCACATTCATCAAAATCAGATACTATGCGAGCATGTCAAAAATAAAATCATAAAAATATGGTTGGATAGCCCGTGGTTTTGGGTAGTAAAATATCTATGTTAACATTGGGCCTACACAAATTAAAAGCCACTAATAATAAGAGTCCATGTTTTAACAACCACCAAATATTTACACTTAATTATTTCTTCAAAAAACGACAGTTTCATGAATTGTCGGCAACTCAATTATCTGTCACGCTTCGTTACACCAACATTCTACGCCTCGTAATCTTGTACCTTGAGGTACCACACATTATCAGCGGGATCTCGATTGATCAAAATCAGTTTCGATTCGAGATTTCTGTGTTTTTTTTCCTGCATGCGGATTCCGGAGATGATGAAGCGCCGGCTCCGCCGCGGCGAGGCGGTGGAGTCCGCGACCACGACGTCGTCTTCGTCTTCGTCATCTGCTGCTGCCGCAGAGTCGGTGGAGTGGGAGATGCGGCCAGGAGGAATGCTGGTGCAGAAGAGGAGCGAAAGCGCTACTGTAGACTTAGCGA
Source organism: Salvia splendens (assembly GCF_004379255.2). NCBI lineage: Eukaryota > Viridiplantae > Streptophyta > Magnoliopsida > Lamiales > Lamiaceae > Salvia > Salvia splendens. Next base: position 7,171,462 of record NC_056052.1, on the reverse strand, counting down.
CGCCGAATCTGCGGATTAGAGTCGTGTACGGAGCTGTTTTGGTTCAGATCTCGGCCAATGCGGAATCAACTTTCGGTTAATTTCTCTCCCTCTCTCTCAATTAGATTGAATTTATGGTTTGATTGTGGTGAAAACGATAATTTGTTTTAATTTTGATTGTAATTTGAATTTGGGAAGGCGAGCTGAAGAAGCTTCTTACGGCGGAGACGGGGCTACAGCCGGCGGAGCAGCGGCTTATCTTCAGAGGAAAAGAGAGGGAAAATGGGGAGTATTTAGACACGTGTGGAGTCAAAGATCGATCCAAAGTCGTCTTAATCGACGATCCAGAGAGCAAGGAGCGGCGGATGGTCGAGATGCGGCGGAAGGCTAAGATCGAGACGATCCAACGGCTGATCGACAATGTGTCCACGGAGATAGATAGGCTCGTGGAGCAGGTTAGTAAATCTTTCCAATTTTACCCCTAATTTCGAAAATGAATTAAAATACAAAATTCTGACATATTTGACATTTATAAGCACCTCGGTTGGTAAATGAATAAAAAATATAATTATGGGTAGTGATATTAGTTATTATGTATTTTTGTTAAATAAGCGTTTGGAGAAAAAATCTAAGTAGATTTGTTGTCCACAAAGCATAGATTATATCTTGACAAATTTTAAATGTTTGCATAACTAATTTTTTTTAATAATTTTAGTAATGTAAAATAAGAAGATGGGAATTAGTAGGTGATAAGGCTATTACTACTGCAACGGTTTAGCTGTCAACATTTAATCTATGAGCGGTTTAGTGTAATTAAATTAAACAACCTGTAACAGCTGTTAATTAAATCTGTGGCTAATTAGAATAATTAATTTGACTGTTTGGTTTACATTTATTTTTAAAAAAAATAGACGATCATGCTCTATACATGATGGCGTGAGTAAAATTAATTAATTTACATGTAATGACTCTCAGTGCGATATAGGAGTAGATAATTACTGTATAATAAATTCATTTCACCTATGAAATTTCCTATCTTAGGTGGTTTAGGTAACAAATACTAATAATTTATCAATAAATTTTCTGGGTCCCTCGTTTCTACTTTTCTTAATAGCATAGTTAATGTTCCATAAATTACACGTGGGGCTATGACATGATCCTATGGCTAGAATTCATCTTCAACTTTTCTTTTACTTGAGTTACACTTGGTTGTTGGAAAATTATCAAGTTTAATCAAACTTTAACCAAATCTGGTAATTTCAAAATAGCTTATTAAAATCTCCATAAATAGCTGATTAAAATCTCTATTGGGTTTTAGGTAGATGTAATAGAGAAATCAATTGGTAATGGGAAAAGAGTAGCAGAGCTGCAGATCACAACGTTGATCGAAATGCTGATGCAACAAGCTGTGAAATTGGATAACATTCCAGCTGCTGTTGATGTATGTGCACACAAAGACTCACAAGTATGCCTATCCTTATTTCTCATTATATGATAAAATTTCAATTAATTCAAATATATTTGAAAAATTAAAAAGTATAAATATTCGTTGCAGGGAGAAAGAGTGCAGAAATGTGTTGAGAAACTGGATGTTCTAAAGGTACTAAACGCGAAGCAGAAAGTACCACCCTCAGTTGTGACATCTACATGGGAAACATTTGAACCATCAAACCAGTGGGAACTCTTTGATTGATTGATTCATAAATATTAGTTGATTCCTAGTGATTACTAACTCCAATTTATTTGGTGAGTATGTTTGTGTGTGTGATATACATTCCTTAGATCTTTGATCATATGCTTCGATAATCAAAATTTCTGCCAGGACCTTCATCGCTTAAAGAAACAAGAAGACTATGATACATCTATTTACATGCTAATGACATATATACATCATTAGCTAATTCTTTCGGATACAATGAAGCACAACCGCATCTTCAAACAATGCCATCACTTGAAAAAGTCCAAAACAAAAATAAAAGATAAAATCAACCAAAATTCGAGTTAGTCCCACAAAAAATCCTTTAGTCGACAATCAATGCCTGGTCTCAAGCGACAACTGAGGGCGTATATGCATTGATCTCGCCACTAGGTTGGGCGCAATCGCCCTGCCGCTTCCCATGCTTCTCCACCAACAATTGGAAGCGCTCAAACATATCCTCCAACCCCTCAATCTCCTCCTGAAGATCGAGGGGGGTTTCGCCCCCAGAAGGGGACGACATTGTAGCTATCCGTTTCTTCAAACTCTTAACCCTACCCAAACTCCCCACAACTTTTGTCCCAACCTCATCCACGGTCGAATGCAAAACAACATTCTCTTCTTGCGATGCTTTGAGCTTCCTTTTCATTGTCTTATAACCATCAAGAGACCTCATCAACTGCTCTGAGAGCGCCTTGTTCCTTGCTTGCAACACCAACGCCACGTGCATTTCCCCGCCTCCACCACCACCCGCCTTACCCTCTTTGTTATCGGAGAGGCATTCTTGAACTTTTTGGCGCAACGTCTCGTTTTGTGCCTTGAGATTGTTCAAAAACTCCTCCATCTCACTCAATTCATGGACTTTTTTAGAAAGCTCTGCCTCCATGAACTTCTTCTCCTTCCCTAAACTCGAGCACATCGCTCTTAGGGTCCTCTGAGCAGCCAGGCTTGAGCTCAGCTCGCGCCTCAACCGCTCCTTCTCCTCGTCTAAATCCACCTCCTCCTCTTCCTCTACCACCCCGGCCCCGCCACCAAGCTTCTTGCCCGGTGGGACCAGGTTACGACGCACGTCAGTCTTGCACCTCCTCAGCTCGGGATCCGGTTTCTTGAGGCCAAATGATTGGCATTTTTGGATTCTGTCCTTAGCATTATCCAAAATTGTCATCATTGTAGCAACCCTCAACATTCTCCTACCATCATTCTTGTCTTGATCGCAGGCTATCTGATGATCTTGGATTAGTTTTAGCAGTAATTTCACATTTGCTGCTACCCCTAAAAATTTTCATTCCAATATTCCAATTAATTAATCACCTAATAAAATTTCTTTTATCAAGAATCAAGATTTCATTCATGGATGATGAAAGAGAGAAGAACAATAACAAAACAAAACAAAATAAAACAAGAGAATTGCTTATCAAGATTATTACTACAACAATGGAAATAAACAAGAAAAGAGAGAATCAAGCCATATACAACGTTGAATGTAATGATAAAAATAATTAAGAATAAAAGTTACTGTATAACATAGGAAAAAATGAAAATGTATATACCTTGTAATGCCAAATCATCATATCTTTGGTCCTTTGCTGTACTTGGCAAATCCAAGTCAGGGATTGAATTTGCACGAACTTGGCTCATAACTTCTCTTTTCAAAGAAACAAACCACGAATTAAGAAGAAGAAAAAAGAAGAGGGTTCCTTAATCGATCACTTTTTCAAGAAAATCGAATAAATATAATGGAAACAAAAATTGGCCAACAAATTACAATAAAAAGTATTCCGACTTTTTTATTTAATCAACGAAGATATATTAAAATAATTGAAAGTTCCAAAGAAGAGAGGTTGTTTTTGCAACTTTCTCTCTCCTCTTTCTCTCTCCTCCTATTTTATTGTAGTCGGTGTTGCACTTGTGTGCTGTCAGTTAATGAGAGAATTGCTGGGGTTTTTGAAAAAATTATTTGATTTTTTTAATAAATGGTTGATAATATTGCGGATTATTGATTTAGGTTTGACAATATAATTGGTTGGGTGTTATTGACTTTGACTTTAAGAGACAATTAGTTCCTGTAAGTGCAACTATTCATATCCACTAATCAATAAAATTACTTACACTAGAGACAGATACATGCCTGCCACAATATGCATTCTTCAATAATATGAGTCACATTTTATCATTGAAGTCTATTTACATTTTATTTTTACTACAAATAATAAATAAGTCTTGTATTACACTAACTCACTTTACTCATATTCTATTATAAAACTAATATAAAAAAATGAATCTCATATTACAATAACTTTTTCAATCTACTATTCTTTACATTTCTTAAAACATGTGCTCACACCAAATGGGACTCCTATTATAGAATGATAGGAGTAAGATCTTGTAATTTTGTCATTTTACAGGTTATTTTGGTTTTAATCATGCTTGAGTTGGTTAACCTAGATCTAATCTTGTCAAATGAAATTCATTTCTTCTAAACTAAACTTAGAAAATTAATAGTATGCCAAACTTAGATGCGTAAAAGTGTTGGTATGAATCATATACTAAAGCTTGCAAAATACACATTTTAGTATTTTACCACCAAGTCATTCTAAAGTGACGATTTGATTTATCACTTAACAGTTTGATTAATTTGGAATTAGCTACTACTAGTATTTATCATAATTGTGCATCAAATTTCAAAAAATTCCTAAAAATTAGTCACAAACTATTTCCAAGGTACAATTTGACTGACCGACCGGCCTTCTAGATCGTTGTTATGATTTTCATTTTAGATAAGAGTTGCGGAATATATGGAGATTTTGATGTCTAATGGATTTCATTCGAGTAAACACACTCCACGTCTATCGGTGTGCTTATAATAATGTCGTTAATTTACCCTTTTTTAAACTACTTATAAATTATGACCGGCCTAGTGCCAACAAATTTAGATATCGCATTACGATCAAAGTTTGATCTACTATTTTGTGTATATAGGCTATGAATGTGTAGTGATCAAGTCATGCATCAAACGAACCAAGTCGTGTATTAAATCATCAAAAGAACACGCTACATTAACATGGCTAAGGTTAAATTAGAGCATGAGATTATGGTGATGAACCACGTAGATAACGTCATACGCGTGGTGGATGATAGGGTTTTACCTATCGGGGGAATTATTCGAGTAAATTTGTAGAGACAAAAGAGAACAATCCTAATTGAAGTGCTAGGAGTCGTTTCACGCCAAAAGAGAGAATGAGATTAATAATTTAATTTCTCATTCTGTTATAATATGTCTGGTACTGTTATAATATGTATGGTACAAAAAGATTTTTTATAAACTAAGAAAGTAAATCAAATCCTAACCACTAGAGAAACTAAATCAAATAATAACATTTAAATAACAAAATATAAAATAAGCTAAATAATTATACGAAGATATCATCAGCTCCTTTCCGGAATAAAGTAAAATTCTAGATCTCTATCAGTGGATTATATGATATATTTATTATTATTGAAAGATCATTTTATAGTCTTTTGCATGTGACCATATCAATAAGGTCACATGCAAAAGTCTAGATATCTATCAGTGGATCTGTAATTAACTTTTTTGTCATTTGCATGTGACCCTATTGATAGGTTCACCGATGCATATAGTCTAAACTTGTTATATCAAACACTTATTCTTAAACTAAGGACACAATCAATCACGATATCTGATACGGACTCGACCGTATCTAACAGCTACAACATCCTGAACTCACCACCGCCACCTTCGCCGAGGCTTCAGCAGCCAACGACGAACCTTAGACGATCGCAGAGGAAGCGGACCGCGAATCCAAGATATGGCAAGTAGATTATCCAAGATATGGCAAGTAGATTTAGTTAGATATTCATTAGTATTTTTGTTAAGTTTATTATTTTGTTTCCTTTAGAATTACAGCCCTATTCTAACCCCTTCGTGTTTTCTTGACGGTTCTTTCCCGAATTCTACTAGGAGTCGAACCGCCCTAGGGCTTATAAATATGTCTCATTCTCTTCATAATAAAATTAAGAAGGAATTAGAATTAAATTTCTCTTCTTTCTAACGTATTTCCTACAAACCTTAACCCCAATTGTCATTGTTTTCTCGCGTTCACAACAAACAAGTGCTAGTCTGATATTTGAGGGTATCAATTGGTGCTTTCATCATGTTCTCGATCCTCCACTAGCCATGACGATCATCACAAATACGTCGACATCAAAGGGTGACGATATCAGCGCCTGCTTGACCGAGATGTTCGAGATGATGACTCGGATTTCATCGGAACTCCATACCACAAACAAGGTCCCGGCCGACACTAGAACTGACCGGGTTACTCTACGGGTTGCGGTACACAAATTTATTGGCACCAACGGCAACGAATAACACCATAGGGCAAAGAATAAGGAGAAAAAAGAGGGTGGTGATGAGGATAAACATCAGGCCCCCCGCACGATCACACCCCCAAAATAATAATTGATCCACCACGTTTTAATGGTGATAACACGAAGGATTGGATCGATAGGATCGAAACGTATTTCGATTACCACGACACACCTTCGACAGAACGTCTCTATCTGGTCCGGATGCTTATGGATCCGCCAGCGTCCGCATGGTTCCGATACTACCGCGCGAATAATTGTGATTCGTCTTGGGAGGAATTTTTTCACGCAGTCCGCCATCGTTTCGACCCGGATTACTATGTGGATTGTCTGGGAGCTCTATCAAACCTCAAGCAGTTCACCTCTGTGCAAGACTACCAAGCCGCTTTTGAGAACCACCTAGACAAGGTCTCAGGCACTTCAGAGAAAACCCTTATATCACTATATATCGTAGGTTTGAAACAACCCATGCAACGCGAACTGAATATCCGCCGCCCAACAACTCTAGCAGCGGTATTAGCCCTCGCTCACAAGCTCGAGGCCTGCCATCCACCCAACTATTCAGCACAAAACGTACCTGCCGGGGGTACGCCTCTCCGCAGCTGAACGCGCCGATCGCCAACGTCACGGGTTGTGCTTTTATTGCCCCAAAAAGTGGGTAATCGGCCACCGATGCAATGAGAAGTTTCTCGCATTCATGAGTAACGAGGATGACGATTTTTTCCTATCCAGAATTTCCGGTGCTCCCAGCACCCGAATTTTGCCCAATTATCACACCTGATCCGCCGGTTATCACGACTGACGTCTCGAGCATCCACTCTCTTGGAGGGACATCTGTCATGACCGCGCCTTGCTAAGAATAGCATAATTCGGTAATTCGTGACTAGGGGAGGGGAATAAGAAGAGGGGATAGAAAAAAGGGATGAAAAAAATTTTAATAAGACACAAATACTCCTTTATAAGTCAAAAGAGGTTCACAAGACAACGAAGGATCATAAAATCAAAGAGTTTTTATCAAAGGTCACTCGTTGCTAAACGTTGTTCTTACAACCCATATACTACAAAATACTACAATCATGCACAACGGAAGGAGTTGAAATCACATGGTCATGCGTATGAAGACACATGCCACGAAAATCCTACAAAAGAGACAAGACGACCACCAACTCCACTCAGCCACCATTTCATCACTCGCTCAACCTGCACATTTAGAAATACATGCATGGCTGAGTACGGGGGTACTCAGTGAACACATTGCCGAAAGATACTGATGAGGCACGTTTCATGTATGTGTTATCTGACAAAACTACACCCAATTCTGTAATCTAACTTGCAGATTAGAGCCAGGTGTGCGTGAAAGTCCACCATATTTAGAGAATGAACTGATCAGCTAGGCGAATGAACCGATCAAGGAGATGGAGTAAAATTGCTGCACAAACGGTTCAAGTCAGACTATATGGCATGCGGCAGGAGCACCCAATTAGGAGATGGAGCGCAACACAAGAAAGATCCCCAAAGGCAAAGGGCAAGAGAGACTTTTCAAAGGGTAGTTGCCCCAGGGATCAAAACCTCACGCCTTCCTATAAATTGAAATAGAGAAGGAGGAAGGAGACAACACCCATTAGACTTCATCTCTCTCCCAGGGCTAGGGTTTAGTATGTACACATTAATAACGAATTGTAAACCGCTACGAATAATGCACCACATGGTAACGAGTAATGGATATTATTGATTATATAATGCACAATATGTAAACTGCAATGCATACGAACAAGATGTACCGTATTACGATGTTTGGCACACGTTTCTTGTTTCCCCTAAGGGTTTAATAAGCTTAGGGGCTAGGGTATAGTACGTACACATTAATAACAACGTTTAAAAATAGCGCGTGTTTAATTCAAATAATGCATATTTTCATATCGTTTTGCTACATCCACTTATGACAAACAATGTATCACAGAACATAAATATTGCAAAGTGATGTCTAATCTCCGAAGTGCAAAAGTACCATAAAAGAGAACACCGGGAACTGTCCATTGCTTAAAGAGATGGCGATGGAGAAAGATACGCGGAAGGGTAAAAGGCCAGCTTGACTCAGCTTCGATAAACAAAACATCAATGCTTTTTTGTGTGTCTTAGTCGTATTGTCATTCGAATGGTTGTCATAATAATCCAAGTATCAACTTCTTCGGTCTTGCGCTAGGTCATGTTTTTTTTCGTTATTAGATTCTATAACGCTGAATTAATCTACATAACCGTGAGGTTAACACAGTTAAGTACGCATCAGCCCATTGATAGGCCGTATTCCCTACAACATTTAAAATAATCATAATTTCTCAGTACATAATACAACGTTTTAATCAAATAATGCACTAATCTGTCTACTGATGAATTTATATCCACTTTTAATATACCATGCATACTTCTTATAATGCATAATATATTGCAAATAATGACAATTTAATTACACATAATGCACAGCTAAAAAACGTAATGCACTTTGTATATTGCTGAATAATGATAATTTCTCGAAGTATAATGAAAGGTTTAATTCAAATAATGCACATTTTCGTATCGTTTTGCTACATCCACTTATGACAAACAATGTATCACAGAACATAAATATTGCAAAGTGACGTCTAATCTCCGAAGTGCAAAAGTACAGTCGATCACCCTTTCGTCTTTTATTCTGTTTCTGCTCACCATCATCTCCGGACGTACTAGGGCCTCCCTTGGCCATCATATCCCTAAACTTTTTCGCCAGCGCAACTGGAATAACGTCGTCCACTGCATCGTCTATGTCTAATCTAAGCTGCTTCTCTTATATGGAACAAACAAAATAATACGTCAGAACATTATCACTTAATCAGAATACATAATGCTTTTAGCTTTTTAAGGATTAATGCATATATCATATCAAATAATGCATAAATCATATGAAATTATGAATAAAAAATGACTCATAATGCATTAGACAAGGCAAGTAATGCACGTTTGATACATACACTACCAGTTTCACAATGTAAGTACATATACAAATTACCTATGATAATGTATAATATACTTCACTTAATGTAAATATCATGGTACATAATGCATTGTCTAAACCCAAAAATGCACATGTATTACATACAAAGTTTATTAACCCATAAATAGAATACCACTCATAAATGTACAATATACTCCAACAAATGCATAATTTCAGATTCATACTGCCACTGCCCACACCAAATAATTAACATATTTAGTCTTGACTGAGTTGCTTAACCAACACAGCCAATACCCCTATGAATGCATAATATACTCAACATAATGCATAAATCATTGTACATAATTCACAGTCTAAACTAAATAATGCACATATATAATCTTTCCTGAGTTTAGTCACTAAAACACACAATACCCTACATATTGCATAATTTATTGCACATAATGACAATTTAAATATATACATAATGCACTACTCAAACCAAATAATATATACATGTACTCTTGACTTAGTTGCGTAAACAATACACACAATACCCCTAAAATGCATGATATACTGCAAATTATGACAAAAAAAACATGTTCATAATGCACTTCATAAACAAAATAATGCAAATACAAATCAAAATAATGCATATAAAATTCATTCAAGAACCACTTTTCGCACAACAACAACAGATCATGTTACATTAATCAAATTTTGTTTCCAATCATGGAACCTAGTGCATCTGCAATGCGGTTTTAATATGGCCTAATGCGTACTAAACAGACCTGCAATTACCCTTCCACACACTCAACACATATGGTTTTGAATTGCACAATTAGCGACTCAAATATACCTGCAGCTTGTGAAGATTGTGAGCGCGGACGACCTCGTTTAGGCATTTTAGATCTGTCATAACAAACAGGTACAAGATTCCAGAATCCACGATTTTAAACCGAATACAATGACTACTCTACGGATACAGAGAACACGCGGATTTTTCAAGTTATTATTCTGACTTTCAAAAGGCGCAACAAAGTGGAAGTTCCAATTTTTAATTTTTGTATCTACAAAATCTTGAATACGACTTCCAGAAAGCCAATTTCGAACATACCTGGGCGATTTGATGGATACAAAATAACAATTCGAGGCGGTTTGTCTTCGACCTTATCATAAGTGGAAGGTGGGAGACGGGATCTTGGACGCTTGATGTCAAGGATTTTCGCGGTCTCACACTGATAGCAACAACGGCGGACGAAACCCTAGTTTTGGAATGGTAGCGAGTGGAGAGAGTGGAGAGGAAATTCAGAGTATTGAATGTGTGAGAATGAACCGTCTCCAATTTTGAAATCTCCAAATCTCACAAATTTCGGACCTACCAAAATTTTGGCGGTTCATATTTCTCTCATTATCCATAATACCCTCATAATGCATTAGGATAACCATTACCCTCATTCCCTACGAATCGTAGATATTATTAACAACACCCTGGTCCAAGTCCTACTCAACGGTGGGAGAACACATAACTTTGTACATCCCACCATCGCGGAGAAACTACAGTTGCCCCTTACGGCGGTCACGCCATTCGCGTATACGTTGGTAAGGACAATTCGCTATTGTGCTCATTATTGTGCGCCAAGACACCAATCTTGCTGCAAGGGCACAATTTTGAGATTGATTTGTTCGTGCTCAAAATTCATGCATCGGATATCGTGTTGGGTGTCCAGTGGCTACAGACCCTCGGCGAAGTCACCCATGACTATGCAAATCTCACTGTACACTTCGCTTGGAAGGATCAGCCGGTCAATTTCAAGGGTAGTGACGCACAGCCGCGTAATATCTCATTTAATGCACTCACAGCCTTGATTGAGTCGGACGATCAGGCTAAACTCTTCGAGCTTGTCTAGTTAAACCCGACGGATAGGGATGTGCAACCTAGAACGGATAAATTTCCAGCAGATCTGTCCCCGCAAGTACGGTCAACTCTGCTACAACATGCAGACATCTTTCGGCTCCCAGAGGCCATTCCACCGAATCGGCCATGGAACCACAAGATTCATCTCACCGATAAGACCAAGATGATCAATGTCCGCCCGTACCGTTACCCGTATTTTCAAAAGATGGAGATTGAACGGCAAATCCAAGAGATGCTTAATCAAGGAATCATAAGGCCGAGTGTCAGTCTGTTTTCTTCGCCAGTGCTCTTGGTCCGAAAAAAGGATGGCTCATTTCATTTTTTGCATAGATTATAGGGCTTAAAATGCTGCCACAGTGTCGGATCACTTCCCAATCCCGACAGCAGACGAGTTATTTGATGAACTTGGGGCTACAAGGTATTTTTCTAAACTTGATCTTCGTTCTGGCTACCACCAAATCCACATGCACGAGAATGATGTGTTCAAAACGGTGTTTAGAACACATTTGGGCCACTATGAGTTTCTCGTCATGCCATTTGGCCTGACGAACGCATCTTCAATCTTTCTACCATACCTGCGCATGTTCGTCATTGTATTTTTTGACGATATATTGGTTTATAGTCGCTCTATTGACGACCATGGCCGCCACCTGCATACGGTATTGACTATCTTAGCTCCTCATTCATTCTCTGTGAAATTGGGGAAGTGCTCATTTTGCAAGTCCAGCATAGAGTATCTTGGACACATAATTGTCATTGGGGAGTTGTAGGCCGACGAAACAAAGATTAAGGCAATGGTCGATTGGCCTGTCCCGTCGAAAATCAAGCAGCTCCGGGGTTTCTTGGGCTTAATCGGATATTACAGGCGGTTTGTATCGCAATATGCGTTGCTGGCAACACCATTAACTGACTTGCTCGAAAAGGACAATTTTCATTGGACACAATCTACAACAACAGTTTCAAAGCCTTAAAGAAGGCTATGTCCACCGCCCCCGTTTTTAAGCCTGTCGGACTTCACAAAAACTATATATCTAGAAACAGATGTGTTGGACTTAGGCATTGGAACATGTACTTGTTCAAGATGGCCATCCTATCGCCTTTTTAGCAAAAAATTAGGTCTACGGCGTCGAATAGCGCCCACTTATCACAAGGAGCTCTATGCGATTGTCAAGGCCGTGCAAAAGTGGCAACAATACCTCTTGGGTCGCGAGTTCATAATACGGAGTGATCAACGGAGTTTATAGGAATTACTTCTACAAATAATCCAAACTCCGGATCAACAATTCTACATTCGGAAAATGATGGGGTACAAATTTCGTATTGAATACAAAATCGGGGCATCCAACCGTGCGGTCGATGCATTATCCAGACGTGACACGGAGCATAACGCTGCGATGGCAGCCCTATTCACAACCGTGGCATGCCCAATTCTGAATATTGTTAAGGACGACATTTCTCCTTAATTGCAGCGTGCACGAGGGCCTTTCGGGTATCTCCTTTTCAGGCCTTGTAGGAATGCTCTCCGCTGTCGTTGTTTCCCACTATTTCGACTAAAGCCAAGAGTGTCGATGTCACTACGGATTTATTAGAAAGAGTAGAGGTGTTGCACGGATTAAAAGCAAACTTGGTTAAGATGCAGTCACACATGAGTATCCAAGCAAATAAACACCGCTGGGACGTTAATTTTTGTGAGGGAGATCTGGTCCTGCTCAAACAACAACCATATCGCCAACATTCAATGGCAAAACCTATCTCTACTAAGCTCAGTCGAAGGTTTTATGGTCCCTTCAAGGTTATCAAGAAAATTGGTAAGGTAGCTGATGCACTTTTTATTAGCACTAAAAACTACCTACAAGTATATAGGGTAGATCTAGTATAGATAAAGGTCAGTACCAGATATCGAACACAGGGAAAACAATCACGAATTGCCTACATTCTACTAAGCGTCTTTCACTATTTGGAAAACCGAGAGAATTTTGGATTTTTGAAAATTAAAAACTTAAAAAGTGTAATAAACAACTTGAGCAAATAAAACACAGAGAAAACGATATGGGATAAGGGAATTCCATGGATGTGTGTTCACAGTTATGGTTATACAAATTCCTACTACAATACCCTAGCACAGTTCTTACTTCAGTAGGATGAGTCGCCTAGTTTATGCTCATGCGATACAAACGTAGATTACTAACACTAGGGTTGTCAGTTCTAGATCCGTAACTCCTAAAAGCTCCTAAGACCCTTGAAAAGTCATTACTCTCAATTAACAGTGTCGTTTTAAGGGAAGTTAATTGTAGTGTCTACTAAGTGAATCTAACTCGCCAACCTCTTCTCACGATTATGTAGCAAGTTATATTAAATCATCACAGAATGTGTCTCTCAAACGTGAAGCATTATCTAATTACTTAGGGAAGAAACGAAGTTAGAACTAAACGGAATTGTATAACCAAAGTCGTTACTAACACATCCCTAGAATCCTATGAGTTTAGTTACACATGATAGAATAAGCAAAAAAAATAGATTGTGGGGAAAACAAAAAGAACATAAGAACTAAAGTAATAAAATCCAAAGGTTGAATCCTTGTAGCCTTGATCTTCTCTTGATTCCTTCTTCAATCCCTTGCACAAAGAAGAACTCTCAAAGTTATGCTCTGGAATTATTTTGCAGAAGATGCTCTAGACTTATCTTGTTGGGACTAAGACTATTGTGTACACTGATCATGCAACTATTAGGCATTTGTTCGCGAAGAAGGACGCGAAACCCCGGCTCATAAGATGGATTTTGTTGCTGCAAGAATTTGATGTAGAGATACGCGATAGGAAGGGCTGTGAGAATGTAGTGGCCGACCACTTGTCTCGACTGGAGCACCCTGTGGAAGGAGAAGATCTATCACGAGAAATCAACGAGGAATTCCTCGATGAGCAACTACTCTTTACCCAAGCCAGTTTTCCATGGTATGCTGACATTGTCAATTATTTAGTGGCCAAAGTACATCCTCCTGATCTTACTCCTTACCAAAAGAAGAAATTTTATAGAGATGTGAGGTCTTATGTGTGGGATGAGCCATATTTGTTCAAGAGATGTGCACATACTATACTTAGAAGGTGTGTACCCCAAGAAGAATGGGATGCCATAGTGGAGAGATGTCATTCATCACCAACAGGAAGACATTTTGGTGTGCAAAGGACTGTCATCAAAATCCTTCAAAGTGGTTTCTATTGGCCGAAGATTTATCATGACTCTGCAAGTTATGTACTGCAATGCAATGAATGCCAACGCGTCGTAAAAAAAACAATAATTGTAGTTGAAAGTTATATCTTCATAGTATTCCTTGCATCCCATAAATGTCTTTCTTGTAGGACATTGTTATCATCTTCGTGTTCCTCGGAGGGGTACGATGATCAACTCTGTCGTGTTGCCACTTTCTAGATTTAGATACTAACTAAAATCATGTGTATGATCTCACGTTGTTGCATGTATACATCCTCTTACAACCCTTCTTGTCTCGACCCCTTCCATATTTGAAACATCATTTTATCTTCACCATCCTTCACTTCTTGAGATCTTCATCATATTCTTGTCATTCTTATCGTTAAGGGAAATCGATAGGAAATAGTTTTATCCAACTAGCGATCTAATGGTTTGCACAAAGCTTGCTCCAAAGTTTTGCGCAATTCCAAGAAATAGCAAGAAAAAAAAGATTCATGGTTCACCCGCCTGCATCCTCTATCTCGATCTTCTCGTCTCGTATCTTGATAATTTGAGAATTTCGCCACACTTTCCATTTATCAATCGTTTTCATCGCTCCAGAAAGCGATAGATAAATTGTCAACTTACAATTATGGTTCACGCGTGTTCCATTTAGCTTACGTCTAAGGCACTCTATGCTTGCAACATACCTCACCATCTCACATCTCAACATCCATCATATATCACACCATTCCTACTTCAAAATAACCAAGTATAAACACATAAATTCTCGCATCCTATGTTACAACACCTTCGCGTTTTCTGTTCACTTCCACAATCCAAGCTCTTCTAAAGAAACAAAAGGTAACACGTTTTTTTCTCTTGAAACTTAAAATTTTCTAAAATTTCTCGTAACTCACTCATTTTCTCCAAACCCAAAAATCATCTTTACTTTCAACTTTTAAAAGTTTTCGACTCGAAACAAGCATCATCATAAAGGTCCCTAAAAAAATTGAACTGTGTCTCTTACTTTAAAACTCAAACTCAAACTCATAATTTCTCTTCAAAACCTGCTCTTTTCTCAAGCATAAAAAAATACTCATTTTTCTCAATTTGAAATCAATCCCTCACGGAAAGATTATAGCTCCTCATTCTTATAAAAATTTTCTCCTCTTTCTTTCTCAAAAATTTGCTCATCTTCCTTTCTCCAAAACTTTCTCATAAAAACATTCTAAAATAAAAACATGTTACCTCTTTCTCGGTTGAGTGTGGCGAGTAGGGATGTTGAGCCTTTAATACTAAAACGGTTTAGTCTAGTGAAACGAAACTAGACTAAGACTGAAAAAGACTCTCGGGTCCAGAGGAGAAAGAAAAATTGCTCTGGTACCACTTTGTCACGACCGCATTTTCTAAGGATAGGAAACACGGTTGATCGCGGCTATGAGAGGATTAAAGAAGCGTTAAAGAAAGGGGAAAACAACAAAACTCGGCCAAAGCTCGATATAATAGAAATAGCTCGAATAAAATTAGGGTATCTCCTCAATAATCAACAACTCAAAAGGAATACGATCTTAGAAATACGAGAACACAAAAGAAAAAACAACTACTCAGCGGAAGCATTCGAGCGAAGGAATATGCCACGTGTGAAGACATGACACATTCTGAACACTTAAATTTCTTCAACCGTCATTGCTCAACACCCACCGCGCTCATCACATCTCAACCTGCACATTTTTAAAACATATGCAGGGCTGAGTACTTGGTGTACCCAGTGAACACATGCCAAAATAATTTTCATAAAATATTGTGTCAGCATTTAAAAGTGAACTCGGGGTTTTACAAAAGACCAAGTCAGCAAAACATTTTCTCGCTCAAAAGTATGGCCGCGCAGGCCATTTTTCTCTCTCCTCGTACCATATCTGAACCTCAAATGTGAAACGAGAACGTGGCCACATTCTCGATCACCGGACCGGCCAACTCGAAAGATAGCGCACGATCCCCTCGGTGTACACTAGCTTGAATAAAGACGCACTCCCTATACAAACCCGAATTCGATTAAACTCATAACTTCTAGTAGGAACTCACTACCCACTAGGCGATCAGATAGGCACATCCTCAAAAACAAAATACGGCATGACACAACATATTTGTAATTTAAGCACATAACTCATACTTGAAAGATATTGCGTAAATTTAAAATTAAGCATACACAATAATGTAGTATAGAAAGCCCACCTCGTTCATTTAAAGCCTTAACTTGTGCTCCATTCCATTCTCGAAAGCGTATGTGAAAACGTCAATTGATTTAATGTACTCTGGCCATCTCCTTAATTATAAAAAGTGGCCCAAAACATTAAATAAAACAAAAGCCTAAGCTTTCTCTCTTTCTCACATTACGTGAAATCCCAAATGAGATTTGAAGTCCCCAAATTTCTTTTTCTTTTTCTCCTTTCCAGCGGCAACGCCGCCTCCTACTCTCAGCGACTCATCTCCGTCCACTGCCTGCCTCCTTCAAATTCATCGGCGATGAGCTCGACATGCTCAGCTCTACCTCCTCATATCTTCTTTCTTTCTCTCTCTTTCTCGCTCAAAAACTCCTCTCCGGTAAAACTCGGCACTGCCGCTGTCACCCGTTCTTCGCTGATTCCCGACGTGAGCTGCTGTCCGCCACCGTCACCGTTTGCCTGCAGCACCCGGCTCCATCGCCGGCGTCCTATTCCTCTTTCTCTCCTTCTAAACTTCTTCTTGTTGTCCTGTTACTGCTTAGTCATCTCCCTCTTCGTCAGCTCTATCTATCTCTTTCTCAAATCCAATGACAACTCCCACATCTCTCTCTTTTCTCTCCGCCGTCGTGTTGATGTCCGATTGTTGTGCAGGATCGACACCGCCGACGTATTTCTCTCTCTGCTCGCTCCGTCATCATCATCGCCGTCGTCTCACCCTCAAACTCCTGATGTCTCTGTCACTCGCCGTCCTCCGGTCTCCGTTCTTTTCTCTCTCGCATTGCAGCGCCGTTGTGAGTCACGGCTGCTGTTACCGACAGCCCATCCCCACTTCCGGGATGGCCGCTACTGTTGTACAACCTCGTGTTGTTGCCGTTTTCCCACCGCGGTGGTCCCCCGGAACCCATCGTGAAGATATATATGTAAAACCGATTATAGTTGTGAAAATCGCGTGAGAAACAAACATGGAATCATGGGGTAGATATATATGTAAAACCGATTTGATGGAAACATGGGAGATTTGTATATATAGGATACCGGTTCCAAGTCGAATTTTGTGGAACAGAAATTGTTGAGTGAAAAGTGGCGTTCAATAGTGATTGGGCTGTAGATTTAAAGTGGGCTCATGAAGAAGAAATAAAAAGATGATTTGGGCTTAAAATAAAGTTCCTCTTTAAGTAAGAAAGAGAATTGGGTTAGGAAAGAATAATGGTTTAAGCCCAAAATGTAAAGTCCTTCTCTCGGAGAAAGAAAATTTTCAGGTACACAAACGACGTCCTTTCAAGAACTAAAAAAAAAAAGTCGGGGTGTTACATTATAGCTAAATTTTCGATCCTCATTAGTTAAGGGAAAAGGTGGCTAAGTATGGTAAATCTTGGAGAGAAAGTAGGGCAAAATCGTGCGCCGCGTTTTCCCAGCGGGCCGCTGCACCTTGGCCAGCGGTCGCTGCACTTTGATCAGTAGCCTCTGCCTCTCGAACAGCGATCGCTGCACTTTGTTTTAGCGGTCGCTGGCAATCGTCCCGTAGCTTCTGGATTGTTCTGAGCGGTCGCTGCGCACACTTCAGCTGTCGATGGGCGTGTTCCTCTTTTCATGCACAACTTTCCCAAAGCGGAGCGCTACTGACTCAGCGATTTGTGGCCGCCAGCGGTCGCTGGCTGAGTTGCAGCGGATCGTTGGACGTCTCGAAAGCTCCAGGTTTCCAACTTCGACTTTTAGCTATCTTCTAAGGCTCGAATATGCACATTTCTCACAAAACACGTCAAAATACCAAAATAGATAAAATATGCAATTAATGGACGTGTAATGGAACATTGACACTCAAAATATACCAAATAAGGGCCTTAAAACAATGCAAAATCCGAGCGTATCAGCTAGAGCTCCCGCCCGTTGCAAAGATCCATGATGTCTTCCATGTTGGCGTGCTTCGCCCATTTGTCACTAATGATACTAATGTGTCGTTGTCAACATTACCTAGCGATGCTCCCAAAGGACGACCACTTTCAGTCCCAGTATCAGCAAGTGTCGAGCGGACGGTATTGGTTGATAATGAACCTTAGGTTCAGTGGCATGTTCGGTGGTAAGATAATCTCGACGACGAGGGAACATGGGAGCCGATGGAGACATGCGTCTTCGATTTCCTAATCTGCACCTTGAGGGAAAGGACGACTCTAACGGGGGGAAGTTGATACGGACTAAACCGTATCTAACAGCGACAATAGCCTGAACTCACCACCGCCACCGTCGTCGAGGCTTCGGCAGCCGACGACGAACCTTAGACGATCGCAGAGGAAGCGGACCGCAAATCCAAGATATGGCAAGTAGATTATCCAAGACATGGCAAGTAGATTTAGTTAGATATTCATTAGTATTTTTGTTAAGTTTATTATTTTGTTTCCTTTAGAATTACAGCCCTATTCTAACTCCTTCGGGTTTTCTTGACGGTTCTTTCCAGAATTCTACTAAGAGTCGAACAGCCCTAGGGCTTATAAATATGTCTCACTCTCTTCATAATAAGATTAAGAAGGAATTAGAATTAAATTTCTCTTCTTTCTTACCTATTTCCTACAAACCTTAACCCCAATTGTCATTGTTTTCTCTCTTTCACAACAAACTAGTGCTAGTCCGATATCTGAGGGGGTATCAATATCTTTGGAATCTCTTTCTCTTTATTCTTGATTTCTTACCAACACTCCCTCAAGTTAAGTATACACTACAAAAAACACTATTTACTGAGCAAACTATTCCGAGCGCCGATAAGTGCTCGGAATATATGATGGTTTCTATCGTGCTTGAGTTAATTAGCCTAGATCTAATCTTGTCAAATGAAATTCAATTTCAAATACTATTTGGGTAAATGGTATTTTGGATTGAAACAAATTAAACAAAGAAGAGCAATTAAATAAATAAAGTAATTTAAAGCAAATTTAATTGAGAAAATAGATGAGACCAAGGAATTTTAGGGATAGGATTTTGAAATCACTATCAACGAGAGTTTTTTATAATTAAAAAGTCTCATGTTTTTCATATTTAAATGCAATCAACGGTGTATTCAATCCGCAATTTATTATCATATAGTTACGTGCTCCTTCCGTCTACGAAAAATAGGGCGCTTTGTGAATGGGATAGATTTTAATGTAGAATTAGTAAAGTAAGAGAGAAAGAAAAAAAGTAAGAGATAAGTAGTGCTAGTGGAATTTGACATCCATATTATTAGTAAGAGAGAAGTTGTTGGAAACTTTCATTTTTTGAATTTACCCTATTTTTCGTGGATAATCAAAAATGACAAATGTACCCTATTTTTCATGGATGGATGGAGTATTAAATTAAAAAATATATACTCTCATCATTGTAGTGCATTTGCCCACAACTTTCCCGAACGTTTATATCTTTGCAATTTGAAAGTCTCAACAGAAACACAAAATCTATTGATTCAAATTATTTTTTATTAATGGATTATGATTTGAAAGGTAAAAAATTACAACTCATTTGTTATTTAATTTATTTATAACCGATAATATTGTACTAAAAAAGGTCACTTAGATTACGAAAAGCTACAAATCTTCTATATAAATTTGGCTTACACGATGATGGTTTTGCATAAATGGAAACACGAAATCCGGTTCGACCTTATTCCACAGAAGAACGTTAAACCACGAACAAACTCGAAGAATTGATGGAAATTGGTTATTGCTTGGAGCAGGGGCGGACCCAGTAAGAGGTGGGGGAGGGCTTAAGCCCTTACCCCAAAAAAATTTCTACCATTTTTTCTACTTCGAAAATTTTCAAAATTTTCGATAACCATCACCAGCCCTCACCAAATTAATGATGTTGAAGACTGAATCTTTGAAAATTAGATGATGAGGAGGGCTGAAATAACATGAAAACAAAAAGTTGCAGAGGAAAAAAAATAACAATGGCTGCTGCAGCGCGAGGAAGAAGACAATTCTAATCAAATTAATATAATATTATTATAATAAAAGCTTTCTTTATTATCTCGGGAGTTGTCGTGTCGTACTTTTTAAATGTGGCTTTGGTTAATAATGGAGAAATAAATGTGTTGGGTTAATTTAGTTAAAGAAAGTAAAATGTGATTTGTTAATTTAGATTTTTGTTTAATGGGCATAAAATTTAAAATTGATTACTTAGTTTTAACTAAATGATTGTCGATTAAATTATGGAAAATTTTGTTTAGTTTTCATAATTTTTCATGTGTACTTATGTGAAATTAGTAAATAATTAGTATGTGAAATTAGTAAATGAAAATATGAAAAAATGTGCATTAAAATTGTAACTAAATTTATATAGGATATTGTGATTTATTATATGGAATTAATTTTACCTACTACTTTATGGTAACATTTTGATTTATGTATTGAACTAGTTTTACGTACTCCCTCTGTCCCATAAAAAGTGAAACGTTTTTCTTTTTGGGTTGTCACATTTCAAAATGTAACGTTTCCTAAAATAGAGATAGCTTTATCTCTACTTTTCCCTCTCTCTTACTTTACTCTCTTTTCTTTAACTCACAAAACAACACTACATAAAATCCCGTGGTGAAAAGCAAATGTTTCATATTTATTGGACGGATGAAGTATAAAATTGTAACTAAATTTATATAGGAGTGCATACTACTTTCGTGAAAAATTGAAAATTTTGAAACTGCACATGTTTTATTGAACAATTATTAAAGAAAAGAAAAGATAAAAAATAAAAAGCGATTGAAGTATTCTTAGTGAAAAATGAATTCTATTTCATTAGAGAAAAATAAAATTTCTTTAAATAGAAACTTTCTAATTTTAAGTGTCGAATCAAAATAAAAATAGTTTCTATTATTAAAAGACGGAGATAGTATAGTGAAGCCCCTACAATCAAAATTTTCTGCGTGCGTCCCTGGCTAGGAGCAACTTAAACAATACCATTGTTGCATTTGAAATAGCTGAATTCCATTTCATCAGTTGTTTTGCGATTTTTCACAGTATCTACTATTTATGAAATGCCAAATGTTTTTCTCAAATTCTGAAAATTTCATTTATTTCTGCTTCTTTATCTATTTCTGCACTTATGAAAAAAATATGCAATCATTAAAGTTTCATGTCTAGTTTGAGCCCAAAAAGTTTAAATTCGATTCAGTTTTACAATTTTCAGTTGAATTCAATCAGATAATTTTACTAATTTCATGAAATAATTTATTATCCGAGGGTATTTTTTTTAGCAAATCTATAAATTTTAGCAGTTTCTTTTCCACACGCAATCCTTCAAACCCTAAAATATCTTACATTTCCTAAATCCAAAATTTCTCCCAAAATTGAAGTTCAGATGTCGTCCTCGTCCAGCTCTGCGGAGGCGGCGCCGCCGTGGCTGGAGCTTCCGCGGGAGATAACGGCTGCAATTCTGCACAAGCTGGGGGCGATCGAGCTGCTCACGACGGCGCAGCATGCGTGCACTGTGTGGCAGAGTGTTTGCCGAGATCCTTCCATGTGGCGGAGCATCGACATGCGAAATACCGGAGATCTCTGGGAAATTCCGTACAATTTGGATAAGATGTGCCGCCACGCTGTGGATCGCAGCCAGGGCCAATTGATTGACATCAATATTGAATATTTTGGTACCGATGAATTGCTGCACTACATTTCTCAGAGGTAGATTTCTGTGTGTTTTCGGTGCATAATTAGCTGGAAAATCGATGATTTTTTAGCTATTTTTGCTGTATATTAGCTTCGATTTCTTGCCGGAGCTGTCATTTTCCTTTTTTTGTGCATAAAGGCTGCAACTTTGCTGGTAAAGTGATGATTTTCTTGCCGGAGCTATTTTTTCTGTATATTAGCTTCGATTTCTTGCCGGATCTGTCATTTTCCTTTTTTGTGCATAATGGCTGCAACTTTGCTGGTAAAGTGATGGTTTGTGACCTAATTTTTGGTTGTATGTTTGCTTTGATTTATTGTTGGAGCTGTAATTTTCCTTTGTTTTTGTAGAAGATAAGTCTTGTATGTATTGCTCTCTGTGTTTGCTATATTTTCGTAAATTCATCGCTTTGCTGTTGTGGATCTTGTTATATTTTGGTAAGTGTTGTTTCTTGGCCTAAAATTGTTCTTTTATGGAGATAATTGTGGAAATCTATGTGGATAATTGTGATTGTAATTGATATATTTTGTTTTTTTCATGTGAATTCCATATGATTATTTTGTTTCGAGACAGAAAGAGAAGTGATTGTAATTGATATAATGAGAATTTGTAGGATTTAAAGAGTCATTCATGATTGTAATTGAAGTAGTATAATTTAGAATCAATGTGTACACACATTTCATTTGGGCTCGTAGATCAACATCAAACCTTGCACTCCAGAATGGAAATTCTGTAAAATGGAAATGTATAGTCTCTAGATCTCTTTTATATTTGCTCTCGTACTGACTTGTTGAACGAATCTTTACGTATTTGTTAGTATTGATTTCTTATGTATGTATGAATCTTATCGCTTCTCTATTCTAGTTGATTTTACATATATTTGTGGTTTTACACCTATGTTTTACATCCATTTCGACAGGTGTAGTCAGCTCAGACGACTTCAACTTGTATTTTCGTATGGCATAACAGGTGGTGGACTGGTCAAAGCAGTTAAAGAGTTCCCTCTGTTGGAGGAGCTGCATCTCTACTACACTTCTATTGATTCACATTCTATTGAAGCGATTGGCCGATCATGTCCTCACCTGAAATCATTTACATCAAACAACCGCTGGTACAGGCAGGAATATCTCGCATGCGATACGGAAGCCCTAGCAATTGCTGAGAACATGCCTCATCTGCGCCATCTCCAACTCTTTGGGAACAAAATGACAAACGAGGGCTTGCAGGCCATTCTCGACAGTTGTCCTCATCTTGAATCGCTTGATCTGAGACAATGCTTCAATGTCCATTTAGGTGGGATGATAAACAAACATTGCATGCAGAGGATTAGAGACTTGAGGCGTCCCCATGACTCGACCTCTGACTATCCTTTTGATGCTGAGATATATGATCATGAAACTTCAGATGATGACTATATAACCGGCTTCTCTGACATGGATATAGTCTCTGACTACGACGACTATCTTGAATTCTCTGGGGCCAGTGATTGTTCGGGTGAATATCTTGATTACCACGACGATTGGTGAGGTCATAACGAAGGTTGCTGAGCCTTTATCGATCTTCATATGTTGTGGTATGTTATCTGCAATCTCTAGCTTTTCATAGCTTGTATATAATGCCTTGCTTTTCGATCATTTCGCTTATTAGATTTGAAAAAACGGAGGTGACAATTTGTTACGTATTATGAACTTTGATTAGCCGTTCAATCTTTGTAGTTAATTTAATGCATTGTTTTCAAAAATATTTGTGGAGATTTGTTATGTATTGTACTCATTTATTTCCCTCTCCTATTTTATCCATATTTTCTCTTTCTCGCTTATATACCCACATTATCTATTTCTCTCTCGTACTTATCAATTTCGCATTAAAAACCCTTGTCGTCTACCGGTTGAATTATCTTTATCAATTTCGCATTAAAAACCCTCGTTGTCTAGCGGTTGGATTATCTTTGGTGGACGGAGAGAGTTTTAGAAATGATAGTCCCTAAACATGAGGTGAACATATTGAACATATGGATGGGCTCAATATTTTAAAATCCACAACTATCTCTAATAGTATCAATTTTATTTCCTCGTATATATATCTCTCTTCATTCTGGATTTTATTTTTATTGTTTATGTTTTCTATACCTTGTGTCCTCAATTCTGTTTCAAATATCGTAGACATTATGATTAGGGTGAAATACAAAGTTGAAATTGAAGCTGCTTTCGAAATTAAATAAATGTCATAAACATATGACCAAAATACGAATTTAGTAAAAAAAACATTCACTTTTTGAAAAACAAGTCCATGACAAATGAAATCTTTGTCGAAGTGGAACAGTTTCGTCAAAAAACTAACGGTCATGCAACTGTGCAATTAGCGTTAACCGTTAGTTTTTTTACGGAACAGTAAAAAAGGACTACTTCGCCAACATTTTCATTTTTTATAGACTTGTTTTTCAAAAAGTGAATGTTTTGGACCATATTTGTATTTTGATCATATGTTTAGAATCAAAATTGACATTTACTCTAAAATAAAATCATCATTTGAAAATTATTAACCTTCATTATGTATTTCCCAACGTTTATAATCAATTCTTAACTACTACTAATAAACTAATTAGATACTCTAATTTGGTATAAATAAATCATAATGTACTAGTAATTTTCAAGATACCACAAGCACGCTCAATAAAATATAACGTGTAGGAAATTCTACCAAAACACACAATTCAATGAAAATAAGAATTAACAAATACAATATGATACCAAAACGTAGTAGAAATATTACAATGAATCATCTGAGGTTACGAGGGATAAATTAAAGAGAAGGATAAGATAATGAAATGATGCAATTCCGGTAATTTCGAATTCACTATATATACTTACTTACTTACCTATATAGATTAGCACGACACGTATATATTGTAGTGTAAAAAATAGAATAGCATGACACGTAGGTATAAAATAACACTACACAACACATGAATGTAAGATTGAAGCACGATGATGAATCAAGGTATCTTAATCAACCAACTTTTGATTTTGCTTTTTCCCCAAATTTTGTGTGTAAATTGCATTGAGATTGAAAATAACTTATTAATAATTTTTCCATCAAAAGGAGATCACATCCTACTCGAGATGGAAGATCCAAAATCTCGAATCAAGATCAAAATCAAGTTCGACAAGATCGTCACATGGTATAAGGTACATTTTTTATATTCCAAATTCTTCAAATTTCTATATATATGGATATGAATAAGATGAAAACACCGTTTTTACGTTAGAATTTTATGTAATCTCATGAAAAAGAAATGTGTGTTGTTAAAATAAATTTTTTGATTGAAATCCGAAAAAGTAAATCACACTTTTTCCATCACTATCCACTCTTTCCCGCCATGGCGGAGAAAGAAATTCAGATTTCGGAGGCTGCCGGAGAAGAAGATTCCGGCGCCGGCGGAGGTTGCTCCGCCGTGGATTGATCTTCCGTTGGATGTGACGGCGGACATCCTGCACCGGCTGGGGGCGGCGGAGATGCTGGAGACGGCGGAGAAGGTGTGCAAGACGTGGCGGAGCGTGTGCCGCGACCCGAGCATGTGGCGGGTCGTCGACGTCAAGAACTCCGGGTCGTGCTACGACACGCGTCGCCTCGGGAGCCTGTGCCGCCGCGCCGTCGACAGGAGCCGCGGCGAATTGATGGACATTAACGTTGAGTATTTTGGCAATGATGAACTTCTTCACTACATTTCCCTAAGGTTGTTATTCCTTTTACATACAATCTGTCCACGATTTAAAGAGTCATTTTATTTCGATGCAAACTTTAAGTAATTGTTTGACATTTGTTAAGGTAAAATGGTTAGTGATATGTGGAGTCTGCGTACTAAAAGTGTAAAAAAGTGAATGGATTTTAAATTGCGGACCGAAGTGGCTAGTAATTCAATAAGTAGTGATACTAGTTTGATCAAAACTTATCAATCATGCTTTCTTCATTTCTCAACAAAATGGAAATTTTCTTGGAAAAAAAAAACATTTGATTTTGTTGTTTTTGATAGTATGATTTGGTTGAGATAGTTGGTAGAAATTTGTGATAGGTCAAGTAAGCTGAGACGGCTCCGGCTGTCGTGCTGCAGAAAGTTAGCGGGGAAAGGGCTGAGCGAGGCAGCGAAGAGTTTCCCGCAGCTACAAGAGTTGCACATCTTATTCATGAACCAAATCGACATTGAAGACGTCGAGGCCATCGGTCTCCAGTGCTCCAGCTTGAGGTCTTTTACGCTCATTAAACACGATGCCATCTCCGGAGTCGGAAATGGCAACGATTGTTTAGTAGCGATTGCAAAAGTGATGCCCAATTTAGTTCATCTTCGACTTGGCTTCTTCGGCTCTACCATCACAAATAAAGGATATCAGGCCATTCTTGATGGTTGTCCAATTGTTGAATCACTGGTAAGAAATCATATTAATTGTGATTCATTAAATCTTAGTTGAGTATTGGATTTGTTTGTGTTCATAAGTTTTCCAATTTGGTATGTTCAAGAAATCAAATCTGACAAAATTCAACTTGCTTTCTTTGTAATGTTGGTAGTCTAATTTGGAAAGTTCATCTCATTATGGTAATGATTCTCCTTTCCATTAATAGAACCTTTTGCTCTAATTTATGTTGAATTTTGAATCTCTTTTTTTTGTGGATGATTGATTATTTTCAGAATTACTTGGACGACAAAAGAGTCGAGATGCGTGGACAAAGCTCTTTACAAAATACCAATATGATATGTGTCAAAGATGAATGAATTAATATGTACCAAAGAAATAGGTTAATTTGAAAATTATGTCATACAATAAAATAGTACTACTACTACTACAAGTACCATATAGTGAGATCGTCCCACAAAGTTTGTTGCTCATGTGAGATTTGTTGATTACTGTTATATATCGATTAATTTTCACAATTTTGTCGATTAATATTCTTCTTAATACGTCCATTTTACGACCAACGGGCAGAAAAATGTCACACTTTCTAATTTTCGGGAAATTGATACAGTGCTCTCTTCACGTTCTACGTCACGAGATTCAATTGTTGTGATAAAAAAAAATAATATACTCCATTCATCCTCTTTAATTGGCACCAATTGACTTGACAAACGTTTTAAGAAATATAGTGAAAAGTGGGGAATAAGTTAGTGGAATATGTGTCCTACTTTATATATTAATTTTATAATAAAATGTGAATGAAATGAGTTAGTGGAATATGTGGTCCATAAATAGTGGTATAAGTGGTAAATAAATAGATGTATAGGGGTTTAAAGATTTCATAAAATGGAAAGAGTTACTATTTTTAAAATACGGAGGTAGTAGTAAAAACTACTCTCTTCGCTCGTCAAAACCTGAACGTTTTGCCATTTTATGGTGTCTGCCATTTAAAGTCACATTTTCCTTTTTTTCCCCTTTTAGTAAGTGGGCATCATGCTCCACTAACTCATTTCACTCACGTTCTATTATAAAATTATTATCTATTCGTTCCATAAAAATATGGGTTTTTGAAATGGAACAGGAATTAATGTAAAATTGTTAAAGTAAGAGATGTGGGGAGAATAGTAGTTAATGTAGTGTTAGTGGATAACGAGACTCGCATTGTTGACCATAGTGGATATAAGTTGTAAATAAATTGATATATATGAGTAATGAGTTGAGGACAAATTTCCATAATTGAAAATACTCATATTTTGATGGGACAGACATAAATGGAAAGTGCATATGTTTTTATGGGACGGATGAAGTATATAAAAATGAGATCTACTCTCACTAAATTTAATTTTTATACATTTTCTTTATAAAATCAAACATTAATTTAAAATTTGTATCGAGTGCAAAATATGTCTTTAATTAGAGGACGGACGGAATAGTAAAAAATATTTCTGCACACAAAGTCATTGACTAGTGCTATCAAGGTACAAGTAACAATGCAAGGAGTATTACTTGGTGTCATTTGCGATCAATTTGATTAAGCAAATCTAGAAATGTACGACGCCGTTGGTGTGCAATAACAGAAGGCTGGTATGGCAGCTTTGACAGAATTTAGAGAAGCATTGCGTTGTTGTACATTGATTGATTGTACCTTACTGTGATTCCCTCTGTTTCCTGCTTCTACTTATTTTACGCTCTCTATTGTTATTGGTTTATTATGGTCTTGGATGAAGACACTGATTAGCCTTAGACCTGCAAACTAGTGACACTATTGATTTTACTTTTATTTTATTTTATTTTATTTTTTTTTACAAATGCTCTAAAAAAGAGATACTCCTTCCATTCTAAGATATGCAAGTGATATTTCTTTTTAGGATGTCCCACAAGTGAGTCATTTTCTTTTTAGTATTCTCTTTTTACTTTTTTACTTTTTCTCTCCCTCATACTTTACTCTCTCTAATTTAACTCTTTAAATATTAATTCATTAAATCTCGTGCCCAAAAGAAGTTTTTCACTGGAGGGAGTATTGTCGTACTCTCTCTATCCATAGTTAGGAGTGTAATTTGAATTCGGCACTGATTTTAAGAAATACATCCTTCGTCTCATATTAGTCGCACTTTTCAATTTTAGGCCGGCCGTAAACTTTGAAATAATTTTTTAGTATAATTAAATTAGTAGTACTCCCTCTGTCCCAGTTTTTTTTTTACTTTAAAAGGAGGATCGACGGTGGTTCCCCACCTACCCCCCGAAGTGACTCGGACCCCGGCCTAACGGTCGGAGGTGAAGCGTCTTACCAAGCTGCGCTTCGTTGTCAAGGTGGGACCCAATGGGTCCACCAGCCCCGCAGGAACGGGTCCAGGATTTTTCACCTCCCCCAGCTCCTGGGTCCAGGCACGGGTACAGGCTTAATCACCTCCCGAAGCTCTGGAGTCAGGCCAGTGAATCCACTAGGCCCCAGGGAATTTTATCCCCAATATGCGCCTCCCAGGGGTCGAACACGCGACCTCTAGGATGACGCGGTATCCTTGCCTCCCTTCTCAACCAGTTGAGCTAGGAGGCTTGGATAATCCCAGTTTAAGAGTCTTGTTTTGCCATTTTTGTCTGTCCCAATTTAAGAGTCTCATTTAGAATTTATCATATTTGAACATAAGATTTAACCTCATTGTTGATGAAATTTACACTCAAATGTCATTACTTTCATAAAAATAAAACAAAACAAAATCTTAAATATATAAAAAGCCAAAAGGATCCCACTTTCCACTACCTCACTTCAATTATTACACACTCCAACAAACACTACATCACTTCAATTATTAAACATTCCAACAACTTATTAAAACTCGTGCCCCTAATTAAATTGTACTCATAAACTGGGACGGAGAAGGTATTTTAAATATAATGAGTGATCACTAAATAAAGGAACACTTAACTTACATAAATATATTAATTAAATACTCTAATTCTTACTTCAAATAGAATTAATGTAAGTAGTTTGGGATTAGATGAAATAGAAAAGTGCAAGTAACACGAGACAGATGGAATATAAAGAAGAGTGAGTGAGAAAATATGGTGGAGTGTGGGATCCCTTTTTATATACTACTCCCTCCGTCCGCGAATAGTAGTCTCGTTTTTTCATTTTGGTACGTCCGCGAATAGGAGTCTCAGTTCATAATTACTATAAATGGTAACGAGGCCACACATTGCACCAACTCATTCTACTCATATATCATTTAAAACTAATATAAGTAAGTGAGACTCATATTCCACTGACTTTCTTCCACCCACTTTTCTTAACATTTTTTAAAACCTGTGCCGGAAAGAAATGAGACTCCTATTAGTGGACGGGGGGAGTGTTAGTTTTATAATAGAATGTGAATGGAATGAATTAGTAGAAATGAGTTGTACCTTTCATTTATAGTAAGTGAACCGGGACTCCTAATAGATAACGGACTAAAATGGTAAACCATGACTCCTAACAACGGACGGAAGGAGTAGCATTTTTGTTCTTTCAATTCTTTATGCTCCCATTTATTTTTCGACTTGAAATTTTTGTGAGTTAAGTAGAGAGAGAATAAACTAAAAGAAATAAAAAGTAAACATAATATCGTTTTCATTTTAGGAAATGTCATTTTTAGTGGGATAATTTGAAACTGAAAACGTTTAATTTTAATTGGCATAGGGAGTTCTCCCTCCATCCCACTCAAGATGTCTATATTCTTAAGTGGCATTGGAAATTTTAGGAGAAGATGTTAGGTGGAATAAGTAGAAAGAAAAAATATAGTAGAATATTTTAATAAGAGCAAAGAAGGGTATTATTTCTAAATATAGAAAATAGATATCTTGAATGAGACAAACTAAAAATGAAAATTGGACATCTTAAATTGGATTGAGGATATATGATTACCAATCTAATTGTTCTATGTTGAGAAAAATGTCAAATAAATTTGAAGGGACGATTATTGTTTAATATCCGACATATGGTTTTTTAACAATTAATATTTTGACTCACATGTAATTGCAGATATATATACAAAATAATAGTAATATTTAAACATTGGGATCTTTGGCAAATGAAATTATAATAAATATAATAATATCTCTGATCAATGTAATAAAATAAGATAATTGAAACTATAGTATTTTATAAATCTCATAAAATATTCAGTATATCAACAATTAATTTTAAAATTAATTTCTTTTATTACCAATCAATTTTAAAATGAAATTTTATAAATTTCTGTCGATTTCTTATCTTGGATTCATGATAGAATACCTATCTCATGCAAACACATGTGCTTCTAGTGGTCATTTTAGTATTTACCGTATTTGTGAACTATCTCGAAGTGTCGGTAATGAAAATCTAATTTCCCCTCTCTTCTATGGTAGAAGTCAATGTATCTCTCGGAATAATTACTTGGCAGGATGTATTAAAATGATAATTCTTTCTTAAAGTAATAACGCAATACTCAACAATCAGGGGCGGACACACGTTAGAAGAGGGTAGGGCTTAAGCCCTAACTCAAAATTTCATTTTCTTGATTTTTCTATTTCGAAAATTGTTGAAAAATTTAAAAATCATCCTCAGCCCTTATTAAACTATTGCCGTAGACGAGTAAATGATCAGAATTTGAAAGGTAGATGAAGCTGAATTAACTCAAGAAAATAAAGTTACAAAGCTAAAATTTAGCAAAAATGGCTGCCCTATAATTGAGGAAGACAAAGACCTCATTTAAAACAAATATTAATATTATATTGTTAAATTTTAAAGCTTCCTGTAAAATTTGTGAAAACTGGCAGTGACGTGTTGTTCATTTATTGGCTTATGTTTTAAAGCCCTTCTGTTAAATGTCAAATTGTATAGTTTAAAATAAAAGCGTTTCTTATAAAATATGGCGTGTAAAATTTTCCTTTTGTATTTAGAGAGTTGTACACAAAATTTTAATATAGTAATAATTGAATTTTTTTTTTTCAATATAACCTATGTAAATTCAACAATTTTACAATTATTGAATTAATTTATGACTATTGTGTTTGTAATTTGTTTGTATGATATGATTTTATATACACTAAGTCCCAATTTAAGTGAAGTGTTTCTTAATTTTATGTAATATTGTTTTGTAATTTTTGTAGAATAAAGTAAGAGAGAGAAAAGGTAAAGAGAGTGATGTGTTTTTTTTAATAAAAAATTATATTTATAGTGAGATTCTAAAAAGGAAAATACGTAATTTACAACGGTATATTTATACATTTTTTTCCTTTTGTAAATATTACGGTTCTAACTGTTGACAATTGAAACTAAAAATATAACATAAAAAATATAACATATAACTGTCCCACATCGGTGTCAAGATAAAACTGAAACTAGTATATAAGTCTCATGGGCCCCTCCTCCTATCACCAATTGGTTTTAGGATGGAACCCATGGATTTCTATCATGGTATCAGAGCGGGTCGCCGACTGTGGGTCAAATTTAACTGACCCAGCAGTATATCTGGGCCGAAACCGGAAAAATGACTGACCCAGCAGTATATCTGGACTTAAAAATTTGGGCCAAGTGGTCCAACCGATCGGAAAAAAATTGGACCAATTGTCCAATCGATTAGAAAAAAGTCCAACCCCTCCAAGGTTCACCTTGAAGGGTTTGAGGGAGGGTGTTGACAATTGAAACTAAAAATATAACAAAAAAATATAACTTATAACTGTCCCACATCGGTGTCAAGATAAAACTGAAACTAGTATATAAGTCTCATTGGTTTTAACATGGCATCAGAGCAAGCAACGATTTTGGGAGCTCAGAATCAATTTCATTATTGCTCATAACCCTTTCCCAACCTCTTGGCCAAGAACCTGTAAAAGGTAGAAATGTCAGAAACCGAGAAGGTGACAACCGGCGGCCAGAACACATCCGAAGCGGATGAATTTGCACGCCTATTCTCAAACTTCATGCGTAAAAGCCTTATGCAAAACCAACCACCAGAAAGCCATGAAACCGAACCAGAAAGAACCATATACAAAACCGATTCTCAACCCTTGACAGTAGGGTTCAAACTCAACGGAGAAAACTATCCGGTATGGTCCATCCTGATGCACAACGCAATTAGCGGAAGGGGGATGGTATCTCACATCACTGGAGTCCCAACCACCCCCCCCCGTCAAGAACCGATCCAACGTTTACACAGTGGCAGGAAGCCGACCACTGTGTATTCATGTGGCTAGTTCAGAACATCGAGACCAAACTGGTCAGCCGAGTTGCTCAACAACCGAGGGCGAAATATATATGGGACAGCCTAGCTGTAACATACAAAAGCGGTGGAGATTCATTACAAACATACGATCTCCATCGTAGGGCAAGTACTCTAAAACAGGGGAGCACCACACTGGAGGAAGTACTCAACGAGATCTGGACGGCTATTGACCAGAAACGACCCAACCGGATGAAATGCCCAGAAGACATCCTGTCACGACCGCCCATACAAGGGGTACCACAAACGCGGCGATCGTTTTGTAAAAATCACTTTAAAATTCACCCGACCTCATATGAAGCTGAAATTTGGTCACAACACAGTAGACACATTAAAGTTCATCCAGGTAAAGTTTCACACTCAAATCATGTCGTTTGGTCAGTCAAAACACTAATACAACACTCTGGTCGGAACATAAAAATTCTGGCAGTATTGCGCAGTTCATTTCAAAAATTCACCATAAATTCATACGATGCCCAAAAAGGCTGAAAATTTAACACAACACAGAAGACACTTCAAATTTGCATATAGTTCAAGAATCACATCGATCGGAGGTCATTTGGTCAGTCCAACAGAAAACGAAACTTTCTGGTCGGGAACACACGTTTCTGGCAAAATTGCGCAGTCGACTTCAAACATTTTTCAAAAATTCATTTTTCAATAAAACAGGCTGAAATTCACAGGAGACACCGAAGACATCTTGAAATTTACTCAGTAAAAATTTCGTAGCAAAATTCGTTCGTTTGATGGGTCGAATCCAGATCATAAGTCACTGGTCGAGCATCACAGAATTCTGATTCAATTTCGAAAATAGGGTTTTTTAAAATTCCACAACGAAAACACCGATTCATCATGCTCGAAAATACATCATCATGCTCACTCATTCCTCAAACACATATTTGCATACAACTCATATTATTCACAATTATTTCGATCCAAATCACACGTGAATTCAACCAACAAATGCAAAACCAACAAGTTCATATAATCACACAATTTTTCCCCCGTTAAAACTTGCGATCTATCAAACCTACACTCTCTACATGCATGTAGGACTCAAAACATGGTTCAAAACGGAAGGGGAAGAGAAGTGTGTGATTATACCTTCCTTTTGACAAAATGAAAACGGTAGAAACGTAGGATGAAGCGATCCGTCGGTGGTTATCGAAGATAACTTCAATGGCTGCAAAATCAAGGCTTGAATGGAGGTTTTTGGAGATGGGAGAGTGATGGAGGGAGAGAACCGTGTGGGAGTGAGGGAGGGAGAGAGTGGCGAAAATTGTGAGGTATGGGGGCTAGGGTTTGATAATTATGTATTTATTTGCTAGGTTTAGGTTTAAAAAAAAAATCCCACACCTAATGAATTAATTAAATTGTGGGAGGAATAAATTGAAAAAAAAATCTCCCAATTAGAGCACAAAATAGGCGTGCATAATGAGGGGGGGATTAATTCAATATTTGCTTATTTAATAACAATGGGATATAGAAATATTTACTTGGAGAGAATATTCATAAATTAGGAAATAAAGGTGAATATTCCGTAAATAAGGGAACAAAATAAATTAAATCCCCAAGTAGGAATTTATGTTGGCCGAAAATTTCAAGAGGAAATTTGTACAAGGAAATTATTTAAATCCCCAATTAAATAGAATAGGATTTAAATTAGGTAATTTCTTTATGGAAAAAGGCTCCCATAAAAAGGCAATAATTAATTAAATTCCCACAAAGGAAATAATGCATAGGGGCGTGTGATATGGAGGAACAATAGAAAAAAATATTCACATCCCCAATTAATTAGACATAGGAATTTATTTGAATAAAAAGGGATCCCACAAATTAGGAAACAATTAAAATATTCTCCAATTTTATTGGAGGGGGCCGAAAATGCTAGGCTAAATAGCCAAGGATAAATATCCCAACTCTCTATTTATTTTGGGCGAAGAAATACATTATCACATGATTTAATTGGATTAAATTCAAAGGAAGTGAGTCAATAAAGCACCAATTAAATCAAAAGGAAATTAATTCTTTCTCCTATAGGGAATTTTCGGAAACTCCCAAGGAAAAATAAAATGGAGTTCGAATTTCATGTAGTACAACTTAGGGGTCATTTGGTTTGAATTTAATTTGGATAAGTATCCCAAAATAATTAATTAAATCCACAAGAAGAAGTATTATTTCAATAATTAGGAAGGGCCGAATATTTCAATGAATCGACTCGAGAAAGGATAAATGCATGATCCTATTAATTATTTCCCCACATTGGAAAAGTATAAAACTCAAGCTCATCAATCACATTAAACACGATAATTCATTCCACGTAAGGTCACTTAAATCACATAGAAGCAAACGTTTCTAAAATTCCAAAATTCCAATTACATAAAAAGAAGTCACAAAAGTTTGGGATGTTACATCCTTCCCCTCTAAACAGGAATTTTGTCCCGAAATTTAAACGTATCACACAAACAGCTCGGGAAACTTTTCTTTCATCTTATCTTCTAACTCCCACGTAGCTTCCTCGGGACCATGGTGCTTCCACAACACCTTCACGGACGCTATCGACTTGTTTCGTAGCTCTTGTACCTTTCGATCTAGGATTGCTTCGGGCCTTTCCTCGTAGCTCATGTCGGGGGTTAGGATCACTTCCTCCTGATGAATCACATGTTTGGGGTCAAACACGTACTTGCGCAACTGCGACACGTGGAACACGTTGTGCACGTTCCCAAAGCTGGGAGGTAACGCCAAACGATACGCCACAGGACCTACTTCGTCGATGATCTCGTACGGTCCCACAAAACGCGGTTTCAGTTTGCCTTTCACTCCAAAACTCACAACTCCTCTCGTCGGGGACACTTTCAAGAACACTTTGTCGCCAACGTCGAATTTGATTTCCGTTCGACGCACGTCAGCATACGATTTCTGCCTATCTTGAGCTTCCTTAATCTTTGCACGGATTTGATGCACAATTTCGGTCATCTCCTTTATAGCGTCGGGTCCTAACATCTTCCTCTCGCCAACTTCATCCCAATAAAGTGGGGATTGACACTTCCTGCCGTACAAGGCTTCATACGGAGCCATATCGATCGTCGCTTGATAGCTATTGTTGTAGGCGAATTCAACCAATGGTAGAACCGTTTCCCAACTTTCCCCTCGATCTAAGACAACTGCACGCAACATATCTTCAAGTGTCTGAATCGTCCTCTCTGACTGCCCATCCGATTGCGGGTGATAAGCAGTGATGAAGTTCAGCTGTGTGCCCAATTCGCGTTGCATACTCATCCAAAACTTTGATGTGAACTTCGTATCGCGGTCGGATACAATGGTCTTTGGCACTCCATGCAAATGCACAATCTCGTTCACGTAGAGCTTAGCTAACTTGTCCGCGCCATAAGTAATCTTAATCGGTAAGAAGTGCGCGTTTTTAGTAAGTCGATCGATGATCACGCAGATCGCAGTGTTGCCCTTCTGTGACTTTGGCAAACCCGTCACGAAATCCATAGCTAGATGCTCCCACTTCCATTCGGGAATTTCGAGCGGTTGTAACTTCCCATATGGCCGTTGGTGTAAGGCCTTCACTTGTTGGCATGCTAGACATCGTTCCACAAATGACGCTACATCCCCTTTCATTCCATTCCACCAAAACCGTTGCTTCAAATCCCGATACATCTTCATGCTTCCGGGGTGTGTGGTGTAAGGCGTGTCGTGCGCTTCACTCAAAATCTCCTCTTTTAGCACCTCATCGCTTGGCACGCACAATCGTCCATCGTACGTCAAAGCATTATCCGCCTCCTCGCGGTAATGATCAAGCTTTTCGGCTCTCACCTTTGCACGTAACTCCTCCAACTTTCCATCACGTCGCTGGGCTTCTATGAGCTTGGTCTTCAAATCTGGCTCAATCACTAGCGTCGCCAAACTTGCACCCACTGTCTCGGGCGCTTTCACTATCTCCAAACTCATCTTGTCAAACTCGTGAATCAAAGCTTCCTCTTGCGTTAGGAAATAAGCTAGTTGAGGTTGGTTCTTCCTACTCAAGGCATCGGCGACCACGTTCGCCTTGCCCGGATGGTAATTAATACCGCAGTCATAGTCTTTCACGACCTCTAACCAACGTCGTTGTCGCATGTTTAGCTCCTTCTGCTCGAAGAAGTACTTGAGACTCTTGTGATCGGTGTAGATTTCGCATCTCACTCCATAGAGATGATGTCTCCAAATTTTCAGTGCATGCACCACTGCTGCTAACTCCAAATCATGGGTCGGAAAATTTAACTCATTCGGTCTCAGCTGTCGGGAAGCATATGCTATCACCTTCCCATCTTGCATTAACACACATCCTAGTCCTACTTTTGACGCGTCCGTATAGACGGCGAAGTCCTTGTCGGGTTCTGGTACTGTTAGGACTGGTGCTGTAGTCAATTCTCCTTCAATGATTGGAAACTCGCCTCGCACTCTGGCGTCCAAACCACCTTAATTCCTTTCTTTAGCAGTTGCGTCATCGGTCTTGCAATCTTAGAGAATCCCTCGATGAATCGTCGATAATATCTCGCCAATCCCAAGAAACTGCGGATTTCACTTGGCGTTTTCGGCGATTTCCAATTCTGTACAGCCTCGACCTTTGCCGGGTCTACTTGAATCCCGTTTGCCGTCACAATATGACCAAGGAAGTTCACTCGAGTCAACCAAAACTCACACTTACTAAACTTGGCATAAAGTTTCTCCCTTTGCAACGTTTCCAACACTGTTCGTAGGTGCTGTCCATGCTCCTCCTCGTTCTTCAAGTATACCAACACGTCGTCGATGAAGACTAACACAAACTTGTCAAGATACTCGTGGAAAACTCGGTTCATTAAGTCCATGAAAACGGCTGGGGCGTTGGTCAGACCAAACGGCATCACGACGAACTCATAATGGCCATAACGAGTGCGAAAAGCAGTCTTAGGCACATCCTCTCGTCGGACCTTTAGTTGATGATACCCTGATCTCAAATCCATTTTCGAGAATACGCCCGCTCCTCGTAGCTGGTCAAATAAGTCATCAATCCTTGGCAGTGGGTACTTATTCTTCAAAGTCATCTTGTTAAGCTCACGATAGTCGATGCACATTCTCATCGTTCCGTCCTTCTTCTTAACGAACAGAACTGGCGCTCCCCATGGTGACATACTGGGTCGAATGAAACCCAAGTCCAACAGTTCCTGCAACTGGACCTTCAACTCGGCCAACTTCTTAGGGGCCATTCGGTATGGCGCCTTTGATACTGGCGCTGATCCTGGTTCTAAATCAATGGTGAACTCCACCTGTCTGTGGGGTGGCGGTCCTGGTAAAGCTTCGGGGAACACCTCGGGAAAATCTCGCACCACTGCCACGTCTTCCACTCTCAATTCTTTCTTTTCTTCCCCATTCAAGTATACCAGATACGCCGGACGTCCTTTCCTTATCATTGTAGTTGCTTGCAATGCGGAGATTTTGGAGGTTCGTCGGTTCATGGAGATCCCATACAAGATAGTCGACTCTTCGCCCGGGGCTTGAAAGGAAATCTGTCTCTCTTTACCGTAAATCGTTGCGTGGTTCTCGGTAAGCCAATCCATTCCCAAGATTATGTCTACATTCCCCAAAGGCATGACGTGTAAAAGTCGAGCTACTACTCCTAACTCTCCTAACACAAACTTTAGTCAAACAGTCTTAACTTGGATATGAACCGATTTTTGAATTGTAACAATTGGTTATGATCATCCCCTCGGAGCGTGAAAGAACATAAGATAGGTCATGAATATGGGATGAAATCAAATTAATGTCAACTCTCATAGTAGGCTACCAAAAGACAATTCAGTTGCTCGACCAAATTTGAAAGGTCCACACATCAATGGATAATGACTTAAAGGGTTGAGGGAAAAGAAATGATCAGTTGCATGAGGATTTAGAAATGTAGGCATTTGTCACAAGGCGGTACTGATCATGGTTCAACGAAAATCATAATATGGATTGATAGAATAACATCAATGGGTTCATAAGTTTGTGAAAGGCAATCAAAGTCAAATGGGCTATTGAAAACAAAAATTAAGTGGATTAAGTTTGTTAAGGCAAGGAACAAAATGTAGGCCTTAACTTCATTTTGTAGAAAGAAAGGTTCTATTACGGAAAGGATACATGAACCGAACCAAAAAGAATTTCACTCTGTAAGAAAGAACTTGACACAAACATGGTGACAAAATAAAAGTTGAACAAAAGTTCCAAGAGAAATATCCCACAGAAAAACATGTCTACGAAACGTGATCGTATTGAAGGACATAACTGCAAGCAATCTTAGGAATGAAGGTCAATAGCAAAGGCTCACAAAGTCAAAATATGATCCGTATAAATAATAGGTCAAAGAAGACTACAATCAATCCAAGTGTCCAAAGTTATGAAGGCAACACCACTTTCCAAGAACTGAAAGTGAGTTATGACTCAATGGAGGAAAAGAAACAATATACATCACTTGCAAGGGGTGAATGAAACAAGCTGTTAAATAGACAATGGCTCACGGCTATTTGAAAGGTCCTGAAAGATAACTTCTTATAATCCAAGTAAGAACTGTTGATTAGAATAGTTTGTTCCAGCTATTAAAGTCGCACCTCCTTGTTCATCATTCGCAAGCCGAAACTGGTAACATCGCTCTAAGAACCGTGGATTCCACGCTGAGATTCTTCGTGTCATTGCCGCTAATAACGATAGTTGGAATCCATATCTTCATAAAATTCTTTGCCTGTCATAATGACTATCCTCGTAGGACATGGTTATCATCCTCGTGCTCCTTAGCAGGGTATGGAGATCATCTCCATCGTGCTTCCACTTACGCAAGATTAAACTATACTAATTTAAATCGCGAGTATGATCGCTCGTCGTTGCATGAAAATATCTCTTAGCATCGGTTCTTCTTGTCTCGCACCTTGACTTAAGCTTTTGCCTAAACTTTCATATTCTCGTACGTTTCATTGCTCGGAAAAGCAGTTGTTAAGTTTTCAACTCTGAGCTACGATTCGCGCGGTCAACTAGGCATTTTATTTTAGGTACCCTAAGTTCACAACACAATTCATCATCTCATAGATCATCGTCTACTTAATTTACGTCATTCATACCTCAAGGTAAACAAACCACATTTTCACATCCCATAGCAAAACACTTTCGAACTTCACATCATATTCAAAACTTTTGAAACAAAATTTCTTTACACTTTCACACTTTCCAAAATTTTTTTTTTTTCCACATCTCACTTTTAAAGTAAAAGTTGACTCAAACTAAATCGTAGTTTCGCATCGACTT
Source organism: Salvia splendens (assembly GCF_004379255.2). NCBI lineage: Eukaryota > Viridiplantae > Streptophyta > Magnoliopsida > Lamiales > Lamiaceae > Salvia > Salvia splendens. The sequence continues at coordinate 7,131,502 of NC_056052.1, read as the reverse complement.
TCATCATTCGTATAAAACATTCCATAGAATAACACATCATACCTCGCACCTCATAACATACATAACATCACACTTCCACAGCTCAATTTTCCAAACGAAGTAATTTTTTTTTTTTTTTTTTGCAAAACTCATTTTTATTTTTTTATTTTTTTTTGAACAATAAACACAACAATTTCCATTGATCAATTAATTTTCTCAAAAGAAAGAACTAACATATTTTCATTTAAAGTTCAAAGATTTTTTTTTTTTTTTCAAAAAGTTCCAACAACTTTCCACAACATAAATATTTTTCCCACTAGAACAACTAGTCATTAAGATTGCAAAACTCATAACACATTTGCATTCCAACCAAAACACTCATGCACTTCACATATATGTTTGAGACAACATTTTTAGATTACTCATCTTTTCTCAAAAATTTCAACATTCTCAAAACAACTCATTAATTTCCATCTTTCATGTAAAACACGCCATCTTCCCATAATCACATGCTTACGTCATAACATTTTCACACACATAGCACATACTTAAGTCATCATACCAATCTTGCTCATGTTCCACATAAGTATACTAGAACAATATCACATTCTTACATACGACACGTGTTTAGATCATCTTGACAATCATGCTCATACTCAACAAAATCATACTATCACAACATTATTTCCACATAAAGCACGTGTTTAGATCATCACACAAATCATGCTCACATTCAACTTCTTTTCACATCATTTATTCACGAATTTGAACATGAGAATCACATCATCACGTAATTACATGCTCATGCATTCTTTTGCCCAAACCATCCTCATCATATCATAAAGTTTATACCTCGTTCTCATATTTCATCAACAACTTTAAAACATACCTCACTTTCCTTGGTTGAGCGTGATGCTTTGGATGTTGAGCCTTCGTGACACTTCTAGTCAATACGGGTTCACTAACTTAGACTTAAAGTGAAAGAAGACTCTCGGACCAGAGCGAAAGAACAAAGCTCTGATACCACTCTGTCACGACCGCCCATACAAGGGGTACCACAAACGCGGCGATCGTTTTGTAAAAATCACTTTAAAATTCACCCGACCTCATATGAAGCTGAAATTTGGTCACAACACAGTAGACACATTAAAGTTCATCCAGGTAAAGTTTCACGCTCAAATCATGTCGTTTGGTCAGTCAAAACACTAATACAACACTCTGGTCGGAACATACAATTTCTGGCAGTATTGCGCAGTTCATTTGAAAAATTCACCATAAATTCATACGATGCCCAAAAAGGCTGAAAATTTAACACAACACAGAAGACACTTCAAATTTGCATATAGTTCAAGAATCACATCGATCGGAGGTCATTTGGTCAGTCCAACAGAAAACGAAACTTTCTGGTCGGGAACACACGTTTCTGGCAAAATTGTGCAGTCGACTTCAAACATTTTTCAAAAATTCATTTTTTGATAAAACAGGCTGAAATTCACAGGAGACACCGAAGACATCTTGAAATTTACTCAGTAAAAATTTCGTAGCAAAATTCGTTCGTTTGATGGGTCGAATCCAGATCATAAGTCACTGGTCGAGCATCACAGAATTCTGATTCAATTTCGAAAATAGGGTTTTTTAAAATTCCACAACGAAAACACCGATTCATCATGCTCGAAAATACATCATCATGCTCACTCATTCCTCAAACACATATTTGCATACAACTCATATTATTCACAATTATTTCGATCCAAATCACACGTGAATTCAACCAACAAATGCAAAACCAATAAGTTCATATAATCACACAATTTTTCCCCCGTTAAAACTTGCGATCTATCAAACCTACACTCTCTACATGCATGTAGGACTCAAAACATGGTTCAAAACGGAAGGGGAAGAGAAGTGTGTGATTATACCTTCCTTTTGACAAAACGAAAACGGTAGAAACGTAGGATGAAGCGATCCGTCGGTGGTTATCGAAGATAACTTCAATGGCTGCAAAATCAAGGCTTGAATGGAGGTTTTTGGAGATGGGAGAGTGATGGAGGGAGAGAACCGTGTGGGAGTGAGGGAGGGAGAGAGTGGCGAAAATTGTGAGGTATGGGGGCTAGGGTTTGATAATTATGTATTTATTTGCTAGGTTTAGGTTTAAAAAAAAAATCCCACACCTAATGAATTAATTAAATTGTGGGAGGAATAAATTGAAAAAAAAAATCTCCCAATTAGAGCACAAAATAGGCGTGCATAATGAGGGGGGGATTAATTCAATATTTGCTTATTTAATAACAATGGGATATAGAAATATTTACTTGGAGAGAATATTCATAAATTAGGAAATAAAGGTGAATATTCCGTAAATAAGGGAACAAAATAAATTAAATCCCCAAGTAGGAATTTATGTGGTGGGGGCCGAAAATTTCAAGAGGAAATTTGTACAAGGAAATTATTTAAATCCCCAATTAAATAGAATAGGATTTAAATTAGGTAATTTCTTTATGGAAAAAGGCTCCCATAAAAAGGCAATAATTAATTAAATTCCCACAAAGGAAATAATGCATAGGGGCGTGTGATATGGAGGAACAATAGAAAAAAATATTCACATCCCCAATTAATTAGACATAGGAATTTATTTGAATAAAAAGGGATCCCACAAATTAGGAAACAATTAAAATATTCTCCAATTTTATTGGAGGGGGCCGAAAATGCTAGGCTAAATAGCCAAGGATAAATATCCCAACTCTCTATTTATTTTGGGCGAAGAAATACATTATCACATGATTTAATTGGATTAAATTCAAAGGAAGGGAGTCAATAAAGCACCAATTAAATCAAAAGGAAATTAATTCTTTCTCCTATAGGGAATTTTCGGAAACTCCCAAGGAAAAATAAAATGGAGTTCGAATTTCATGTAGTACAACTTAGGGGTCATTTGGTTTGGATTTAATTTGGATAAGTATCCCAAAATAATTAATTAAATCCACAAGAAGAAGTATTATTTCAATAATTAGGAAGGGCCGAATATTTCAACGAATCGACTCGAGAAAGGATAAATGCATGATCCTATTAATTATTTCCCCACATTGGAAAAGTATAAAACTCAAGCTCATCAATCACATTAAACACGATAATTCATTCCACGTAAGGTCACTTAAATCACATAGAAGCAAACGTTTCTAAAATTCCAAAATTCCAATTACATAAAAAGAAGTCACAAAAGTTTGGGATGTTACACATCCAAATCTACAATCAAGAAACAGAACAAGATCGACTCTATCAATTTCTTACTGCACTGGACGAAAAATATGAGTTAGTAAAGAGAGAGGTGTTGAAGATGGAACCACTTCCCTCGGCGGAGCAGACGTATAACATAGTGTAGAGGGAGGACATCCGGTCGGAAATCCTCCGCCCTACAGACGGAAAAACTTCAGGAGACAGAATCGGGGCAGGATTGTTCACGGCGAGAAGGCCGAATTACCCCAATGCCCCACGCCGCGGCGGCAGTAGCGGAAACGGGGGGTGGAACCAGCGCCCCTCTGATGAACGGAGAACGGATGAAGATCGATCCAAGTTAGTGTGTACAAATTGTGGAAAGCACAAACACACAAAAGAACAGTGCTTCGAGCTAGTAGGATATCCCGACTGGTGGGAGTCGAAGCATAAATCGGGGGCTACCCGACCACCGTGGAGCAAAGGCCACGCCGCCGCAGCTGTTGGAGCAGATGGAGGAACGGCGAACCTCGCCGCCACTGAGGGCAAACCTGATGCGGCCACTCATACTCGGGGCAATGAACCGCTGATCGGCGTACCACCGAGGGCAGCCGGAATCGCCCAATTCGCCTCTGGAGGAGCTCGAATCAAAGGAGATGAGACGAGTGAGGCGGCGGGAGGTAAATTGGTATTAGGGTTAGGTTTACAACCTAACCCTCAATCTTTCATACCTTTGCAAAATAAACCCCATTTCAAAAGATATTGTGTTTTTGCCTCAAGAAACTCAAGAAATTATAAAGTAAACCCCAGAATTTTTGAAAATTATAAATCAGCCCCAATTGAATGTAGAAATAGTTTTCAAGTCCTAGAAAATTTTGGGACAGCGTGCGCTGTGTCTGCAGGATCTGGGAAAATGAATAGGTGGACTTTTGATTGCGGGGCTACTGACACGATGACTTATGATGAGTCGGATATCACTGAAAGTCATAAACCCCATTTGTCTCATATTCAGACTGCTAGTGGGGAATTTACGGCTGTAAAAGGGGCAGGGACTGTGAAGATTTCTCCAACCCTAAAATTATCTAATTGTTTGCATATTCCTTCACTGTCCCATAAATTGTTGTCAATTAGTCATGTGACCCGGGAATTAAATTGCACATTGCTAATGCAACTGAATTTTTGTCTACTGCGGGATATCAGGACCGGAGAGATTATTGGGCGTGGCACTGAAAGTAACGGGTTGTACTACGTGGACGAGATATCCCAAAAATGAGCTGCCATGCTAACTCACGGGTCTGCTGATATGGAAGCTTGGCTTTGGCACCGTCGCTTAGGACATCCTTCTCCGGATTATTTAAAAATGTTATTTCCTAATATTACTCCAAAATCGAACATGTATTGTGAAACTTGTGTTTTGGCTTAAAGCCATAGAAACTCCTATCCTTTGAGCAGTTCTCGTACTAAAACCATTTTTGATTTAATACATTCTGATGTTTGGGGACCCGCACCGGTAGTTGGGGACAAGGATTTAAATATTTTCTTATCTTTGTTGATGACTGTACCCGTATTACTTGGGTATACTTTATGAAGCAGAAATCTGAAGTTTTCGAACACTTTGCCCACTTCTATAACCTTGTCCAAATACAATACCAAAAACCCATTAAAATCCTACGATCTGATAATGGGGGGAGTTTGTCAATTCCAGAATGAAACAGTTCATCCTAGAAAAGGGAATGATACATCAAACCACCTATGCCCATACTCCAGAACAAAATGGGGTAGCCGAGAGAAAAAAACATAATCCTACTAGAAATGACTCGTGCCATGCTCATATAATCACAAGTCCCTAAGACCTTCTGGCCTGAAGCTCTTGCCACTTCCGCTTACCTTCTAAATCGGCTACCCACCCACATTCTGAAATTCCAAACACCAACTGATACCCTAGCCCTACACACAACTATCCCTCCACATCTTTCACTAGAACCACGAGTCTTTGGATGCTCAGTCTTTGTCCATATACCAAAACATGAACGAACAAAATTATCCCCTTGCGCCATTAAATGTGTGTTTGTGGGGTACGGAGTGAACCAAAAGGGTTATAGATGCTTTGATCCTAAGTCTAATCGTATGTACACGACCATGAATTGTGATTTTCTTGAATCCGAGTACTTCTATACCCATCTTAGCGGTCAGGGGGAGAGTGAGATTAGGAAAACTATTAGTGACCCACTAAGCTGGGTGTCAATGCCAAGTGTATCAGAAGCGGACCTACCAGAGGAAGCAGTACGCAAATCCGCTGGGCAAGTCTCTGACGTGGTACAGACTGAAGCAGTAGGTGACACAAGTCCTAATAGTGACTCTCCGCTTCTGATATCGGATGTAAGTACACTTGCTACTGTCAATGAAATTAATGAATCTAACACTGTGGATGAGACTCAGGGGGAGAATGATGAAGAGGGTGATACAGACGCCATTGAAGGGATAGATCCCGACACTGGAAGTTACATACTACCTCCAAGGGTAAACAGAAGAGTACCACCGAAAAGATACTCTCCAGAGAGAATCAACAGAAAGGCGAGATACTCTATTGCCAATTAGGCAACGGGTCACCTAACTGAAATGGCGCAGGCTTTTGAGGAAGCACTCTACGAAGAGGAAGAGATCCCACAGTCAGCAGATGAGGCAATGAAGAACAAACACTGGAGAGAAGCTATGCAAAAAGAGATAGATGCTTTAATGCGGAATCAAACTTGGGACAAGTGTGTACTGCCCGAAGGAAAGAAGCCAGTTGGGTGTAGATGGGTGTTCACCATTAAACGGAGACCAGATGGAAGTATTGAGCGGTATAAAGCTCGACTGGTTGCTAAAGGGTACACTCAGACGTATGAAATAAACTACTCAGAGACCTTTTCTCCAGTAGCCAAGATGGACACGGTACAAGTACTACTCTCCATTGCCGCCAATCGAGATTGGCCACTATATCAGTTCGATGTCACAAATGCCTTTCTTCATGGCGAGTTGAAAAAGGAAATATACATGGAAGCACCACCAGGCTTCTCGGATGAGTTCAAGGCAGGTGAAGGATGCAGATTGAGAAAGACTCTGTATGGGCTGAAGCAATCACCGAGAGTTTGGTTTGGTAGATTTGCAGACGCAATGAAGAGCTATGGATACAGACAAAGCAACTCAGATCATACATTTTTCCTGAAGAGATACGATGGAAAGACTACTTGTTTAATTGTGTACGTTGATGACATGATTATTACAGGTGATGATGCGGAGGAAATTAAGAGTCTGAGGGAAAGGCTCTTCAAGGAATTCGAGATGAAGGATTTAGGTGATCTTAAGTACTTCTTGGGCATTGAAGTTCTTCGCTCACCACGAGGGATATTTGACAAACACGGATTTTGCATGTTTTTAAGGACTAGATTTGGCTTGTTTTAAATGTCAATCATGCAAATTATGTTCTTAAATTGCATATGTTATACATTTGGTATTTTTGACGTGTTTGTTGATAAATGATAGAAAAAGATAGAAAAGGGTGAAAAAATGCCAAAGTGCAGCAGCCTCTGTTCGAGCCCATTCTTCCAACGATTTTGAAGTCCAATCAGTGCTTACTACATTTCATTCTCTTCGTCTTCGAAAGAGCTTCGCGTGGATATCTTGTATGTCTCAATCGGAGTTCTGTGGAGAAAGTTATGACAATTCTACGAACATTGCGCATTGCAGTCAAATCTGGCGGAAATTAGGCGGAAATTTACGGAAGAAAAGAAATTATTATATTATGAAGCCAAATCTCTCCTATTTCTTGTAGGGCACGAAAATTATCAAAAATAAACATTTTTCCAGCCTATAAATACCTCTGAACCTAATTCATAATCTTCATCTCAGAGCCTCCAATCCTTCTCCATCTCTACACCTCTTTCCATTCCATAATCCACACATAATTCATCCATCTTCCATTGGAGCGGAGCTTTGCAGATCCAGGCAAGAGAAGACTGAAGATTGAAGATTCAACCTTGGGTTTTATCAATTTCTTTCATGTCTCGTACTTTAATTGTAGTTTTTACTTGTCTATGAGTAGAACATCTTTTGTAGAATTTTTTGTATAGATATTCGATTGATTTTCCTTGTTAGCTCTTGCAGTTATTTGATTTATCTGGTGCTTTCTATGTGCAATTGATTAGCTACCTCTTGAATACATGTTAGAGTTGATTAGAGTACTCGGGAGACGAAATAATTGACTTGGAAAAAGGGATAATTCACACCTTAATTCAATAGAACTCGGGAGAGTTGAGGTTTTGAGTGAGGTCTTTGATCTTATATGCTTTTAGGAGTTAGGGGTTTAAGGGTTAGAAGGGGACTTCAATCCTATCACCTAATCTACAGGTTTCTCACCTCGGGAGGGGGTTTAATCCATAATTGTGATCGACTTAATAGCTCTGGAGACCGTAATTCAAGGAAGTCGATTGTGTTTTTGGATCCTAAAATTCTACATTCTTAAGCCTGCTTTGTATTATTTCTTTTTATGTTTTCTTTTTTTTTGTTTATTTCTTTCGGTCTAGTTTAATTAATCAACCCAAAAATCACATGTCTCTAGATAGTATATGATGCTTAGTATATGATAGCCAGTTGCAATCTTATTCCCTGTGTTCGATATCCTGGTACTGAGTGCATCAAGTTTTTGGCGCCGTTGCCGGGGAATATTATTGCTTTAAGCTGATATTGTAGAACGGTTGATAATACTAATTTGGAGTGTAATATTTTGTATAGTTTTATTTTAATTTTTTTTTATTTATTTTGCAAGGAGCACGAAGCACAACAATGGATTACTCTGCGCTCCTATGGAAGATGCAATTATCTGCTACAACATTTGATATACTCCTTAGAGCGTGGGTGAGATATAAAATATGCTTGCTCTCTTGTTTTTTTTTTTTTTTTACCTTTAGTTTTCTCCTCCGTAGAGCTGAAGTTTTTCTTCATAGAGCTTAAGTTAAATAAAAAAAATTCTTTTCTTTAAATTTTCTTTCTTTTCCGCTTGAATATTTCCTTTTCTTTTTTTTTTCTTTTTCCTTTTTTTTAAAAAACTTCTTATTCTTCGTTTTTTTCAAGAAAATCTTTTTTTAAAAAAAGTAGAAAAACTAGAACCTCCTTCCCCCTATTTTTATTTTATTTTATTTTCTCCACATAAATCAATCACACACTTCAAATTCACATCACTTAAGCAAATTCTTTGTACTCTACCAATTATTCATGTGCTTAGCTGTCAATCAACACAAGGTACGTTCTCTTTTAATTTCTGAGCTTTGATCTTGAATTCTTTCATTGAATGACTTTGTTGTTGATATATATATTGGGAGTTTGGATAGGAGTTTGATGAGTGACGATTTAATTGGGATTTATTCTTGGTGAATTTGTAAGTTTTGGATATTTGCGAGAAATAGTTGTTGGGTGTGCTTGAGTATGTTTGATCTTTGGTGGATGAAAATTGAATATCACTTTGGTTTGATTGTTGATACACATAGTTCATGTTCATAGCATTGCGAGGCTATTTTATCTTGCATGAATTGTGTTTTTAGGAGCTTAAATTGTTTTGTCTGATCTTGGTCTATTGTTGAAAATTTTTACAATTAATTGGGGGATAGAGAAGATTACGGAGGATGAAAAATGATCATGTTAAGGTAGATAATTTGATTTGCATATTTTATGCCTTGATATGATTAAATTTAGGGGATTGCCACATGTTATGCATTGTACTCTACTATAATTTTCTTCATTCTATGCTCACATTGCGAAATTGTAGGTACATAATGCATCCCAAAGAAAATCCCGAGAATGGGGGATATTTTATGAGCCTCAAAGAATGTCAAGCTAAAGACGTTAACCAAGCGCTTGTTGGGAGGCAACCCAACATTGGTATCTTTTTTTTTTATTTTGATTTGTTTTCTTAGTTTACTCACGTCCCTACCGACTTTACAAACTTATTCTTAACTTAGTTTTGAATAAGTTTGGGGGGATGAAGTGGTGGATCGTGAGTTTAGTTGTTTTTTTTATTAGTTTTATTTTATTTAATAAACCCGAGGTGAATCTTGTCATGAACATAACATAGAAAACTTAGAAATACTTATGTTTAGGGACATCAGACCGAGTTGCCTATGATAAAAATTTTGTTTATGTGTTGGTTGAGTTGACTTGATACCTTGATTTGAGAGTTTTGTAAAAAGGTGTATAATTAATGAATTGCTTGTTCACCTTGAATCATGCTTATACCTTGTGAGACTTGAGCTATATGTTCTTTCTTGTGTGATTTATCTGCATTCATGTATTTGTTTCTAGAACTTGCTCCTAGTCTGCCTAAGTCTATATAGTGTTTAAATGATAAAAGAGGACGTTAGGCCATCCTTCTTAGCTACTTTATATATCTAAATTTATGACCTTACTCAAAATCTTTTTCCCTAGCTAGCCATTTTGAGCCTTTAAAGCCTTTTTCTTTGGAAGCTAAATAAATGGGGAATATTCATACACTCTTGGAGAAAGTTAGTTCATATTTTGTGAAAAGAGTTGGAGAGATAAGGTAGAAAGAAAAGTAGTGTGCTTACTTGTGAAAAGTGCATAGACATTTGTGGTTTGAATGAGATAATTGGTTGTGCATAGAAAGAAAAAAAAATGTACAGAAGAAAAAAAATGTACAAAAGAAAAAAAAATCAAAGGAATTTGGGAAGTGAGAAGAAATTTAGACAAGTCTAGAATTTACTGAGATTCGAATTGTTGGTGCAGTGCTATGTTTGATGTAGTAGAAATTGATCACTTTTGCTATGTTTGGGATTAGTCACTTTTTAGCCATATTTCCTCACCTTACCAAAGAGCCTACATTATAACCGAAAATAAAGACCTTTCGGATTTTTGATTTTAATCACATAAAGTAGAGGAGGGATTAGACATCGAGCAAGCCTATGGTAAACTTTGCATGTTGCATGATCTGAGAGCATATATTCTTTACCTTATACACTTTGAGAGTGAGTGATAAACACATTCTAAACACTTGTGAGCGCATGTACTTCAAGGTGATCAACGAGCTAGTAATGAAAATGCACTAATAAGCTTTGCTTGATTTGATTTGTATTCTTGTCAAACTCTTCATTTCTTGTTACAATTTTTGAGGCAACTATGAAGTCTAGTTCTTAGCATCCGTGTTTCTTTAGTAGTTTTTCTCTTGTTTTGTTTGAGGACAAACAAATAATTAAGTTTGGGGGAGTTGACAAACACGGATTTTGCATGTTTTTAAGGACTAGATTTGACTTGTTTTAAATGTCAATCATGCAAATTATGTTCTTAAATTGCATATGTTATACATTTGGTATTTTTGACGTGTTTGTTGATAAATGATAGAAAAAGATAGAAAAAGGTGAAAAAATGCCAAAGTGCAGCAGCCTCTGTTCGAGCCCATTCTTCCAACGATTTTGAAGTCCAATCAGTTCTTACTACATGTCATTCTCTTCGTCTTCGAAAGAGCTTCGCGTGGATATCTTGTATGTCTCAATCGGAGTTCTGTGGAGAAAGTTATGACAATTCTACGAATATTGCGCATTGCAGTCAAAGCTGGCGGAAATTAGGCGGAAATTTACGGAAGAAAAGAAACTATTATATTATGAAGCCAAATCTCTCCTATTTCTTGTAGGGCACGAAAATTATCAAAAATAAACCTTTTTCAGCCTATAAATACCTCTGAACCTAATTCATAATCTTCATCTCAGAGCCTCCAATCCTTCTCCATCTCTACACCTCTTTCCATTCCATAATCCACACATAATTCATCCATCTTCCATTGGAGCGGAGCTTTGCAGATCCAGGCAAGAGAAGATTGAAGATTCAACCTTGGGTTTTATCAATTTCTTTCATGTCTCGTACTTTAATTGTAGTTTTTACTTGTCTATGAGTAGAACATCTTTTGTAGAATTTTTTGTATAGATATTCGATTGATTTTCCTTGTTAGCTCTTGCAGTTATTTGATTTATCTGGTGCTTTCTATGTGCAATTGATTAGCTACCTCTTGAATACATGTTAGAGTTGATTAGAGTACTCGGGAGATGAAATAATTGACTTGGAAAAAGGGATAATTCACACCTTAATTCAATAGAACTCGGGAGAGTTGAGGTTTTGAGTGAGATCTTTGATCTTATATGCTTTTAGGAGTTAGGGGTTTAAGGGTTAGAAGGGGACTTCAATCCTATCACCTAATCTACAGGTTTCTCACCTCGGGAGGGGGTTTAATCCATAATTGTGATCGACTTAATAGCTCTGGAGACCGTAATTCAAGGAAGTCGATTGTGTTTTTGGATCCTAAAATTCTACATTCTTAAGCCTGCTTTGTATTATTTCTTTTTATGTTTTCCATTTTTTTGTTTATTTCTTTCAATCTAGTTTAATTAATCAACCAAAAAAATCACGTGTCTCTGGATAGTATATGACGCTTAGTATATGGTAGTCAGTTGCAATCTTATTCCCTGTGTTCGATATCCGGTACTGACCTTTAGCTATACTAGATCTACCTTGTATGCTTGCAGGTATTTTTAGTGCTAATAAATAGTGCATCAATATTTTTTAGGCAGAAGAAATACATCTTGGACCTCCTAGCAGAGACAGAACTATTGGAGTGTAAACCAGCCGAGACCCCGATTGTGCAAAATCATGGCTTGAAGATACGAGATGGAGCTGAGCGGCAGATCGAGGGAGATATCAGCGATTGGTTGGGAGACTCATCTATTTATCTCATACTAGACCTGATATTGCTTATGCCGTAGGGGTGGTAAGTCAATTTATGCATCAACCCCAGGTCGAACATCTAGAAGCTGCACTAAGGATAGTTCGATATTTGAAGGGAACCGTTGGGCATGGAATAGTATTCAAGAAAAATGGAGGGTTAGAGATCCATGGGTATACTGATGCAGATTGGGCAGGTAATCCAGTAGATAGAAGGTCGACCTCGGGATACTTCACGTTCGTTGGTGGAAACTTAGTAACATGGAAAAGTAAGAAGCAAAAGGTGGTAGCTCTATCTAGTGCAGAGGCAGAATTCAGAGGAATCAAGAGTGGTCTGACTGAGATCATGTGGCTAAGAAAGTTGATGACAGAGATTGATTCTATTCCAAGCAAGAGTCAGTTATACTGCGATAACAAAGCTGCCATAAGCATTTCGGAGAATCCAGTACAGCATGACCGGGCGAAGCACGTTGAAGTGGATAGACATTTCATCAAAGAAAAAATTGAAGAAGGTGTGGTCGAATTTCCATTTGTGCGTTCTGAAGATCAATTGGCAGACATACTAACCAAGGCGGTTAGCTCAAGGAGTCTTGAAGAGGTTCTTGACAAATTGAGTATCGGAGATCCCACTACTCAATTTGAGGGGGAGTGTTAGAATAAAGAGAAGATTTAGGAGAATCAATTAAGGATCAATTTCCTTCATTATGGGACAAAATCATGTATAGAATAGAATTGATTTAGTTACCATTTGAGAATGTATGTACTCCTATTTAATAGGAACGGTTGAATGAGAATAAACAACAAGCCTTACACCCAAAATTCTCTTCTTCTTGGCCATTTAACACTAACATTGAACTAATTTTGATGAAATAACTAAAAATGCTAAAATAGACTATTTTGAAGGGTAAAAATAGACTATTCTAGAAGATAAAATGAGCCCTTACAAATAAAAAATTTTGCATCCGCCCCTGTCAACAATCTACACTGCAATTCATTTATTACTATCATGCAATCTGTAAATTCATCTAAAACGCTTACTAATGAATATTGCAGAATACGTCCATAATATTGCAGGATAATGTATTACATGACAGCACATGATAGATGGTTCATTATCACTTTAAAATTGGTGTCACCATAACGAAGTCTATGCATTCATAATAAAGGATATTTACTAATTACAGTAGTAAATAAATTATGCATTAGAATAGAGCGCACAATTTCAATAAATAAAAGAATAATATCTTAAATAGCATCGTCATTCCTTCATGATTGAACAATACATTTCTTCATCGTTGGAGTAATAATTATTGCTATCATTTCTTAACTTTTTGCATTCGATATATACAAGTCAAATCCTTTTCTAGCCCTACCAACAAACTTTATAGAGCCTAGGACGAATATAATAATGAATGTAGATTTAATACGCGAAACCTTTTTTTTCTCCAATTATTGATATTTCATTGTTTAATTTGGGACATTTACTCATTCTTAAAATGTTTTACTATTAAGAAATCTTTTATTTACAGGGAGAATAGTTTTAAGTTTATACCCCCCAATAGGTACACGTATTTGGATTAATACGTGTGTGTATATGAAATTTGGATTATCATCAAATGAAATGTTGACACTTGTTATTATAGGGTAGTGATAAAATGCAATATACAAACTTCAAATTTTTTAACACAGTATCAACACAATGTCAACATAGTGTAAAATTTCAAGATTTTTATGTCAACGCAATATCAACACAATATCAATCATTGACATTGTGTTTATATTATTTTACCATCTGTTGATATTTTCTAACGGTCCAGATTATAATTTAAAATTTATATAATATTTAGAATTTACGTTTGATCATGTTCGTATTATTACACGTATCATTTGTTACAAGATGATACATATTTAATCAAGCATCGACACTGAATTATTTGCATTGAAACGACGTTGTCGGTTCGATATACTCCACGTCAAGGAAGAACAAAGATGGCTCCACAACCAATTTGTTTTGCTTGTTTGGGGTGGGGTACGTATGGTAGGGTGTGGGGGTGGGCAGCTGGTCACATGACATACCATGTGTTGTCACGTATCTCACCACAATCCCTAATTAAATTCAATTCCCTTCATTAATTTTTCTCTCGACCCCACCCTAGTACTATGATTTTGATTAACTTACTCCAAACTGGTATACTATTTCCTCCGTTTAATAGTAGTGGACCTATTTCTTTTCAGCATAAAAATTAAGAAAAATTAAGTAATGTATATTAAAAAATAATAATAAAATAAGAAAAATAATAATAAAATGAGAAAAATAAGAGAGAGGGAAAAGTAAGAGTAGGAAAATATGTTACTCCCTCCGTCCCAATGAATATGAAATATTTACTTTTCACCATGGGATTTTATGTAGGATTGTTCTGTGAGTTAATAAAGAGAGAGTAAAATAGGAAAGATGAAAAGGTAAAGATAACTTTATTACTATAAAATGCCTAAAATAAAAAAAAATTGACTTTACTAACGGAGGGAGTACTTACTTTGATTTAGTAACTCCAAACACTAGTACTTACTCCCTTCATCTCATTTTAAGTGGAGCATTTTATATCTAAAATGAAATTTGATGCAATATTATTTTATAAATTGAGTGAAAAGATAATAAAATGGAAATAATGATATTTGTATTTCAGAAAATGTTCAATTAAAGTAGAGTACATTCAAAAAAGAAAAACATGTCACTTAAATTAGGTGAAAAGATAATAAAATGGAAATAATGATATTTCCATTTCAGAAAATGTGTCAATTAAAGTAGTACATTCAAAAAAAGAAAAACGTGCCATTTAAAGTGAGACGAGGGAGTATATAAGATGTATTTCTTCTTTAGTTATGAGATTCTACGCAGTGCCATTCGTTGTTAAGTAGGAAAGAATAAGAATAGGAAAAAATGAAAAATAATTTATTCTATTTTAAAAATGTGTCAGTTTGAGTAAGACATTTCAAAAGAAAATATTCTAAGCGTCCCCAAAAGATGTCACATTTGTAGGATGCCACATGATTTAAGGATGTTTTATTTTGTGTGCTGAGTGGGGGGTTGATTTTGAGAGAGAATACTATCACTTTTTTGCAATGTAAATATATCACCTTAATTGCAATGTAAGAATACTAGTAGTACATTATTTACCTACTTCACTTATCTTATTTGATAATCATCCATATATCAACATTATGGAGTACTATGAGAAGAGATAGAATCCTATAATTATTTCACAAAAAATGACGTACTTCGCTTGGGTACTTTTTTTGCAATGATTGTGATGCTCTTTTAAGAGCCCCCGCAAAGCAGTCCAAAATAGACTCGGTCTCGTCCCGGCGGGACGATCTAGGGGTGAGCCAGCGCTGCCGGGACGAGATCTAGGGGTGAGCCAGCGCTGCGGGTGGGTTAGACTTTTATAGTTCCATTAATAACCTGATTTTCCAACTTAGTTTGCAAGTTATTAAATTTTTTGGTATTGATGAACAACAATAATCATTCCCCCTCATTATCCGAACGACTACGCATTTCCCTCAACTATATACTGTATTTCAGAAGTTTAGTAGTACTATCAAACTTTCATAATCTACATTTTGTTCACAGTTAAAAACACTTATTCGGGAACTAAGAAAGTATTTTACTTATTTGGAAGTTAGTATAAATCATTTTTAAGAAAGTACGGATGTGACTAATGTCTAAATAAATAGACCTCATCCCAATTAAGTTGAGCCATATTTTTTTTGACAAAAAACAAAACATCCAATCACATGTACTTTATTACATCACTTAGGTCATCCATAACGCTGTCACTAAACCGTCCCTTATCCGTCCCTTAAATTACTATTCGCGGGCCACACTGTACTTTTTTACTCCATCCCTTAACTAAGGGACGGAACCTGCAACCTTCCGTCCCTTAACCGTCCCTTAAATTACTATTCATTCAATTTCATTTTTTTTTATTTTTTTTCCAACATATTCAAGTTATAAAAAATACACTTCATTAAAAATAAAATAACATTACAACATAAAATTCGAAAAAAATTAAAAAAACATAATTAAAAGTCTTAAAAAAATAAAAAATACATACTTTAATTTCCTCCGCCAAAGTTTGCCCAGATGTGCTCCATTAGATCATCTTGGAGTTGGGCGTGGGCGGTAGAGTCACGTATCCTTGCCCGAATAGACAACCGTTCTTCTATAAACGGATGCACTCCACTTCGAGGCGGACTACTTGCGGTAGAGCATCCGGAGGCTTCAGGGTCGAACCAATTTCCCGCCTCGGGTCCTTCGTCTTGGACAATCATGTTGTGCAAGATTATGCACGTATACATGATGTCGACCATGCTCTCCATGAACCACGTACGAGCCGGGGCTTTGATAATGTTGAAGCGCGCTTGGAGAACCCCAAAGGCCCGCTCCACATCCTTCCGAGCAGCCTCCTGCTTCTGCGCAAAAAGCGTCTGCTTTGCGTTCACAGGCCTAGTGCACGTCTTCACGAAGGTTGGCCACTTCGGGTAGATGTCGTCGGCAAGATAGTACCCATTTTATAGCGCCGGTTGTTAGCGATGAAGTTGATGGCCTGCGCTTTACAATCCAAAATTTCGGCGAAGAGGTCGGATTGGTGGAGCGCGTTTATGTCGTTGTTCGAGCCGCGGACCCCGAAGTACGTATGCCAGATCCATAACCGGTAGTCGGCGACGGCCTCGAGTATAACGGTGGGGTGGGTGCCTTTGTGGCCGCTCGTGTACGACCCCCTCCATGCCACCGGGCAATTCTTCCATTGCCAGTGTATGCAATCGACGTTTCCAAGCATCCCGGGGAATCCGTGCACTTCTTCGTGAAGGCAGAGCAGGAACTGGCAATCTGTCGTGCTTGGCTTCCGGGGACATTCGTCGGTGAAGGCTGCTCGGACGCCTTTGCAGAATTGGAGCAAGCACATTCTCCCAGTGCTTTCTCCAATGTAGAGGTATTCGTCGAACACATCCGCCGTTTGTCTAGTCGCAAGCTGACGGATTGTTGCAGTACATATCTGCAGCGTCGTGTGGTTGGGACGGCCGACGGCGTCGAATGTATTTGCGATGTGGAGAAATAGTGGTCGCCGCATGCGGAAACGGCGACGGAAGTAGGTATCTCCCCACACCGGGTTATCGCAGAAGTAGTCGCTGAATAACCTTGCGGCGGTTTCCTCCCGGTTACGATGGATGTAAGTCCGGGAGCGTCTTTGGGGCGGCGCGGGTTCCTCCGCCTTCCGGCATCGATCATCTTCAAATGATTCTTTCATTATTCGACGCATTTGCTCATACGGATCCATGAGATCGATTAAATTTGGGGGAAGAATAAAAGAGAGATGATTTGAGATGAAAATTTGAGAGGAAATGGAGATGATTTGGGAAGAATAGATGTGTAGTTGTGTGTGAAATGAGGATGAATTAGGAGTATTTATAGAGTAAAAAAATAAAAAATAAAAGGAAAACGGCTATAAAACGGTAATATTACCGTTTGCAAAATTTTAATTTTTTTTAATTCGATTTTTTAAAAAAAAAATTATTTATTGCGTCAGCGTGATGAATCCCACTCGCGGGCCGGCGAGTGGGCGTCACGCATGGCTTGGGAGCTCGTCACGTCGCGGGAGCGCGTGGCGAGACGTCTCGTAACGGGTCTCGGAGGGACGTGCGATCCGGCGGGATGGTGACGGGACGAGACGAGACGCTGCAACACGTCCCGTCACCGTTCCGTCACGGAGGAACGAAATACGGGCCACCCGCGTAACGCGTTGCGGGTGGCCTTACTTTACTCTCTCTTAGAGCATGCACAACGCATGCCTTGCACAAGAGCACGTTCGTGCCGTCGGAACGACAGAGCGCCTGCTTGCCATTGTGCTCGAACCGATGGCACGGACGTGCTCTTGCGGGTGAGCGCGCTCTCTGCGAAGATCACATGATCAGCCCACGTGGCGCGACGTCAATTTAATGCATTTTTTATTTTTATTCTTTAAAAAAAATCTGAAAAAATCCAAAAATCATTCAAAAAAATTTTCCACTTCCCAAAGTAGAGCGTTTATGACCGTATTTTCAAAAAAAATTTATTTTTTTTCATTTTTATTATCTTAACTTTATCCAAATCATCTATATATACCCCCATTTATCACCCAATGTTTTACATAAAACGAAACTCTCTCAAACATCAACAAACAATCGCACTGGTCATGTCTATCATGCCGCCACCGGATGAGTAATTTTTAATTATTAACTATGATTTGAAATTATGTAATTTTTAATAGGATTTTTTATTTTTAAGATTTAAATTATGTAAGATTTAGTTTTTTAAAAATTTGTAATGTCATTTTTTAGTTTTTTAAAGAAGTTCTATTATTAATGAAATGTTTTTAGCAATTGTAGTTTTAAAATTGAATAATAGAATGAGGGACACATAAACGTGAAGAGCATCCTCATGGGAAATAGTATGGTTGTGGGTGTTGTGTTTTGACAAAGAGCGGTAAATAAAATATGAATAAAAGTGAGGTCGGGCCTTGAAAAGTGAAGAGTATACTCTCCGTGAAGAGCACGATTGTGCTGCATGCTCTTATCTTTTCTACAGTACTTTTTTACTCTATCTTATTTTACTTTTCATTTTATTTAATCAATTAACACTATTTCTTAATACATGTATTCAAAAGTTTTGACCCAACTGCACAAAATGTGAAGGCAAGCTGCAGTTCGTTTGAAAACATGAGCCAAACGCTCCACGTGAAAGGATCCCTCATCCCTAGTGTGCCGCGGCGCATGTTAGACATTTGCCGAACATAATTTTTGGCATCTATCCCACCTATTTTTGAAGTACTCTATTTATCTTTGATTATTAATGGAAAAATCATGATCCAATAAGTAATTACACTTGCAAGTTGGATTTGGGAATTTTGTTTTTACCAAGTGTGGCCAAATAGGTAGCTACCAAAAATGTGACATTAGCAACATAAATTTTGACATAAAGGCTTCTTGATTTTGGCAATATTTCACACACTTTTTGCAGACTATGAATAGGTTGAATCCTGATTTCACTCCTACAAATTTGTATCACTTCAACGACCTCAATTTATTTTGACATGTTTTGTTTTCTACTCCATTTTTTTCATTTGTCTTTAGACAACTTTATCGATTTTGTGTCAAGTGATAACTATCTTTAGTTTTGGAGTTGCAATAGTTTTGGAGTTGAGTGTCTTTAGGGCATTAGGAATGGGGCGCCCTAAGGCGCGCCACGTCAGCAGTTTTATCCTGCTACCTCCCCACCTGCAGTGGGGCGCCCTAAGGCGCGCCACGTCATCATTTTTTTAATATTTACAAAATCCATACGAATTTTAAAAAAAATAATACTGCGTGCCATCGTCCGCGTCGATCGTCCGCGACCTCCACAATAGGGCGGACGATGTGGGGCGCCCTAAGGCGCGCCTCGTCATCATTTTTTTAATATTTACAAAATCCATACGAATTTTAAAAAAAATAATACTGCGTGCCATCGTGCGCGTCGATCGTCCGCGACCTCCACAATAGGGCGGACGATGGCGCGGACGATGACCATCGTCCGCGGCCATCGTCCGCGATAGCCGCAATGGGGCGGCCGATGGCCATCGTCCGCGCTATCCTCCGCGACCGAAGTATAGGGCGCGACTATCGTCCGCGCCCTATGGCACGCACCCGCAATGGGTGCGGACGATGGATGGCGCGGACGATGCGCGTCATCGGGCGTGCCATCGTCCGCCCATTGCGGATGCTGTTATGCAGTATGAAATATTTATAATGATGGCATCGATTCTCAATCATCAAATTATTTGCATTTCAAGAGAAACTATAGCAATTCAATATAACCTTAATAAGCTCAAAAAATACCTTAAATGTTGCCTACTTTAGAGCTCATAAGTAACTATAGGATCTCTGTTGCACAACAAAACAATTTTCCATAAAAATCGTTTTATATTAAAGAAAAAGTAGTTAAATGTAATTTTACACAATTAATTTATCAGCTTAAGTGCACGAGCATTAGAGCATCTCCAATGGCGGACGTCCGGTCGGACGTGCGCGACGGGCGACCGGGACATCCGCCATTGTGGCAGGGGAGGTCGGATACGGACGTCCCGTGAGGACGTCGGGTGTCCTCGGACGTCGGCGCGACGGGCGGGCGGACGTCCGCCATTGTGGCGTGGGTCGG
Source organism: Salvia splendens (assembly GCF_004379255.2). Lineage (NCBI taxonomy): Eukaryota > Viridiplantae > Streptophyta > Magnoliopsida > Lamiales > Lamiaceae > Salvia > Salvia splendens. The sequence continues at coordinate 7,111,326 of NC_056052.1, read as the reverse complement.
ACATCCGATTTTTAAATTTTTTTTAATTTTTTTAAACTCTATATATACGGCTCGTTTTTTTTAAATGAAGTTATTAATTTTTCCAGTTCGTATTCGTGTTGAAATTTTATTTCCGTAAACGTAAATTGTTTTATTTGTGAATTTGTGATTTTTTTTATTGCGGGAAGTCCTAGTGGGAAGGGCGATGGGAAGGGCGGATTGTGAAGGGGATGTCCTAGTGACGTGGCAGTGGGATGGGAAGTCCTAGTGATGTGGCGGGAGGTGTTTTCGGGATGTCCTAGTAGATGTCCGAGTGGGACATCCGCCCACTGGAGATGCTCTTATGATTATATGACAAATTTTATAGAGATGAAAGAATACCATTAAATTTCAAGATTTATAACTAGGAGTCGTAAAATAAGGTTACTAATTATTTCTAATTTTATAGTATTTCAAAGTTGATAATGTTTAAATATCCACCGTTCCCTCCATTCCATGAATAGAATATGTACTTAGTATTAGAAGTATTGAAACAAAAGCATTAATTATGATAACCAAGCAATTACCATCGTATTAACCTCATTAATAAACTCTCATTACAAAATAATTACGTGAATAAAACTTTTTAATCGCCGCATCATTTCCCGTGGACTGTCTATACACTTTCCCACCTAAACCACAATACAAAACATCAACCCTACGTTAAATAACTAGTAATACCCCTAATTAAAACACACAAAACGGCGGCGTTTCGAGGCGCCTCGCCGATGAGTTCGAACCCTCTGGCACCGCCGGCGGCCTCGTGGAGCGGACCAAAGCGAAGTTCAACCCCTTGAAAAATGGGTGCGTCTTCACCTCGGCCGCGCCGCGTTTGGACCCTAGCCGGCGGTTCGGGTCCTTGTTGAGCAACCCGGATATGAGTCTCCGCGCATGCGTCTCACTTGCGCCGCACGACGCGCCGGGGAAGGCGAGGGGTTGCTTCGTAATGTTGCGAAGCGTCGCCTCGTTGCTCCCCCCGGCGAAGGGCGTCCGGCCGTATATCATCTCATAGATGAACACGCCCAGCGCCCACCAGTCGACGGCGTTGCCGTGGGCGCCACCGGAGGCCACTTCCGGCGGCACGTACTCGTGCGTCCCGACGAAGGAGCACGACCGCGCTGCCACCGGCTCTGCCACGAACAGGCGGTTCACGGCCAGGGTCTGGATCTTCTTCGACCGGAAGAGGCGGTTGGAGATGCAGGAGAACGGAGTCAGTGCAGAGGCGGCGGAGGATTTCGCCGGCGACGGCGGATGCGGCGAGAAGTCAGGGTACTCGACGGCGGGGATGGCGGCGGAGCAGAGAGAGAGGTCAAAATCGGTCAACATTATGTGACCGTCCGATCTAACAAGCACATTTTCCGGCTTCAAATCTCTGTAGATTATTCCTAACATGTGTAAATATTCTAGAGCTACCAAAATCTCTGCTGCATAAAATCTGCAAAAATGCAATAATTCTAACAAATTAAATAATCGCAACAAAACGAAATTAAATATTCATTTTATCCGAATTGAGGATTGGGGATTCGCGATTACGATTTTGAAATATCTGAAGATTACCTAGCGGCGTTGAGAGAGAATCGTTTCTGCGGCTGTTTGTGCCTAAGCGTGTGCAAATCGCCACCGGCGCAGAACTCCATAACCACGCAGGAGAAATTCGAAGCTTCGAATTCGGCGAAAAGCGTGGGGAGAAACGGATGATCGAGGAGTCGCATGATCTTCCTCTCCGTCTCCGCTCTCTGCGTCTTCTTCTTCAACGCGAGGACGTCGTTGTCCACCACCTTCATCGCGTAGAGGCGGCCGTCGTCCGCCGCGCCGCGGAGGCGGCAGAGGTAGACGCGGCCGATGTCGCCGCTGCCGATCTGGCGCACGAGGCTGAAATCGCGGAACGTGAGGTTCGATTTCAGGCGGATCGCCTGGAACGAGGAGTCCGACGATCGGTGCGGTTTCATCGCCGTCGCTTGATCAGGCGAGCTCGCCGGAAGCTCGAAGGAGAGGCGGCTGAAGCTGGTGCAGTGGCTTAGAGTGGTGGTGTCGCTGCTCATCGAGCTGATTTTGCCGGAGAAGGTAATCAATTCGTCGGAATTCCGCCGCGATTCGACTAACATTTTCCGCGTGAGCTCATGTACAAGGAATGCAATTCGATGATTAGGTTTTTCGTCACCAATTTTGGGGGGGAATCTGATGCTGAAATCGGGTGATAATGAATGTTTGACGTTCAATCAACAGTGAATAGAAAAAAACAAATCCGAAATCCAAACAATATCAGAAATCGAGGATGATTAAATCGATGGAAGAAGCTTTTTCAGAGATTTTAATGGCGGGGTAGAGAGAGAGCGCTAGCTTAGTAGGGCTTCTGTGCAAAGGAGTAATGGCTTCTGCTTACAGCTCTGGGTCTGTGTGCGTATATATATGTATATGGTTGAGAGAGAGAGAGAGAGAGAAATGGAGAAAATTGGTCGTTGGGAACTAATCACGCGACTTAGTAACTAGTGAGTCATTAAAAAATTATTTAATGGTTCTGATAAAAAATGCTTTTGCAGTAATTAATTCACTCATTTTATTTTGTGTTGGGCACGTGCTGTGACTGTAGTGCACGTGTGGAATGCCTTGATTCTTCACTATCTGACGTCATATAGTGCATTTTCTTTTTTGAAAATTACATTTTAAATGAAATATTTTTAAAAATCTTTAGTTATTCTTTCACTTAATTCACAAAATAACTTTGGATAAAATCTCGAGTCAAAGAAATGTTTCACTTAGAATAGGAAGAATGAAGTAATATCATCTATATAGTGTATACGTTATACCTCTCATAATATTTTCCTCCGTTTATGCATCTGATTATAAATTTTACAACAAATATATCTCTCAATGCATACCAATTAAGTAGAGGAGATTCATTCAAGACATTGACGTTGTTGTTAGTGCCCTTGTATTTGCTAGTGAAGGCATCCTTCCATGCCATGAGACAAGATTTTCAATTCCTAGTGCATGCAATCGATGTGCCTAAAATCCCGAGGACCATGGACCCTATCGTGCATAACTACCAAAAACTAAGCGTCGTCAACGGTTGATTTTCTAAAATAAGTGTTGCAGAATGCCTCAATGATCCCACGAAAAAATTCTTCAGGCACAACCAATCTGTTGTTTGATCAACCTCGTCAAACATATAAGCAGTAGTGTCAAATATGAGTTGTCTAATCGCCAAACATATCAGCAGTGTTGATAGCCCCTCATGTTCGAATCTGTAGAAGCGTTGTTGGAAAAAACTCGTCACGAGTAGCTAGTGAATTTGCGATGACCTCAAATAATAGTTGACACATGCAGAAATGACGCTAAAACATTTAGCTATTTATTCGAGGCTTTGTGGAAAAATAATCTTCGAACAACTGCCTTGCATCTCAAGATCTCACTGAATATACGACCTTGTTCGCGAAATAAGTGGATCAACAACTCTTATTTGAGCAATTATATCTTCTATCCCCAATAAGATTAGTTGCTCAGCCTCAACAAACACATGATAAGAAAAGCTAATGCTCCTATTGTTAGAATCAGACCTATTTATAGAGATAGATAGTTTTTGTGGGAGTGAGTATAGGAAATAAATTTGAAAATATGATTGTATTTATAGAGTTTGTGTTGGAAGGAAAGATCTTGCGCAATCAAAGGGAAGATCCTACACAATCAAGATTGGAAGAATTAGTAATTGATTGATATCTTTTCATACCTTGTATAGAATTAGATATAGCAATTAGTGGCTTACCATATGTGGAGAATATTGAGGCCTATATGAGGCGTGTAAATCTTTGTAGTTCCTTACTTGATAATGAAATCAATTCCCTCAAAATCTATGTTTATCAGTTTGAAATTTAAATTTTAAAAAATAATCAAAATTCATACCATATAATTCCACCACATATGGTGGTGCGGCATCGCGCTTGCAACATACAACGCACATCGGCCCGCACTGCAAGCCCCACCCCATCGCCCTCTCCTCCCCTGCACGTCCCCCGCCTGGTAGCTCCGGCAACGGACTCCACACCGCGTCGAACATCTCCAGGTGCCCTGTTACCATTGTCGTAAGGTGCTTTCTTTTCCAACTTTTTTACAAGTTGACTAGAAAATCAATCTGTAATATAATTGTGTAAATTAGTTTAATAATGGCAAAGAACACACCAAATGTTCTTGTGTTTGTCACTAATGTGATTGTGAGATCTCTCATTTAAATCAATCTGTGCTTAGCTTTTAATATATTTTATATAAAGTCAATTTATTGAAGCAATATTTGTAGATTTTTATAAATAAGAAATAGAAGTAGCAATATATATAGGTGTAGGAAGGATGTAAAAAGACAATAATAGACATGTAACATCAAAAAGCCACTTGACCCATTGGCATATGCAAAAGCATGTGTGATATGCCATCAATATTGGGAGCAAAAGGGAAATCTACAGTTGGAATTGCAATTAGGGACCATCTCATGTTGCAAACCCCACCCATGGTCCATTTGCACCAAACTATATTCTCCATGCTACGTTGCATGTTGTTAGAGCTGTCAAGAATTATCCATATCCACCCGATTTGAGTTAAGTAGCTCGAGAAATGGATTGGTCCAAATTTTGTCGGCACATAAAATATTTTATGGTTTGGGTTAACCATTGGCGAAGCCACATTGGGGCATAGGAGGATGCCTTTGGGTTCCCCCGACATTTTATTTTTACTTTTACTTTTACTATATATTGCAACTCAGTTGGATGGCAAATACACCTCACCCGTGAGAGTCGGAGTTCGAAAACCATTCATATTAGAAAAATTAATTTTTTAATGAAATGGAATAAGGGTAGGTTTGCCTCGGTTGTGGGTATCAAAACTTTAAATAAAAATTTATTTTGAAGTCCATGAATATTGTAAAACAAATGCGTGAAACTTCGAGAAAATGTAGATGCTTTTTTTTTTATTGGCAAATAAATTTAAATTTAAAGACGGTGTCACAGTTCACTTGAACCCGTGCCCTTTGGAATTAAGCATTATCATTCTACCACTAGGTCAGCTCACACACGCAATGTCGATGCTTTTTTTTATTGGCAAATAAACATAAATTTGAAAGGTCACGCCACAATGGACTTGAACTCTTAACCTTTTGTCCGAGCATTAACCACTCTATTACTTGGGGCACAATGTGGACGCTTTCTTTCTTACTTTTTTTTTTACTGGTAAAACATAAATTTAGAGGCCACACCATAAAGGCTTCGAACCCGAGACCTTTAACCTTGGGTATTACCTCTCTAATGTTTGGCCAACTTACATACATAATATGGATGCTTTCTTATTTACTGTAACGAAAGTGAAATGTTGATAAATTAAAATAATTAAATAAGGATATAATGCAGAAAATAACAATAATTAAGGGAAGTGAAACTTTGGTAAATTAAGATCATTAGATAAGGATATATTGGTGAAAGTGGCTATAACTTTGACATGAATATAAAATATACCATGAATAACTTCTTTGATCATATTTCATGCATTTTTTCCTTTTTAATTCGTCCTACAAGTGTTTACATTTTTTAATTTTAGAAAGTTTTTTCAATCTAATGTGATGAGACCAATTCTCTATTAACAACATTTTTTTTTCTTCTATCCCTCTTACTTTACTAATTGTATATTAAAACTCATATTCAATAAATAATACATACTCCTATAAGAGGAGCGAGTATAAATTTGCAATTATGAAGACCTAGACAAATATAATTGAATATGACTCATGATAGTAAGAGAAGCCAAAAGATATCATGACCTTGGACAGGGGAAAAATGATCAATTGTAATTGCCACTTGTTCATCCACCTGATATCAGTAGTGTTACACAAATATACCAGCCACTAAGATATTATTGTTATTTTCTTAATTAAAAAAGGGATATTTGCCGTTTTACTAAATTTTTATTTTAAATATTAATTTGAATACCTATCTTTAAATTATTTGTTTTTTTTATTTATTTAGATTTTGCAATCAATCAAAATTTTGGTGTTAACATAGCTTAATGACTTATTTATGTGCCACTATCAGATGTCGATAAAAATAACGTCGTACTATATTCATTATATTGTATGCATTGAAATGACGTCACATTAAATTAATTTGTACTATCTCTTATCTTGTTTCTCATTTTCTTCCTCCCAACTCATTCTCTCTTAATATTATAATTTAATAAATGAAATAATTTAATTTAGTATAGTATAACGTCATTTCGTTGCCTATGATGTGAAGTTGTTTTGGTTGACGTTTGATACTATCATGTAAGTAGGTCATCAAACGATGCTAATGTCAAAATCTTGATTGGTTTCAAAATCAGAAGATGTCAATAGTTTTGATTGTAAAATTAGAACAAATCAATATGCCGTAACAAAAAGCTAGTGGCGATTGCGAACGTAAAGTGGACTTAGCTATTCACGAGGCTCTTTGTCATGTTCCCAATTTCAAATATCATTTTTTAACGAGCTTGTCTCCAAAAACGTTATTAATAAAATTAATCTGGCTCAAATCATATTACTATTGTCAATACATAAAACTACATTTTTTTAAAATAAAAAAGTCTCAAACCACTGTAGCGATAAAATATAAAGCTACATATTAATGAACTTAAGAGTTAAACGTAATTATATCATATAATCACAAAATTAGAGATATACTTATTGTTCATAATTAATCACCATTGGATAAAGCAGTCAAGAAGTTGATTACATTGTGACCAATTAGTATGTCTCTAATTTCCACAGTAACGTGAGGCAAACAATATTTAAGATTCTTGCTTGCTCTATTGTAAAAGTCAGATGCCACCCGTGTCAAAATTATTTTATTGTTATATCACATCCCACAAAAATATACTTTTGGTTGAACGTCGATTTTAATGCGCAAAATAAAGAGAAAGTAGTAAAAAAAATTAAAGTATTGTTAGTGGAGAAGAGTCGCACCTCATTAGAGAAAAAAATGTTTACAAATTTAGAAAGTGCATGTTTTTATAGAAAGAAGGAAGTAGTATTTTCTCTAGTAAAAAGCTCCCATTAATAATAATAATATTAATAATAATAATAATAATAATAATAATAATAAATGATAATGCATACATGTTTTAAAAACCGGACCGGCAAGCGAATCGGCGAAGCTACTGGTTCACATTTCAACTGGTCGAACCGGTTCAACCACTGATCGGACCGTTTTACTGTAGCATATATAATTAAATATATAATATAAATATATACAAATTTATAATAAAGATATGATTGAATTTTGATCAAAATCTATATTTATAACATTAAAATCTAGTGAATTACATAATGTTATTAAACTTAGTTGATAATAAATATAATGAAATTTTAATAAATCAGTAATATATACTTAAAATATTAAAACTTATCTATAATTATATATATATATATATATTAAGATTTAGTGAATGATAAATATTAGTATTAAAATTTAGTAAATAACTTATACATAGAATATTAGAATAAATTAGTTGGTCTAAAAAAATAATTAATAATATTACTAATTAATTACTGAAAAAAGTATTAAATATTAAACAAACGACATTTTACTCTTAAGTATAATTAAGGTTGTTAATACCTCAAAGCAATTAAAGTCTACATAGTCGGTAGTCGGCATACACTAACATAGGGCATTAGATTGAGTATAAATTTTTCTTTTTGTCCGTAGTATTTTTCTAATGATAATTTTAATGTTTACAATAGTGCTTCTTTTTTTATGATAATAAAAAAATCAATGAAACAAATTAATTCCTAATTAACTCTGGAAATTTATTTTATTGAGGACAATATTCAATGATGCACACTCCGTAGTACAAAAGTAAAAAAAAGCTGCATATATGTAGAATCGTAGATAGTGGAAGTGTACTATAAAAACAAAATAAAATAGCTAAGTAGGAAAGGGTTGGATATGTATGCGAAAATTCGAGTCAGCCAGTGTATATTTTTTTATTTAAAATTTTATAAATGGAGTATATAAAAAATGAAAATATTTTAGTGCACTTTGTAAGAGTTAGTATTTTGACTCGGATTTATGTTTGTTTAACATTGTCACTGTTCTGTTAATTATATTGGTTGTTTTATTTAAAAAGATTGAAGAAAATGAAATAATTATGATTTAATTTGATTTTAATTTTCGATCTTCAAAACATTTAAAGGAAAAAAGAATTCTTCAAAGTCTGGTTACAAGTTTATTACTCCCTCCGTTCCACAAGAATATCCACTCTTTCTTTTTTAGTCTGTCCCACAAGAATGTAAATTCTTTTTTAGTTCGTTAGAAAGTTTTTTTCTCTAATGAGTGGACTTATTCTCCATTAACAATACTTTAATTACTTTTTTTTCTCTACCCCTCTCTTATTTTACCAAAATTACATTAAAACTCGTGTCGAACCCAAAGTACATATTCTTTGGGGACGGATAGAGTATTTAAATCCTTTTATAATATAAATAAAACGGGCGACGCACGTCGCCGGAAAGTATAATATTGGAAATAAGGAATATTCCGCATCATACTAGCTTCTTATTTATAAACGAGCTAGCAAAAAAATTACACAAAATACAAAAAAAAAAACAAAACACACTAAAGCAATTGAAGCAACAAAACCAATTTGGTGTGTGGATTGTCGGACAGAGTATACTAATTTAATAAAAGGGTAAATAATTGATTTTTCCTCGACATTTTAGTGTTTTAACAAAAGTATTCCAACTTAAAAATAACTACAGAGAGATATATAATTTTCAATTTTCTTTTAAAAAATGTATTGTAAAAATTTTCTAAAGCTACGTGCATGGTTTTCATGGCTAAAATGGAATTTTATATTCCTTCCGTCCCATAAAAATAAGGACATCTTTTTTTCGTCCGTCCCATAAAAATATCTCATTTCTATTTATGGAAAGCTCTCCAAACTCATTGCTCATATATTTCAATTTATTTATAACTTATACTACTATTGTCCACCATTACAACTCATTAAACACTAACAATAATGTGAGTCTCACTATCCACTAGCACTATTTTAACTACCTTCTTCTCATCGCTCTTACTTACCTCCTCATACTTTACCAATTATGCATTAATTCCCGTGTCATCTCAAATGTTCTTATTTTTTTGGGACGGAGGGGGTATTAATTAGAAAATTGTTGATGTGTAATTATATTGCTAAAATCACATCAACTATAGGTCCTCGAACACCACCACATTGGTCAAAAACTTTTCGCAGATCAATATTTTGAAGTGAAAAATGAAACAATATGTACGTAGATCTTTGAAACTATCCTGGAGTTGAAATGTTTTCAGTAAACACTAAACAATCAGATAAAATTAAAAAGGTATCCTTAATTAAATACCCTTATTTATTTGGTTAATCAACTAGAATAAAGAAATAGTTAAAAATTGGGGCAAGGTGTATTAAAGAAATGTTGTAAAATTGATAAGCAAATCTTGTTTTAATTATAAGTGCACAAGTTGATTAGGAGAAAATCTTAGAAGAGGAAGATTTTGTGGGATCCGTGTCCTCTATTCTAGATTTGGAGTGATTTTAATATGTGTAGTATGAGATCATTTTAGTACTAATCAAATTCAATCATTCACCTTAATTTCACTAGCTGCTAAGACCTAATTAACTTAGACTACTGAAGACAAACATTATCACGCAACAAAAACAGCTTACCATGAGATATGTCAACATATGAATCAAAAGTCACAATTGTGTGACATATTTATAATTTTATGGGTATTTTATACCTAATGACATTTTGTACAGACAAATTTGAACATTGACATGTCATAATATATTTATTAGGAGTTCAAAATTTGAAGATCGTAAACCTATTAGGCCATCCGCATCGCGTCTCGATGTTGTTTCTATCTCATCTCGGAGAGACGAGATGGCATCGAGACAGCGATGCAGCCATCCATTTCGGTCTCGTCTCGGCGGGCGTCTCGGCCCGGAGGGTGGGTTGGCGAGACGTCTCGCTACGCGCCAGTGCCACGTGGCAAGCGCTGGCGCTAGGCGTGACGCCCACTCGCCGGCCAGCGAGTGGGCGTCGTCATGCTGACGCAATAAATAATTTTTTTAAAAATTCGATTTTAATAAAAATAAAAAATAAAAACGGTAATATTTTAATTTTTATTTATTTTTTTTTTCTATAAATACTCCCTTTTCATTCTCATTATACACACAAATACACATCTATTCTTCTCAATTCGTCTCTCTTTTCTCTCCAATTTTCATCTCACCTCTCCAATTTTCATCTCAAAATGTCCGGCGACGGAAACTCTGGCGGCTCCAGCGGCTATGACTTGAACACGTTTGGCGACTGGGGGGCATGTACAATGTCTTGGGTGCTTCCGGTTCGTCGACGCCGGCGGCGTACCAACCACCCTATTTTGATGTGGATGCATACTCTCGTCCCTCCGCCCCGAGGTATGGGCAATCGCAGGGATTATCCCAAATTAGGGAGGATTTTCCAGATGAACCCAATCTGGAAGGAGGACGAGGCGGTGGAAGCTCCGGGGGGTAGCGCATTCGACGCCGTGGAGGAAGAGGAGGAGGCAGCCGAGGAAGAGGAGGAGGATGTAGGCCGTCATCCATACAGCCGCAACGACACGATGACTCTGTTCAATGCTTGGGTCAGCGTCTCGTACGATCCCATCATCGGGATTAAGGTCACCGACGCCTACAACGAGAACAAGCCAAAGGGGTCCCGCCGCCGCACCATGAAGATGCTCCGCAGTCATTTTGACCTAGTCGACAGAGATGTCAAAAAATTTTGCGGGATCAACAAGAATGAAGCGGCGAATTACCAAAGCGGAGCCAGTGGAGCCGACATTCTGAGAGCGGCTATGCGAGTCTTTTTTTACAACAACAACAAAGAATTCAAACATGTCGATGTTTGGGAGGCGGTCAAAGACGTTGAAAGGTGGGCTGGCGGTGTCCAGTCCAGCACAGGCTCGAGCTCGAAATGCACGAAGCACACGGCGGGTGGTCAATACTCGTCTAGTGAGGGCGGGTCATGCAACGTCTCACAAGAGGTTGAGGGCACGGCCACCGATGTAGGGGGCTCCTCCAGTGGGCGTCGTCGGCCGCAAGGGACCAAGGCGGCTAGAGGGAGGAGGGGCCGAGGTGAATCTAGCCAGGCGGGCTCGGTCTCAGGCTCGAACACCCTATTGTCCATGTACTTGACCGCCACGATGACTGACACTTCCGGCATGACGCCTCCCCAATATCAAGTCCATTTTGTCGGAATTGAGTATATGGCAAGACAAATTGGTATTCCGCCTACAGGTGGCTTGAGTGCACCGCCACCGCCTTCGGGGGGATGATTCGCCGGCGGAGTAGTTTTTAAGTGTGTAATTTTTAATTTCTAGTATTTTAAATTATGTCTTTTTTATTTATTTTTTTAGATTTTAATTATGTGTTTAGATTTTAATTATGTGTTTTTTTAGGATTTTAAATTGTAATTTTATTTTATTTAATGAAGTGTGTTTTTATTAATTGAATTTGTTGGAAATAAAAAAAATGAAATTGAATGAATAGTTAATGGATGAGATGGTTAAGAGATGGTTAAGAGATGGAGGGATGCAGATGTTGTCTCTTAGTTAAAAGATGGAGTGAAAAGTACAGTGGGGCTCATGAATAGTTAAGAGATGAGACGGTTAAGAGACGGATAAGAGACAGCGTTGCGGATGATCTTATTATAAACTCTTTTTTTCGTGACGTCATGGGTGTCATTTGATGTCAATCACCAAAATAAATTTTACGATCTCATTTTATAAATAATTTAAAAAATCATAACCTTCTATATGTATAATTGGATATATGTATATAAAATTGTTCATGCTTAATATAAAAATTTGTGGGTGAACGTATCATTAGTCCTGATTTAATTATGTTGCGAGCCGATCCAATATTTAATGACTTGTTTTTAATTTTTATGGTGTTTGATAACATCCTCAGCACATAAGTATTTTTTACGAATCTTGATCTCTACTATGATAATAAGAATCGAATGTCATAAAACTCGTTTCGCAGATGTTTCGCTACGGTTGATTACTTTACTAGAAAATAGGAAGTTTCTGTTAGAAAGATAAAATTCAAATTATTCAATAGCCAATCTTAAATCTACCAAATTACTATTAAAGATGAAGCATAAGTAAAATAAGAAAAAGGAGGATTATTAAATGAAGAGAAACACAGTAGCAATATTCACGCTGTTTTGACAGGGAGACAAACAGACAATACATCGACAAACCCTAATCACCTGCTAACATATATAATTGTACTATAATGTATAAATAATTTATTGCAAGTACTAACTTTAGTTTAATTATGATGCTTTTAATCACCAAATCAGGAACAACCCAAATATAGGAAAATTACATAGGTTAGGAATCCAAGAGTTGGAATATAATATAAATATATATATTCTTGAGGAATACAATACACACACGTATCAATACATAAAATAAGTGGTAAAGCAATCAATACATAATAAAAATATACTAGTACGTACTATTATTGGCTATCTGGTTGCTTTGTTTTCATGTTTCATCGGCAATATGGAATCAATAACAAATACTCCACCCGTCTTCAAAGAATATGCACTTTGGGTTCGACACGAATTTTAATATAAAATTGATAAAGTAGGAGAGAGGTAGAAAGAAAAAATAATTATAGTATTGTTAGTGGAAATAAGTCTATCTTATTAGAAAGAAAAACTTTTTAAAATTAAAAAGTGTATATTTTTGTGGGACGGATAAAAAATGAAAGAGTACATATTCTTGTGGAACTAAGAGAATAATTTGCTAATTGACAGTGTGTTTTGAACAAAACACCTTTTAGATTTCAGCGTATGTTTCGCCTTTGGTCTTCTGTCTTTATTTTCTCTTTTGGGAGTTTTAGAGTAAAGATCATTGCTATATTTAAATTCCGAACTTTTAAATATTAACCCGAATTAGATAAGTATAAATTATAATCCTCAAAGTGTCTCAATAATGTTCTAGCTTTTCAAGTTGAAATTGAGATTAGACATTCGTCAGCTGAAAATTAAATAGTATAGTAAACTTTTTAAGTTAATATTTTAGATAGGTTGTTCTCTCATATTGTCCATCTAATCATCCGATGTTAATAATTGCGAACTATTAAGAAACTATAACTCAGTTGTGCTTGTACCAATTCTAATCGGGTTTCTACGCATCAATTAATGAAAAAATTGACAATGTGGGATGACATTCTAATAATTGGTTCAAATTTGATTTAATAAACCAATAAGGACGAATTTCACTATATATGTTGCGATAAAATGTTTTCAAAGTTGGGAAAGTCCATGGATGATTGCAATTTAAATCATCCCACTTGAATATATAATATCATAAATTTTTCATCTTATTGTCCCACAATTAGTCAAAATTGAAATTAATATGACAAAATAAAATATGATACAACAAAAACTAAGTTATTTTAGATATATATCGACGTCATTTAACAATACAAAAAATATAACATCGTTTTGTCAAAAATAACGTCATTCTATTTTCATGACGTATTTGATTTTGTAATATTAATTTCAATTTTAATCAAATGTGAGACAATTGAAAAAAGTTGAAAATTTATAATTTCATATTATTAGAGTTTCAAAAATTATTACGTTGACCATTATGATTTAAATGGAAATAATCCAAAAATTAAAATAGTTAATGACATTAATAATTCAATTGTGAGTATAAGTTCAAAAAGTCACCGGCAAGAATTGTCAAGACAAAAAGAGTAACCAACAATAAAGATAAAAAATTAATCTCACAAGTCATAAACGAGGTAAAGAGCACTCCTAGTACAATCAAACGCACTAAGAGCATCAACAATGACGGATGTCCACACGGAATTCCCACCGCCGTGTGGAAATTCCGTGTGGACGTCCGTCATTGCGCGTCCCAGGCACGGATACGGAATTCTGCGAAGGAATTCGCAGTTCCGCGGCGTTCCGCGGGGAATTAGCCATTTTCTTGCCAGGATCCTCTGCTGTGATTAGGAACAAAACAAGGCGTGTGGTGCATCAAAAACGGCGACGTCCAATTCCATTTACCCTTAGTTTCAATTATATTCCATTATCCTTAAGAAAACCCAACCGATTCCATTACCTTTCTTTCATTTTTTGTTTTAACTTTTCTTCCTCTATTGACTATTTTTAACCCAATTCTACCATTATCATTATAAAACTAATTTTTAAGCAAATATTTCTAGTAAATTGATAAATTGATTTTTTTTTATGAAAAACAAATACCCAAGCCACAAAACGGCGAACTACAAAGATGCAAGCCAAAAGGCGAGACCACCAACAAATTCGAAACTCCTCCAAAATAAGCAAAAAAACAGCCTAACAAAGCAGCCCCAACAAAGCAACAAACCAACCACCTCTCACTAAGCCAAAACCCACATCAGTGCCACAAGAGAATGTAAAACCAACAAGAGCTCAGAGCTCAATAAAAGTCATCAGAACATACTTATACTCTAATTTCAATACTTCTTAATGTGGAAAATTTAAAATTATACTCAATGATTTGTATCTTTTTAATTATACAACATGAAATATTTTATTTAAAAATATAATTCACTTAAAGGTTTAAAATGAATATCTAAAGTGATTATTTAGCTAGGGAATTAGCCATTTTCTTCATAATTATTCACTTTATAATTTTAATTTTCTCACATAAAGATGTTCCTATAATATTTCCCTTTAGAAGTAAATAAAAACATAATAAAAAAATTTGGATTTTAATCAACATATTGCTAAACATAAAGAGAGTATTAAAAGAATCTCCTACAATAATTGTGCGGGAAAAGCTAATTTAAATTATAAAATTTATTTAAATCAAATTATCATAACCTTGTAGAGTAGATGAGAAATAAATTTAGAATAAATTATGTGGAAATATATCACTAAAGGAATTTAAAAGAAAAATATAATTTTTAATTTATAAGGAAAACAAAATTTTATTGAACTAAGGGAAAATGGAATTGGACGGTGTCGATGCACCATGCCCCCTGTTGTGCTAGTAAGTCATCTAATCATCGACCAGGCTATTTTTTGTGATCCCCAACATTATTTTCCCATCTCATCGATAAATTCATTTTGTTGTGTATAAATCATAAAGAGTCTAGGGAAGAATTTCATTTCTGGTCTAATTGTCAAGCCATAATCTAGTGCAAGTAAGCTCATTTTCCACTTTCAATTGGTAAATTTTTTGTCTGAACTTTGAGTACATTTCTTGTGGCTTATTGTACTATTTCTTTTGAGTACATTGAACACATTACATTAAAAAAATCGAAGCTCGATAGAGTGTGTCCCATTTTTTATGTGTTCAAATACTATTTACCTTTTAAATATATATCTACAATATGCATTTTCAGCATGATAATTACGACATTGGAAAAAAATATAGTGAGTGGATGCGGATGTTCCAAGTCATGAAAAAAGATAAACAAGGTTTAGCCACATAAAGTAAGCATAAAATCTGATTCAATTATTGGAAGGCATAAAATCTTGAGTATCAATCTTTCTAGGAGAAAGAAACGCAAATTGAAGAAATTGGCCACATCAAATTAGTGAAACATAATCCCTAGATTCATTAATTAAGCTCGTGAAACCTATATATAGACCATTCATTATGCTTCATTAAAGTTATAAATGGGAAAATTGGGCACAATTCATAGAGTTTCACATACGTGTATTTTGGAAATACATGTACACCAATGTCACGACCGCACTTCCTAAGGATAGGAAGCACGGGAAATCGTGACTAGTAGGGGGAAATAAGAAGCGGGGATGAAGGGGGAAACAATCAAACAATTCAAGGCAATACTACTTAACAGTCAAAGATGAAATTCCATTTTAAGTTAACCAACGTTTCAATCCCGAAGTCTACAACACGAAAGATAACAGAGTTCGACAATAAAGAAAATAACGGAGTCTCTTGGGACATTGAATAGCGGAAGCAATTTGAGAGTTTAGCTGCTACTACGTATGAAGACATAATAGTAACCGGACCAGTTCTTGAATCACCGCTCAACATCCTCCGCCTCCCGACCTCGCTCAACCTGCACATAGGGAAAACATATACAGGGGCTGAGTACTTGGTGCACCCAATGAACTCACGCCCGAAAACATTCATCGTTAAGATATGTCAAGCCATCATCGTGTGGATCCCAGGTTTCACTTTAAAAGAACCGAGAAGCACAAGAAAAACCATTTCCATGAAATAGTGTCCGCGCGGACTAACATCATCCTCCATCATATACCATATCTGAACCATCATGTGAAACGAGACTGTGGCCACAATCTCGATCACTGGACCGGTCGACCTAGGGGACGGCTCACGATCCCCATCAGTGCACTAGTCTAAGTAGGGCGTAGACCCTAGTTAGACCCGAATTCGTTAACCATCAAAGTCTAGTAGAGTTTTATTCTAGTAGACAATCAGATAGGCAGTTTCAAAACATAAACACGGCATGACATACTTATAGAAACATCCTTATAACACCGTAAACATATTGATTTAAAATAAACGTTAAAGAATAAAGCCCACCTCAAATGCTTAAGTTTTCCGTAAAAGTTCCTCGTTCCGACTTTCAGCGTGCGTGCGAACCACCTTTTTGGAAAACACATAAAGTTCACATCAAACCTCTGTAACGACGATAATTAGAATGCATGCACTCTAATTAAAATCTTTTAATTATCTTTCTCAATTTTCGCGCACTTTCGGTTATTCGGCGGCCGCCCAAGGCGTCGCGTGCGACGCCGGTCGGCCGCTTACACTCGTTCTTTCCTCCGTTGGCTCCTCGTATTTTCCATAACGTCGAAAATACTTTTTTAAAAAAAAATTATTTACGCGCATACTTTGATTTCCGTAATTATTTACCGTTGAAAAAGTATTATTTCATACCTAGGTAAATTATTCACTCGTCAAAAGAACTTACGGAATTTAATTAAATATTTTCCCCCGATTAAACTCTCAATCACCGACCCGGGATTAAATTTCTTAGCCACCTTATTCCTCCAAAATTACATAGTGAGTCCCCATCAATTAAAAGAAGAGCCCAACAACTAAAAAAAATTAATCCAAGGCCCAACAACAAAAGTACATGGCCCAATTCCCACTAACTTCTTCCTCTCTTTCTTCCCTCTCTCTCTTCCCTCTCTCTCTCCTCCCTTCTTTCTCTCTCCCCGACTCCTTCTCTCTCGCCGACTGCCACCACGACGAAGGCACGCCGCCGTCGCCTCCGGCGAGAGACGTCGCTGCTACTGCCCCGTCGTTGAGGAGTCGACGCTTCCAGCCCGTCGCCGTCGTCCCTTACAGCCGTGCAGCTGTTGTTGGCGTCGTCGGTCGCTGCCGTCGCCGGATGGCACAGCAGCTGTCGCCGACTGCTGCTCCGTCGCCGTCGGTCGTCGCGCCTGGAGCGGAGGCAGACCCAGCCGCCGGACAGCCACCCACCTGCCATCGCCGAGAGGTCTAGCCGCCGGACAGCCACCACGCCACTCCGAACACGCCCGAAACTTCCCGAAACACCTGCTATTACTATAAAGTTAAGTTCTTTCTAAGCTTCAGCTATGTACGACGATCGTTTGGAAGATTCTAAGTTGATTCCTATTTAGTTTGGTTATGGAAGAAAAGCTACGAAACAAGGATGTAATATGCATGAAAAACTAGAACAACACATGCTTTAAACAAGGAATGGATTATACCTCCAAGATGGTTGAAAATGGTGGAAAGTACACAAGGTAGTGGCTCAAAGCTTCCTCCTCCCTCTCGGCACTCTCTCTCGCCGCTTCTCCTTCTCTCTTCTCTCTTTTTTTTTGCTAAGTGAAAGGTTACAAGAGTAAGTGGGGGGGGTGGCTTTGGGGTGTAGATATTGATGGGGAAAGTGGAGAGGTGGATCAAAGAGAAGTAAAACCGATCGGTCATGGGGGAGGGGATGGAAAACCGTCGACGGGGGGGGGGGGGGGGGGGAGGGGCTCTTTTTGGGCTTAGCTAGTTTAAAACCAAACTTGGGCGGCTTCCATAAATTAAATTTCAATTGGGCTAAAACCAATAAATAAATTACAAGCTCAAGTTAAAAACTACCACTTGATGTATTTAAAGAGTGATTAGAACTCAAGTTATTTTATTTTTAATTGGACTTCAAATTTATTTTGGAAAGTCCAAAGTAATTTCATACATTTTTATATTTTTCGCATTTTCCTTCGTTAAATAAAATTCACGGGCCTTTATTAAATTTTGTTATCTCGTTCTTCATAACCAAAAATTAAAGTACGAGAAATCGTACATAACTTATATTTGGTGTTGTTCCAAATATAAAATTCATTCAACCGTTCCTCAAATTACGCGCGTCATTATCCATAAAACATACATACCTTTCCACTTAATTCATTCGCCTTGCTAAAGAATAGCAATTTCATCATTGACCCTTTCAATGAGACTTAAACGTGCCTCCCATCGTTCACAATTAAAAAAAAACATAAACACATTCCTTTTCACACCACACACATAAACCACAATTTTTCCCATATCACATTTACCGAGAAGCACAGCATTTCGAAATAATTTTATCAATTATTCCGTTACATAAAATTAATTTCAAACTTAAGGTACGGGTGTTACATTCTACCCACCTTAACAGAAATTTCGTCCCGAAATTTACTCATTTCTAACGAAAAGTTTCGGGTATTTCTCTTTCATTTTATCCTCGAGTTCCCAAGTAGCCTCCTCGTGGCCATGGTGTTTCCAACGTACTTTCACGGACGCGATCGATTTGTTCCTCAACTCTTGCACTTTCCTGTCCAGAATAGCTTCGGGCTTCTCCTCGTAACTCAAGTCAGGATTCAAAATCATTTCCTCTTGATGAACCACGTGCTTGAGATCGAACACGTACTTTCGTAATTGTGACACATGGAAAACATTGTGCACAGTCCCAAAACTTGGTGGTAGTGCCAACCTATACGCTACGGGTCCCACCTTCTCAAGGATTTCATAAGGCCCTACGTATCGTGGCTTCAACTTCCCCTTTACACCGAACCTCGTTATTCCCTTTGACGGAGATACTTTCAAGAACACCTTATCTCCTATATTGAACTGTAAATCTGTACGCCGGACATCAGCATACGACTTCTGTCGGTCTTGAGCTTCCTTTATCCTTTGTCGAATTTGTCGCACGATCTCTATCATTTCCTCGACCGAATCTGGCCCGAGTATTCTTCTTTCACCAACCTCATCCCAGTAAAGTGGTGATCTACATTTCCTCCCATACAATGCTTCATACGCGGCCATATTTATTGTCGCCTGGAAACTATTGTTATAGGCGAACTCGATCAATGGTAGTACTACTTTCCAATTTTATCCTCTGTCGAGCACCACGACTCTCAGCATGTCCTCAAGAGTTTGAATCGTTCTCTCGGACTGTCCATCGGTTTGTGGATGGAAGGCAGTACTAAAATTCAGTCGTGTACCAAGCTCCCGTTGCAGACTTATCCAAAGCCTTGAAGTAACCCTTGTATCCCGGTCTGACGTGATTGTTACTGGCACCCCATGTAGCCGAATGATTTCTTTCACATAAATCCGAGCTAGCTTGTCGGATCCATGAGTTATAGGGATAGGTATAAAATGCACACTCTTGGTGAGGCGATCTATGATTACCCAAATGGCCGTATTCCCTTGCCGGGTCTTTGGTAAACCTGTCACAAAATCCATAGCGATATGTTCCCATACCTGCCAGATTATCTTGTTTTGGCTCTCCCTGTGGGGCTTTTGCTTGACTGCGTCCCAAGGCATAGGCCCTGGCTTGAGTCGGGTATGGCTAGCGACGCTGCTGCTGCTGCTGCGGAGGTGGTGTAGGATTCCTTCGAGGTCCGTTCGGCGTTCCCCCACCTCCAGTATTGTTGTTGCTCGGGCACTCTTTGGCGAAGTGTCCGACTCCACCACACTTGTAGCACACGTTGGTCCCGACTCTGCACTCTCCCATGTGGTTCTTCTGACATTTGGCACAAGGAGGTGCTCTCTGACGGAAATCTCCACTTTGGAATGGAGCAGCTTGTTTTCCTTTTCCCTGGGAAGAGTTTGAGGTATTCTGGAACCTCTTGTTGTCGAAGGGTGCGCGGTTCCCGTCCCATTTCCTCTTATCCCGGAAATTCTGCTGTGAGGTCGGCGGTGTTGGAGTAGTGGGCGTAACCGTCCTTTCCCGTGGCATCGCTTCCTCCACGTCCAATGCACGAGATAATGACTCGGCATACGAGAGTCTACCACGGCATGCCAACGCCATCCTGATTTCGTGCCTCAGACAGGCACAAAACTTCTCCGCCATCTTCTCGTCGGTGTTTACTTGCTCGGGTGCATAGCGAGACATGTCACATAGGGCACGGTCATATTCTGTCACAGTCATCCGCCCCTGCTTTAAATTGTAGAACTGCCTCCTTTGCCTTACGGTAACTCCTTGGAATGTATTTGTCATACAGTTTCTCCTTAAAGTCTTCCCACGTCAGGGTGTCTAACTGTTCCTGCGTCATTGTCCGCTGCTTAGTCTCCCACCAGAATTCTGCGGACCCGGTGAGCTGATAAGTCACGCACGATAGGCGCTCCTGGTCAGTGCACCTCAAGAACTTAAAGATGCGTTCTATGGCCCGAATCCAGGTCTCGGCCTTGGTTGGATCTCCCATTCCATCGAACACGGGAGGACGTTCCTTTCGGAACTCTTTCTCGATGTTCCGTTCCGGCTGTGGCGATGGTGGAGGTGGTGGTGGTGGTTGTCCTTCAGGACCCACACTGCTTTGGGTCTCGTTGCTTGCCCCATTATCGTGGTGAACTGCGGCACGTCGGGGAGGCATTCTGTTCAACACATGCATTAGTATAAAATCCAACTTTACCATCACCACTCCACACAACCTTTCCAAAGCGATAACACAACTTTCCATACACAACGTGGTAAAACGAACACAACGATAAAACAACGGAAACTTCATTATCTCAAAACCAACAAGTACGTGTTTCCACAAGGTCTTTGAAACAGGGAGGGAAAAACAAACGTCAAAAGAAACTACTACCTAGTTCGTCAAAACAAAACATTCGAAACTAACAAACATCAAAAGAAGACACTACTCCTCGGGAGCTCTCTCGTAATTCGCCCCTTCCTCGCTATCAACTTCAACCTCTCTCGCAAGGGGCTCTTCTTCAGGGTCTTCCTCATCCTCCATGGGATCCTCCTCGTCTTCAAGGGGATCTTCTTCCTCTTCCTCATCACTCTCCCGCACATCAGTAGCGACGTCAATATGCTCATCAACCACAAGGACTTCCGTCGCGGGAGGTGCGGAGGTGCGCATCCCAAGTCTCCTTCTCTTGGGGCAGTTTGGTTGCGGCGTCTCACTCTCGTACCGACCCCCGCTGTAGGGGTTGCGGCTCGATGAAGACGCCTCCTTCCTAGGAGGAGCATAGGGTGGCGGTCCACCACGAGCATCGACCAGTGCTTCCAAGAGAACCTTCACAAAACCATGCATGTCTCCCTGCATGCTGTAGTCGGGAAGCTTATGCCAGATGTATGACCGTGAAGCCTCGTCGGCCCACCTATTCCAAGGTGCCGGTAGTCCATCAATCAATCTCTTGATTCCCTCATAGTGCCTCACTCCACAGCCATGAGCATCCCGCCATAAGGTCAAGTAGTCGGCGACATAAGATATCAAAGGGGCCCTCGCGTCCCTCTCGAACCCGCGATACATTTCCACCGCCCGCAATCCATTCTTGACGTACCTTCCCCTTAGCGGTACGTGGATCGTGATCGCCATCTACATAAAAGTAAGTTCCCTTAGCAACCAATCGTAGGAAAAGAATAAACGAGGTAGAAAGAGATAAAAACGCGTAGAGAATGTCATTCGTGTTACCATGCATATACCTATCGATTTCCATAAGGAAAAGTCATAACAGTTCTTTTCTTGTTAAGTTATCATCTAAGGATAGATGTTTCGTATTTTATAAACGTGGTACTTGTGCAGTTTCGTCAATCCTTCACTCTAACGCAAATCGCGCTTTACAAGGTTATCCTTGTCTCGTCATTTCATCATCCCTTGGAATTCACGCCTTTCCACGCCCCATTCGTTCTATCACTTCTAATATGTCTCATTTCAAACTTTTGCCTTCTTTCGCGTTGAGCGCGGTGAGACGGAGTGTTGAGCTTTGAACGGATACTCTTTTAGTCTAGCGAAACGAGTCTAGACTAGTTTTGAATAAACGGCTCTCGGTCCAGAGCGGAAGGAAAAAAATTACTCTGATACCACTCTGTCACGACCGCACTTCCTAAGGATAGGAAGCACGGGAAATCGTGACTAGTGGGGGGAAATAAGAAGCGGGGATGAAGGGGGAAACAATCAAACAATTCAAGACAATACCACTTAACAGTCAAAGACGAAATTCCATTTTAAGTTAACCAATGTTTCAATCCCGAAGTCTACAACACGAAAGATAACAGAGTTCGACAATAAAGAAAATAACGGAGTCTCTTGGGACATTGAATAGCGCAAGCAATTTGAGAGTTTAGCTACTACTACGTATGAAGACATAATAGTAACCGGACCAGTTCTTGAATCACCACTCAACATCCTCCGCCTCCCGACCTCGCTCAACCTGCACATAGGGAAAATATATGCAGGGGCTGAGTACTTGGTGCACCCAATGAACTCACGCCCGAAAACATTCATCGTTAAGATATGTCAAGCCATCATCGTGTGGATCCCGGGTTTCACTTTAAAAGAACCGAGAAGCACAAGAAAAACCATTTCCATGAAATAGTGTCCGCGCGGACTAACATCATCCTCCATCATATACCATATCTGAACCATCATGTGAAACGAGACTGTGGCCACAATCTCGATCACTGGACTGGCCGACCTAGGGGACGGCTCACGATCCCCATCAGTGCACTAGTCTAAGTAGGTCGTAGACCCTAGTTAGACCCGAATTCGTTAACCATCAAAGTCTAGTAGAGTTTTATTCTAGTAGACAATCAGATAGGCAGTTTCAAAACATAAACACGGCATGACATACTTATAGAAACATCCTTATAACACCGTAAACATATTGATTTAAAATAAACGTTAAAGAATAAAGCCCACCTCAAATGCTTAAGTTTTCAGTAAAAGTTCCTTGTTCCGACTTTCAGCGTGCGTGCGAACCACCTTTTTGGAAAACACATAAAGTTCACATCAAACCTCTGTAACGACGATAATTAGAATGCATGCACTCTAATTAAAATCTTTTAATTCTCTTTCTCGATTTTCACGCACTTTCGGTTATTCGGCGGCCGCCCAAAGCGTCGCGTGCGATGCCGGTCGGCCGCTTACACTCGTTCTTTCCTCCGTTGGCTCCTCGTATTTTCCATAACGTCGAAAATAATTTTTTTTTAAAAAAAATTATTTTCGCGCATACTTTAATTTCCGTAATTATTTACCGTTGAAAAAGTATTATTTCATACCTAGGTAAATTATTCACTCGTCAAAAGAACTTACAGAATTTAATTAAATATTTTCCTCCGATTAAACTCTCAATCACCGACCCGGGATTAAATTTCTTAACCACCTTATTCCTCCAAAATTACATAGTGAGCCCCCATCAATTAAAAGAAGAGCCCAACAACTAAAAAAAATTAATCCAAGGCCCAACAACAAAAGTACATGGCCCAATTCCCTCTATCTTCTTCCTCTCTTTCTCCTCACTTCTTTCTCTCTCCCCGACTCCTTCTCTCTCGCCGACTGCCACCACGACGAAGGCACGCCGCCGTCGCCCCCGGCGAGAGATGTCGCTGCTACTGTCCCGTCGTCGAGGAGTCGACGCTTCCAGCCCGTCGTCGTCGTCCCTTAGAGCCGTGCAGCTGCTGTTGGCGTCGTCGGTCGCTGCTGTCGGCGGATGGCACAGCAGCTGTCGCCGACTGCTGCTCCGTCGCCGTCGGTCGTCGCGCCTGGAGCGGAGGCAGACCCAGCCACCGGACAGCCACCCACCTGCCATCGCCGAGAGGTCCAGCCGCCGGACAGCCACCACGCCACTCCGAACACGCCCGAAACCACCCCGAAACTTCCCGAAACATGTGCTATTACTATAAAGTTAAATTCTTTCTAAGCTTCAGCTATGTACGGCGATCGTTTGGAAGATTCTAGGTTGGTTCCTATTTAGTTTGGTTATGGAAGAAAAGCTACGAAACAAGGATGTAATATGCATGAAAAACTAGAACAACACATGCTTTAAACAAGGAATGGATTATACCTCCAAGATGGTTGAAAATGGTGGAAAATACACAAGGTAGTGGCTCAAAGCTTCCTCCTCCCTCTCGGCACTCTCTCTCGCCGCTTCTCCTTCTCTCTTCTCTCTCTTTTTTTTTGCTAAGTGAAAGGTTACAAGAGTAAGTGGGGGGGTGGCTTTGGGGTGTAGATATTGACGGGGAAAGTGGAGAGGTGGATCAAAGAGGAGTAAAACCGATCGGTCATGGGGGAGGGGATGGAAAACCGTCGACGGGGGGGGGGGCTCTTTTTGGGCTTAGCTAGTTTAAAACCAAACTTGAGCTTCCTTAAATTAAATTTCAATTGGGCTAAAACCAATAAATAAATTACAAGCCCAAGTTAAAAACTACCACTTGATGTATTTAAAGAGTGATTAGAACTCAAGTTATTTTATTTTTAATTGGACTTCAAATTTATTTTGGAAAGTCCAAAGTAATTTCATACATTTTTATATTTTTCGCATTTTCCTTCGTTAAATAAAATTCACGGGCCTTTATTAAATTTTGTTATCTCGTTCTTCATAACCAAAAATTAAAGTACGAGAAATCGTACATAACTTATATTTGGTGTTGTTCCAAATATAAAATTCATTCAACCGTTCCTCAAATTACGCGCGTCATTATCCATAAAACATACATACATTTCCACTTAATTCATTCGCCTTGCTAAAGAATAGCAATTTCATCATTGACCCTTTCAACGAGACTTAAACGTGCCTCCCATCGTTCACAATTAAAAAAAAACATAAACACATTCCTTTTCACACCACACACATAAACCATAATTTTTCCCATATCACATTTACCGAGAAGCACAACATTTCGAAATAATTTTATCAATTATTCCGTTACATAAAATTAATTTCAAACTTAAGGTACGGGTGTTACAACCAAACTCAAAATAAATATATGGAATAGACTGAAAGTTGAAAAGGGCATATGTGACTAAATTAAAGGAGAAAATGATTCATTGAGTTATACAATGAGATGTCGAATGAATGTCAGGCTGTTGAGGGCAGAAGATGGCCACAACGGTTTGTTGTTGCAAAACCAACTATGATGTTATGTATATTTCGTTGGATAAGTTTACCTAATTATTTAGGTATAATTGTCATTTTAATTGAACTTCTGATCAGTCCAATAACTTTTGAAGTAGTGTTAATTAATACTATACGGCAATATACATAAAAGATAAAAACGACATGGCTTTGATTTTGACATCTTTGTTTCTATTTTGACCATCACAAAAGAATTACAAAAAATGAAAATTTGTGATTTTATATTCTAGTTTAAGAAATTTTGTGGTTGACCATAGGTCAATCAAAAGTTTGTGGCTTAAATTGCAATTATTGTTTTCTTACCAAAATATATTTGAAGATGCTTATGAAATTTTGATTATCGTGATCATGTAGAAGATACAATTATAGCCTATAGGACCAATTTGGTTTGAAAAACGTGTATATGAAATTGCTACTATCACCAAGATCATATATAAAAGTAATGCAAAAAACACAAAAGATAATAATTTGGGCCAGCTTTGTTTGTCGAAATAATCGTTGCAATCTCATGGATGATTATCCATAAATAAAGGCAACAAATTAAATCGTATATGTGAATGTAGATTTTCCATTAAATAATTTTCTAGACAATATTATTTTTTTCAGAATGATATTTGCATATTTTAAGACTTTATATTTGTGCTATCTTACTTATAGAATAGTATATATTTTTTGTAAGCAAGTCTCGGCCCATATATGAATAACAAGCATGCCTGCATTATTTCACATACACACACACACACCTTATGCATCTTTATTGATAATAGATTATCATTAGTAGCGAACTATCTCTGACTAAACCAAGTAGAAATCCTAGTTTCTAGAAAATGTAAATAAACTTAATACGACTAAAAATTGTATTCGAAACAAAGACACCCGCTATTTATAAGTGGTCAGAAAATCCCAGAGACCCAAAAAGAAATAAAATGAAGACTAAGAAATAAAAAATAAAAAATAGGGAATAAAATAAACAAAAATAGAATAAAAATAGGGAATTAGATGTGTAGAGAGTCAAGAGACTGTCTCATTAATTGGCATAAAGGAAAAGTAAAAACTACACGATGAAGCAAAGAAGAAGATTTTCCTTCAAGAAAGTCTTGATTCTTCATGTACCCTATGCATTAAATAGGGTACCCTCGCCATCTCACTCCACTATAACTCCTTCCCTCTCTCTTTTTGTTGGTGAAGACATGGGAACATTTACACTTTGGGCTTTCTTGAGCATTTTAATTATGCAATGTTTTCAAGGTATGTCTCATTCATTAATTTTTAGCTTGTTTGATTGTAAAAACTACATCAATTCTAAATACCTTGATACTAATACTACATCATCTACACTTCATCTAAAAAGGCTTAATCTTGGCAAGAACAATTATAGTACAAGAGAAAGTCGATGCATCAATTCCAATCACAAGTCTATCGCCTCCGGAGGGAAACACCACATTCCTGGCCGGCACCAACTGGTGCGTGGCCAGACCAGGTGTCCCCCAGGCCGATCTAAAGATCGCTCTGGATTGGGCTTGTGGTCTTGGCAAAGCAGACTGCCGTGCCATACAAGCAGGGGGCCCATGTTTCGAGCCCGATACACTACTATCCCATGCATCGTATGCTTTCAACATTTACTATCAACAAAATGGAAACAATGCCATTGCTTGCCACTTTGGAGGGACAGCCGTTCTCACTCGGCACAATCCAAGTGAGCACTATATATTTAATCTTGTAATCCAACTATTTTCTCATACAAACTTCATTATGTATAAGACTAGTAAATAATTTTCAATTGGCAATGTTATTCTTATCAATGATGTATGTATATTAGGTTATGGAAGGTGTTCTTTCAGCTCATCCGAGTAAGTATACACTCAAAATTGGATTGCATTATTTTATTTCATAATTCTCATCATATAAACAATTTTACTTTTATGATAATTAGATAGATAATATCTTTTTCATTCCCTATATTTGTATATGTAGGTCGTTGAGAGCTTCATCAGCATCATCATTCAAGTACAAGCCACAAAGCATTTGGTGGGAGATTGATGTAGTTATAATGTTACTTCTATATTTATCAACAAAATAGTGAATTGTTATCAAATTGCTGCAGATGTAGGAAAAAGATTTTGAATCACCAACAAATTAAAAGGTTTTGTGCTAGGCTTAATGATTATAATAATGGTAACTTTTATTTTATTGAGTTTATTTTTGGGCTTAATTATATGCTTTACTTAGTTGATAGTTCAAGAATAATTGGCACAATGTTCATGCTTCCTTTCCTTTCTCTAACTTATATACATGGATTCTCTTGATCTTCAATTCCAACATGCTCTTACTTAATTGTTACTCATGATTTACTCAATACTCATAATATGCTCTTCAATCCTATTTATTTTCGGATACGGATATTAAGAAATGGAGTAAATATTAAATATATGTAAATGGAAACAGGATAAAGTAATAAGATAATAAAATAAGTGAAAAAGGAATAAAATATAGAAAGAAAATTGAAAAATAATTAAAATAAAAAGAGGCAAAATAAGAGAAATAAAATAGTACTACATTAATTATTGATAAAAATAGAAATAACTCTATAACGATGAAACATCTCGAATACAAATACATTATATTAATTTGTAACAGAGGGACTGTGTTTTAATATATATAATTCTATAATAACAATTGTAAGTTGCCGTAATCAGTAACTTTCATTTACATTTATTTCCCATATACCATTGCATATAAATGATACTAATAAATACTCCTACAGGCTACAAAGCAGTAATTATTCTTGATTACTAATATAAAAGACAATGCAAAATTTTCTTAATGATCTTGTGTCAATTTCGTTGTAGAGATAATAATATGTATTTCCACGTGTCATTTGACAATAAAGAATATTACTGAGTTTAAACAATGAAATCTAGATTATTTTTAAAGATCTATTTGGTATGTAGAATTGAAATTGAAATTTTATAAAATCGAATTAGAAACAAAATTCTATAGAATTGATTTCAAATTAATTAAATTAGAATTTAATTTCAAATAGGTGAAATGAATAATTTATGTGATATTGAACCAGAAAAAAATATATACACACACTACATAGTACATACACAACACACTATATGCACATACTATCCAACACACACCACACATACATCCACAACATACATTATACAAGCAACATACATTTCTAAAAGAAGATTACAAGGTTCAAGGAATAAAAGCCAGATTCTCCTATGAAGGAACTATACTAGATTTATACTGGCCATTGTAAATTAGTATTATTCCCGTTAATTCACCTAAATTCTCGGTTTACCATTTTTGAATCTTTCATTCCTTACAATATTCAAATTAAATTCTACATTCCACTTATAAATGTAGTTAAGTATACATCTTTGACCCAAAATGAAGATCAGCCAAATTGTCTACTTATCCACAATTTCATGATTAATTAATAAATATTCAATGCAATTTCTCAATTGCTCAGTTACTCAGTAAACACAATTCCCAAACAAGGAAGAAAAACGTTGACGCAAACAATTTAAAACAAATTTGAGCAAAAAATATAAAATGGAATCTTGATTATGATATTCAGATATCACACTCTTACTATTCACTGAGCGCTTTACAAATAATAGGAGTATTCATATATATAAAGCATTTTTGGAATCTCTATGTGATGTACTTACAGGCATTGTTTTCTTAAACCTGTTTTTGAGTTTCCAATTGCCTCTTTTAACTTAATCTGCACTCCAACTGTTTGTTTAATAGTTAAGAGCAATTCGGTGTCTCATTCAGGCGAAAAGGGCCGAGCTTCGAATCTTCTTTTTGTTAAAGAAATACTCCACTTGCGTCTTTCTCGAAGATTTGATGGCATTTTGCAGACTGAGATTTATTTGTGGGGCGGAAAAATGAGAGAGAATTGAGAACTTTTTTCTTGGGGCTTGGATTGTTTTCTGCTGCATTTATTGGGGTCTTCATTGTAAAGGTGGAGTCTTTATGAGTTGGGATCTTCAGCTTTGAGGCATTCTTGATTGTTGTGAATTGGGATTTACAGATTTGTTGATTTTTCCCCTCATTTTGCCCTGATGTTGTGAATTTGGTGGGTTCTTGGAGGCAGTTGGATTCTGATTTTGAGATTGCATCTTGAATTTGGTTGCATTGTGCAGAAATGGCTTGTGTGAAGCTGGGATCCAAAGCTGATGCTTTTCAGAGGCAAGGACAAGCTTGGTGCGTTTCCTGAAACATGAATTTTTTGTTTTGCTTTTAATTTTGTAGGTATAATGAAGTTGGGATCTATAATTTGGTTAGTTTGTTTATGAAATGAGTGTAGTTTTGCAAGTAGAAGCACCTCTTCAAGTGTTGTTTGATTTTCTATTTAATCTAAAGTTATGTTCTTGAAAATGTGGTGTCCAACTATTCTCTATGGAACCTGCCTATGCTTAGTCGAGTCTTATCTCCATTATCCATCATTGGCATTGAGCTTTGTTTGATCGATTTGGTGTTAGATTTATGTGGTAATTTTCTAATTTTAGCATGATATTGTAAGGGAATGAATACGCGTAACGGCGAATTGACAATGGCATTGAGCTCTCTTCGAATGATTGGATTTGTATGCGAACGATTATGGTTGAGTTAGTGTGCTGTTGGTTGAAGATGCTTCTCTACAATGGCGAATGAAAAACACGATTGTTTTTTGAAATAATGTGGTTAGGGAGGATAGCATTGTGTTCATTAATTTTTACTTTTCACTAGGGAAATGAGATATACAACTCCGTCAAGTTCTGTGGATCTAAGTAATTTAACTAGTAGGAAGGTTGTATTTCTTACCATGTTAAATTGAAAAGATCAGTCTTCGACAAATATGTAAGGTCTATTTAATATTTTCTCCTTGGTTGGAATTTTATGCATTTTCTGCATAGGCATAAGCTAGCTTTCTGTCTATGGTTCGCAATACGACTAATTCTTGCTGTTTCTTGAGCCATGATGTTTGTTTCAAACTTTATTTGAATGAACGAAGACGGGTTTCTTAAATGGCCACATGGAACACATTCTTTTGATCCTCGTTAGCAATGATTTGATCCGTAAAATATCTTGGTTTTGAAGTTAAAAACTTCTTATACATTGTAGGTTTTGCACAAGTGGTCTTCCAAGTAATGTGGTTGTCGAAATTGGGGAAATGTCGTTCCATCTTCACAAGGTATTATTTTTCTTAAATTCTCTTTTATGATACATTGATGCCAAGAGTTGTAATTTCTCACAATTGGCTTATCTATGAGAAAATTTGTGTTTTTTGTAATTACACCTCAAGTTTTGTATATTTAGCTTCAAAGTTCAAATGAACCCTCAGTTTCTGAATCATGTTAGTTTTGTTGTAGTTTCCGCTGCTTTCAC
Organism: Salvia splendens; assembly: GCF_004379255.2. Classification (NCBI taxonomy): domain Eukaryota; kingdom Viridiplantae; phylum Streptophyta; class Magnoliopsida; order Lamiales; family Lamiaceae; genus Salvia; species Salvia splendens. The sequence goes on along the minus strand of NC_056052.1, from coordinate 7,080,508 downwards.
GAAGTGGAGTTATGGAATGCCTCATTGAAGAGGCGTCCCGAGGAGAGGACGGCTGTGTCATCAAACTACCCGACATCCCTGGTGGAGCGAACACATTCGAGACAGTAGCCAAGTTCTGCTACGGGTTCAAGCTTGAACTCACTGCTGCAAATGTCGTGTACCTCCGCTGTGCAGCCGAGCATCTTGAGATGACCGAAGAGTATGGAGAGGGGAATCTCATCTCTCAAACGGAGAGCTTCCTCGACCAGGTGGTTCTGGACAACTGGAACGATTCATTGCGGGCCCTCCAGACCTGTGACAATATCCTCTCCCACGCTGAGAAACTCGATATTCCAAGACGATGCATTGACTCTTTGGCTGCCAAGGTGTGCACGGAGCAGAATTTGTTGGGATGGCCCGTGATGGAGCGTGGAGGCCTGTTGCAGAGCCCTGGGGGGAGCGTGTTGTGGAACGGGATAAGCACAGGTGCTCGACCGAAGAGCTCGAGTTCGGAAGATTGGTGGTACGATGATGCATCTGTTTTAAGTTTTCCACTCTACAAAAGGTTGATTCTCGCTATGGAGTCTCAAGGTGTGAAGCCAGAACTCGTCGCTGGCTCCCTCAGTTCATATGCGAAAAAGTACCTACCAGGACTTCACCGGCATCGTGGCCCCACCGTGCCGAAAAATCATCTGGTCGGGTCCCTGTCTGAGGAGGATCAGAAGCTTCTCGTTGAAGAGATCAATTACTTACTTCCGTTGGAGAAGGGCATAGTACCGTCAAAGTTCCACTTTGGTTTGCTCAAAACAGCTCGGATTCTTCGAGCTAGCTCCTCGTGTGTGTCGAATCTTGAGAAACAGATAGGTTTGCAGCTTGATCAGGCAACGCTCGAGGATCTCTTGTTGCCGACTTTCTCCTACTCAATGGTGACTCTGTACGATGTCGACTGTGTGTCGCGTGTTCTTGATCATTTCTTGGCTATGGATCAGGTGGCCACCTCCCCGGGCTCCTTCGACGAAGGCCAGTTGATTGGCTCGCCATCGCTAACACCTATTACGATGGTTGCCAAGCTCATCGATGGCTATCTTGCCGAGGTCGCTCCGGATGTCAATCTGAAGCTCCCCAAGTTTCAGTCTCTTGCTGCCGCCATCCCAGAGTATGCCCGGCCGTTGGATGACGGGCTTTATCGAGCGATCGACATCTATCTTAAGGTAGAAACACCATGCTTACCTTCCTTTCTTAGTTCACATTGTGCATAGCACATTGAGCTTGGTTGATTGTGGTGAGGCATTTGATGATTCGTTGCTCGCTTTTTTTTTGCATCTGTAGTCGCATCCGTGGCTAGCGGATTCCGACAGGGACCACCTCTGCCGGCTGATCGACTGCCAGAAACTCTCGTTAGAAGCGTGCACCCATGCAGCTCAGAACGAGAGGCTCCCGTTGAGAACAATCATCCAAGTCCTGTTCTTCGAGCAGCTGCAGCTGAGGACTTCCGTGGCTGGATGCCTGCTCGTCTCGGACAACCTTGATGTCTCAAGACAAGCGACAAACGAAGGAGGCTGGACGGCCACAGGCGTGAGGGAGAACCACGCGCTGAAGGCAGGTATGGATAGCATGAGAAGTAGGTTATCCGAGCTTGAGAAGGAGTGCTCGAACATGAGGCAGGAGATTGGGAGCTTGGGGCGTGCGAAGAAATGGAGCATTTGGGGGAACGTGTCAAGGAAGCTCGGGTTGAAGTCTCAGATGTGCAGCGCGCAAGAGGGATCTGTTAGCAAGCAGAACGATCGTGTCGAGGGTAATGAGAAATCTCGAGACAAGCTAAGGAAGGAGAAGGAGAAGAAGAAGAACACCGACTTCGGATGTTTAAGTTCGTGTAATTATTCATAATAGCGTCTCCGAATCCGAATCTGCATCGAGATTCAGAGTCGGAGACGACGACTCATTGACTTTGCGACACATGAACGTGCATTGTATCAAACGTTTTCGTGCCTAGAAGAGGACTAAGTCCATTGTACTAGGCATGCACACGGGTCAGAAACCGCCGGTTCCGGTTCATGAACCGGAACCGGCCTGCCAAGGGTCCCGGCAGCTCCGGTTCCGGTTCAAAAAATCGCCAGTTCACGAGACGGTTCAAAACCGCCGGTTTTTTGCCTGAACCGCTGTGACGGTTCGGCGGTTCATAATTTTTAATTTTTTTTTGCATTTCTTCTTGTTTTAGTGTTTATTTCAACGAGACTACAAGTCACAAGTCACAACTTATAAGGTACAATTTACATTTAATGTTGGACTTGAGCTTTTGGGTTGAAAGAGAGTGTATTGAATGATTCTCTTTTATAGCTACATGTTCTTGGATGTGTTGCTATTTCTTTCAATATGGGATAAAACTCCTTATTTATAACTACATAATACATCTCCATCATATCTTAACTATCTTCTATTATTATAACTTAACAACAAATATAATTACATAAAGTATTATTCTTTAATTCTTTATCATTATCGATTTGTTTGTGTATAAGTTTATGTGTATATTAACTAATAAATACAATTATAGTTTATACACATTAAGAGAATAATTATTATACAAATTGTATTAATCTAGTGATAACTATAATATGAATAATTATTTATCTATATACAAATCATATTACTCAATAAACCGTCGCCGCCGGTTCCGGTTCCGGTTCATGAACCGGCGGTTCCGAACCACCGGTTAACCGGCGGTTCGATTCCGTTTGTGCATGCCTACAATTTTTTCTAACATAGGTTAATATTATAGTAACAAATTGTTGTCTACAGCGTAATAACATCTTGAATGCAATTTTCATTGTAACTTATAAAAATAAACATTCTTCTTGAGAAAAAACTGCCTATCAAATTAATACTCCATAGTAGTGGAGTTATTTTTCCATTTTGGGATGTTCTATAATAACATAGTCATTTCCCTATTTAGCAAAAAGTAACACTTTTTTCCTCACTTAGTTTATTCTCTCTACTTTTCTCACTTTATTATCTCTTCAGTTAATATACTCCCTCCTTCCCATAATAGATGACATAGTTGGAGAATGACACGATATTTTAGGCGATGTTGTTTTGTGTGTTAGGTGGTGAGAGAAAATAGTATATTTATATTAACGTGAGAGAGAACTTTTTCCAAAAAGGGAAATATGACATCTTTTGTAGAACAAACTAAAAAGGAAAGTGTGACATCTATTATGAGACGGAGGGAGTATATGGCGGGAGCGGAATTTAATATTAAATATTAAATATTTAATTTAATATTATTTTTAATAATAAAAAAATATGCTTTTGTTGATGGTTGAACCCTAGACATCTTAGTTAAAAACCCAACAACCAAACCATTAACTACTACAATTTATATGACTTTTATTGAAAATAAATAGATTTTTACACTCCACAGAGGGGGCGGATATGCTATTTTCGGCTCGATTCAAGGGAAGTTTTGGCTCTCCGAACGGCCGGGAGGGGGCCACCGCCCCCTCCTGCCCCCTAGATCCGCTAGTGACAGATGTGATCATATGATATCTCATATTTATGCTGATAACTATAATAACCATATAAAAATGATACTGCTTACGTTCCATAGTAATAAAGACATTTCTTTTCGGTACGAAGATTAAGAAAAATATGTGTAATGTACTATTAAATAAAAAGATAATAAAGTATGAGAGATGATGAAGTAGAGAGAAGAAAGTAAGAGAGAGGGGAATGTAAGTGAGAAGAAATGTGTTGCCTTTTAATAAAAAGGGAAATGACTCCACTATTATGGAACATACCAAAATGACAAAATGACTCTACTACTATGGAACGAATGGAGTACTTGTAAAGAATAAAATGATATGTCATCATAATGTGTAAAATGATGTTTGTCTTAATAAAATTATATTCTCTCATGTATAAAATGATGTTTATAATCAATAAAATGATTATGTTTCTATAAAAATATGCTCTTCATCAATAAAATGATATACATATACAAAATGATACCCGTACTTAATGATATAAATTCAGTATACAATAATATTTTTAGCGTAAATGATATATTTTGTTTTTGTCCATACAATTTTCATTCTAATTTAGAAAAATGTACATTCTTCTTGAGAAAAACTGTCCATCAACTTAATATAACAACGAATTATCGTCTACGCTCTAATAACACCATCTTAATTAAATAAATCCATTTTAATTATCCTATAAAAAAAGAAAAGTCAAGCCTACCAAAATTTACTCGGCCCAACAACGAATAAATCAGTTAATTATGCCTAGTAGTAGTGGTGTTATTTCTAGAATTCAATTAAATTCAATTTTCTCTAATTTGCGTCAACAATTTTCATAATTTTAATCCAACTCATAAAAAAAATCAATTCAATTTTCTCTAATTAGCGTCACAATTTTCATAATTTTAATCCAACTCGAATTACTATACCATTTACATCAAGTATCAATTACTACTACTTTTATACCTAAAGTTTGTCCTAATATTTAACACTAGGACACACTTCTAACTTTTGTCCATATAAAGGTCAATTGTTTTCAAATCAATACCCAATCCATTTATTAATTGAACAATCGTACAAAAAATCACAATAATAGTAACTTTGGTAACTTAGTTAAAAAAAATCATGTTGATATGTTTGCGGTCGACTCTCAAGCAATATCTCAATACTATAAAAAGTTCACTTCATTTCCGAAAATTAGACCAAATTTTAGATTGAAAAATAGTACACACTTAAATTAATTAATCACATAAATTAACTGTACAAAACCGCAGGGAAGTGCCCGACTCAGTGCAGTAGCAGTCACGCGCCACTATCAGTTAGAAATCCTAGCTTTCAATCTCCATTTGTGCGAACTGTCAAATTGGTTTCCTTCCTCGTAGATCTGAATCCCTTTCTCTTCCCCCCATTCTAAACCCTTACAATTTCCAAGGGATTTAGTCCACCTCAATTGAATCAATGCAATGGCGGATGACAACAATGGCGTCGAGATAGAGGCGGCGGACGAAAATGAGTTTGCGGCGGGAAGGGGTTTGGGCGGCCGCCAGTACCGCCCAGTGTTCGCGCACGACAACGATCGAGCCGTCCTCGAAATGTCCTCGATCGATCCTATCGCCCGCGCTTCGTCCTCCGCTTCCAGTAATCTGAAGTAACTCTCGTTTGACTTGATTTTGAGTGTTTGGATTGGGATCGCGCTTCTGTTCGCTGTTTTTTTTTCTGCAAGTGTGTTGTGTTTTAGTAGAATAAAAGCTGTGGACTTGCTGAAGCTGTGCATTTGCTTGTTTTCTGTTCGTTCTGAGCTGAATTGAGCTGGTTTTGTTAGGTCTGATGGTGATCATGGATACTGTTTTGTACCAAACTTGGATAGGCTTTGTAGTCTGCGATTTACTATTGGAGAGGGGTTTTATGAGAATATAGTTGTGAAGAATTAGATGGTATTGAAGCAAAAGAAGAGCAAAAAATGACTCTTGTTCTGACTTTGACAGTTGGTTCTCTTCACTGATTACTGGTTACGCTTCATTATTTTGCTTTAATGTGCTTGCCATTGTATTTTGGCTTCTTTGCTTAGATTGTTAGGTTCCTGCAATAAAACAGTTATGTGAATATGCTACAATTCTTTATTTTAGGAGGTTTTAGTTTTTACCATCAAGACTCACCTGCTGCTATCCTGGAGCTTATAAATGTTAATAATAGTCATGTATAAGGAATGATTTCCTCGTATTGTTTTGTTCAGAATATTGCCAGATGCATGTTTTTGTGGTTATTCCCATTTTTATATAGGTCTTATGAATTGGTTGTATCTATTGCTTTGTGCTTGGGGCATGGTGCTTATGGATATCTTTGTTTAGTAGTAATTATTTTCTAGTCATATTCCTTTATCAGTAAGTTCTATGTTTGCCTGACCCTTGTGCATTTGTAGAGTTAAAGTGGCTTCAGATGGAAATGATGGGTTACAATGTAATGATAGAGACATCAATGGCTCACATCCTGAATCGAAGCTGGAATTGTTTGGTTTTGACTCACTTGTCAATATTTTGGGCCTTAAAAGGTATGGCATGAAAGATAAATTTTTCGTTCGTATTTTCATGAAAGATTTGAGGAATCATTTGTGACTCTTTCTAATAAGAACATGGTATGGGGATTGTCTATCTTCTTTCTGATTTGTGTTCTGGTGTTTGTTTTAATCATAGACTTAGTCTGAATTCTTTTGTTGATTGTGTTCATTTCTCAGCATGGCAAGTGACCAGCAGCAGGCGCCCTCTAGTCCTAGAGATGGAGAAGATGCACCTATTCATGTTGCGCGTCCTAAGGTACCAGTGCATATTGGTACTAGTTGTGTTCCTTCTGAATATTTGGTTCTCTCTTAATACTTTTGGTGATAAGGCCCAGGTTGATTAAGGTTGTGCTCATGCTTTTCATTATAGCATTTCATACTGTACTTTGCCACTATTTATTGTAAGATCATGCAGCAGCTTCAAAGTATATTAAGTGTTATGAGAAGCTGGACTATTGATGAAAAAGTTCCCAAAAATGTAAATTATACTTATAGCCTGAGAGAAGAATTTATAACTGTATAAATTAGTGCCCTCCGTAGGTTGATTGCCTCTCCTTCACTAAAATCAGATTTTTGGGTTAGGTGGATGCCCAACGGAAATGTTCTTTTGTCCTGATTTACTTAGTTTTATGAATGTGTCATATCCTTTTGAACTAGAATAAAGTTTTGGTTTTCCCAATGACTCAGAATTCCAAATTGTCCCTTTGTCTTCTCCCCTTATAGCTAGGCAATCAGAGTGAACGGAAAGTTTATGCTGCTACCATGAATTCAAAGTTTAATACACAATTTGGTAATGAAAATAGAGTGCACGTCTTGTAGAAACTAGTAGTTTTTTTATCAATGTCCTCTGAAGCACATAAGTTGTCAACAGGGAAACAATGTCAAAATGGGGACTATGATGGGTGTGTTTGTGCCTTGTCTTCAAAATATTTTGGGAATTATCTACTACATCAGATTTTCATGGTAAGACAATTTCTCAATTTCTGTACTGAATAGTCTGAATACTCTTTTTGAGTACACGTATGCATAATCATGTGAAGTTTGCTATAATAAATCTTTTCTTATTTGTAGTTTGTTCGTTTTATATCTAAGGATTTACTTTACAGGGTTTGGTATGGAGTTGATTTAATGTTGAACGACTCCAGTTCACAAAATACTAGAAGAATTTTTTTAATTGTATATAACATTACTATATAGACCTGTCAGGATTAGGGCTTTGTGGACAATCAAACCTCTATTTTGGTTTGTTCTTAACCAGTAATACAAGCCCGTGCACCATTTATTGTAGTTCTGTTCTTTATATTATCTACGGACTATATTCTGATTTACCTGTGTAACTTTAGGATTGTGGGTATGGCTGGGATTGGTCAGTCATTATTGCTGGTTGCCTTCTGTGGTTCATGTACTTTTCTCACGACTATATCTTTGAGTGCAATCGCTACTAATGGTGCAATGAAGGTATTGCATTTACATATGAAGTTTATTGGTAAAATTTATGTTTTCTCGTGGATAGATGGATTTAGTGATTACCCTATATATGAACTTTGATACAGTTCACTTTGGTAAGTCGATCAACTCTTACAGCATTGTTGAACTATATGTTGTTATTCAGGGAGGGGGGCCTTATTATCTTATTGGTCGTGCCTTGGGTCCAGAGGTTGGAGTGAGCATTGGTTTATGCTTTTTCCTTGGAAATGCAGTAGCAGGTGCACTGTGAGTATACTGAAGCTATACTTGTGGGTTTGCCTGCTCTTTTCATATTTCATAGTTGACACAATTAACTACTGTGCCTCTTGACTTTTATGCTTAAATATGTTCTTTTGACACAGTTATGTCTTAGGAGCTGTGGAGACCTTCCTTAATGCTATACCTGCAGCAGGGATTTTTAGAGGTAAATCCCCGATTCCAGTTATCTCGTAAAATGTTTATAGGTTCTTTTATTTTTCGTTTAACCTTCTAAATATGTGGTTCCCTTTTGTTGCTCCCTCCAAGGTATTGTTATCAATTCAAATCCTCATTATGCTACCTACTGGCTATCAGGAAAAGGGAGAGTATAATTATAATTGCAGTATAACTAGTATCCTTCATGTGCAATTATAAATGTTGTTAAGTGGTTTCTTAGTTTCAAACAGATGAATCTATTATGTCTAGCGTATATTTGATGGCCTGCAGTAATGTTGCATTTGATTTTCTCATTCTTCCATTTCTTGGCTATAATCCTGTTTATCTGTTTTAAACACTGACATGAAGTATGGGATCGTAAAACAATCTATTCTCTCAAGATCCTTTATAGTCATCGAGGTTCATCTAGATTATGATTTATGAAGGATGCTGGCAAGTTAATTTTAAATGAATGGAAACATCTTACTGATAAAACCATGTGTTTGATTGAACCCCTGTAATTTTGTAGTATATCATAAAATATTTCCTTGAGCTAGTGTCAACCTTATGATTTTATGCTGAAACTCTGTATATGATTTTTGTAGATACACAAACTCTTATGGTGGTAAATGGCACAAATGTCACGCAAACTGTTGCTGTTACAAGCCCAAATTTACATGATTTGCAAGTCTATGGGGTGGTTGTGACAATCATCCTATGTTTCATAGTATTTGGTGGAGTCAAAATAATCAACCGAGTCGCACCAGCCTTTCTTGTACCAGTTGTGTTCTCATTGTTCTGCATATTTATTGGGATATTTTTGGCGAGAAAAGATGATCCAACTGGTGAGTTTCTATACTCATGTTATTTGTATGTTTCATTAATTATTATTTTTCTCTTGGGGAGGGAGGCACAATTACGGGATTTCGGTAATTGTCCCGGTTGTATTTTTTACTCTTTGATTACTTAATGTATCCCCATGTGTTAAACAGAGGGAATCACCGGCTTGAGTTTGAAATCTTTCAGAGATAATTGGGGTTCAGCCTATCAGACAACTAATCATGCTGGAGTCCCAGATCCTAATGGGAAAATATACTGGGATTTCAAGTGAGGATTCTAAAAGAACTCTTTTTTTTTTAATTTCTCCAGTCTCCACTTGTACTTCTTTTGTCATGTTCAGGGACTGAATGGTCAGTCTTTCCAAATAAGTATGTTGCTTCTTTCTAGCCTATTTCTGTTGTGTCATGAGCAACATTCTTAATTAACATATAGTTTTATCCAATATGCTAACTTTGATAACAATTTCTCCTTTTGCCATGTAGATTTAGTTTTCATATATTTGATTTCTGGAGAACACTCTTGCTATAAGTCATTCCGATAGAGGTCGTCAATTTGGCAAGATAGTGGTTTACTGTCCTTTTAAGTGTGCTTCCACATTGCATTACGTGTGAGGCTTGCTAAATGTTGGTCTTAACTTGATGCTTTCTCTGCACAATCAGATGAGATTCTGAGAACGCCTGGGCATTTTTAGTTCTAAAATCTATGCTTGGACTATACATATGCTATGCATCATGGCAAATTTTGTAATGCCTTTGTGAAGCTGGTTGTTGATATCCTACTCCTACTACAGACATGGGGGTGACCTATATATTGGACTTCATAAATGTCTGTAATGATCTTATAGTTGAATACTCCCTCCGTCCCATTTCATGTGACATATTTCTTTTTCGCACGTGTTTTGGTAAAATCATAATAAATACTTTAAAGTGGAGAGAAACTAAAGTAAGAGAGTTAATAATGTAGAGGAGAGTCTCATCTACTACATTTTTCTCTCTTACTAGTTTCCCTCTACTTTAACTATTTATTATGATTTTCCCAAAACACGTGCGAAAAAGAAATGTGTCATGTGAAATGGGACAGAGGGAGTATGACTTGTGCTAGTAATGCTAGGATTGTTGAAGATGGATGTAGGGAACCATTAGATTTGTATTTTAACTGCTACCTTTTCTATTATTTGTCAGCGCACTGGTAGGCCTCTTTTTCCCTGCTGTAACGGGGATTATGGCAGGTTCGAATCGGTCTGCCTCACTTAAGGACACTCAGCGCTCAATTCCTGTTGGGACCTTAGCTGCAACTGTTTCAACTTCAGTTCTATATCTGATTACTGTTCTATTTTTTGGAGCTCTGGCAACCAGGGATAAGCTTCTGACAGACAGGTACTAGTATGTAAATTCTGGTTAGTTATTGCTAAAAGCTTTATTTAGTAAAAAAGACTGCCATATGCTTTGCTGCTTGTTATTTCTTGCCTAGATTTTGTAGCTATTATATGTTCTACCTGTTTTTGGCTATGTTTATGCGATTCCTTATTCTTAGGTCATTCTGGGGTAGAGGACAATGATCAACATCCATAACCTTTCATCTTATAATCACTGTGGGATAGCTATATCCTCTTGTTCAGCATATTAAATGATGTATCTTGTGTTTCACAATACAGAAGTTGTTACTCTCTGAAGTGGTTTTGAATTCTGGTAAAGTATTGTTGCTTGCAAATGAACTATCATGTACATATTCATGATATTATCTGAAAACTGGTAGATGAGGGTAAATGTCTTCTGCTTGAGCTTTACTGAGCCTCTTTTCAGGTTACTTACAGCGACTGTTGCTTGGCCTATCCCTGCAATCACATATCTTGGCATTATTCTATCAACCTTAGGTGCTGCTCTACAGAGCTTGACCGGTGCTCCCCGGCTTCTTGCAGCAATAGCTAATGATGATATTCTACCTGTCCTTAATTACTTCAAAGTGGCAGATGGAAATGAACCTCACGCCGCTACCCTGTTTACAGCCTTGATCTGTATCGGATGTGTAATCATTGGCAATCTGGACCTTATTACCCCGACTATCACAATGTTCTACCTCCTGTGCTATGGGGGCGTGAATTTGTCCTGCTTTCTTTTGGATCTGTTAGATGCTCCCAGTTGGCGTCCCCGATGGAAGTTTCACCACTGGAGTCTCTCTCTTTTGGGGGCTGTCATATGTATAGGTTAGTTTCCATGCCATACTACATAGAATTTGGTCTTTTGTGCAATTATATTACTGAAATACTCCCTAAGTTATGTTTCAGCTCTTTGCACAGCAATATATTCTGACTTAAATTTTCTACTGCAGTTATCATGTTTTTGATTTCTTGGGCATTCACAGTGATCTCTCTAGCCTTAGCAACACTCATATATTACTATGTAAGCATCAAAGGAAAAGCAGGCGACTGGGGTGATGGTTTTAAGAGTGCATACTTTCAGCTCGCTCTCCGTAGTCTGCGATCTTTAGGAGGTTTGTTTGCTTTTTTCCTTATAATACTCATTTCACATCTTTGATAACAGTATATAAAATCCTTTGCTCATTCATCAGACTTTCAAATGCAGCAAATCAGGTGCATCCCAAGAACTGGTACCCTATCCCCCTCATATTCTGCCGGCCATGGGGAAAGTTGCCGGAGAATGTGCCGTGCCATCCGAAACTTGCAGACTTTGCCAATTGTATGAAGAAGAAAGGCAGGGGAATGTCCATGTTCGTCTCTATCCTCGACGGTGACTATCAAGAATGTGCCGAGGATGCAAAGGTTGCCTGCAGGGCCCTTAGTACCTACATTGAATACAAACGATGTGAGGGAGTTGCAGAGATAGTCGTTGCGCCTAGCATGTCCGAAGGGTTTCGCGGAATTGTCCAGACTATGGGTCTCGGCAATCTAAAGCCCAACATCGTAGTGATGCGGTACCCTGAGATTTGGCGTCGGGAAAATCTAACTGAAATACCGGCCACTTTCGTTGGGATCATAAACGACTGCATTGTGGCGAACAAAGCAGTTGTCATTGTCAAGGGTCTCGACGAGTGGCCTAATGAATACCAAAGACAGTACGGGACCATCGATCTGTACTGGATTGTACGAGACGGTGGTCTGATGCTGCTTCTCTCCCAGCTCCTCCTCACGAAGGAAAGCTTTGAGAGCTGCAAGATTCAGGTTTTCTGCATCGCGGAGGAGGATTCAGATGCAGAGGAACTCAAGGCCGACGTCAAGAAGTTCCTCTACGACCTTCGCATGCAAGCAGAGGTGATTGTCATCTCGATGAAGTCGTGGGATCCCCAAGCGGAGCAGCAGCAGGACGAATCAGTCGAGGCATTCGCCTCCTCTCAGGAAAGAATCGGTGCTTATCTCAGCGAAATGAAGGAGAAAGCTCGGAAAGAAGGTGCTCCGTTGATGGCTGACGGGAAGCGGGTCGTCGTCAACGAGCAGCAAGTGGAGAAGTTCCTCTACACCACTCTGAAGCTGAACTCGACGATACTCCGATACTCGAGGATGGCTGCGGTGGTGCTCGTCAGTCTCCCTCCGCCGCCACTGAACCACCCTGCATATTTTTACATGGAGTATATGGATCTGTTGGTTGAGAATGTGCCCAGGCTTTTGATAGTGCGAGGATATCGTAGAGATGTTGTGACTTTGTTTACATAGTTTTCTATTTTTCTTTTTTTACTTTACCGTTATAGACTAATGAAAAGGAAAAAAATAGAAAGATATATTCTGCGATATGTTATTTTGATTCACTATCATCTCTTTGTATTTCGAACTAAAGCTGTGGCTAAAGCAAAATTTTGTTGATATATTATTGATAGTACTTTTGGGTGATTCGAATTAGATATAGAATCCAAACATTTTTGTTTCATTGTTTAAATGTGAAATATATTGAAAATTGTTTTTCTTTTTCGATTTCATATGCGTTTAAAAAAAAGGGATATTGGCCACTAATGAACTTTTAAAAAGTTGGATTTTTTAAAATTTGGCAATTAAGAATTTTACTCTAGTTTGTTATTTCTCACTCGCGAAAAGATTATGACAAATAATATCATGATACAGATTTTTTTCTAATTTTTCGACAAAGAGCTTCAAGTCATTCTATTTGAGAATAATTTTTTTTGAAGTACACCCACCAAAGTTGTTCTTCAATCTATTAATATAGTCGGAATTTTTCATTGGTAGAAAATAATAAACTCGAGTAAAGTTCGTGATATTATTTGTCAAGTTTAAAGTTCGTGTAAAAAAACCTAATTTTTTCAAAGTTCCATGATACCATTAGGCGTCCCTTAAAAAAATAAAAGTGTTTAGTTGATTAATTTGGAGTGAGAGGGAAACTTGAACCGACACCATTAGAGCATCCGCAATAGCGGATTTCCCGGCGGACGTCCGCTATTGCGACGTTTGAGGCGGATACGGACGTCGGCGGCGGACGTGAGGTCGTCCGTCCTGACGTTCACTATTGCGGTGACACGACGGACGTCCAATTTCTAATTTTTTTTAAACTCTATATATACTACGTTTGGGATGTATTTTTTTTATGAACTATGTATTTTTTTTATTTAATTATGTATGTTTTTTAAATAAAATGGTTGCATTTTCCCGCATTTGTGTTGAAATTTTAATTCCGTAAATTGTATATTTGTGAATTTAAGAATTTTTGTTATTGTTCTTGTCCTTGGGATGTCCGGTATTGTGCAGTGTGATGTCCTTATGACGTGACAGGATGTGTTTTTGAGATATCCACCTGCTTCTCCGTTCGGATGCTCTTATCCTCTCCTAGCCAACTAAATTAGACGTATCTCATTAATCTCAGCCCTTGATTTCAACCAAACAGATCTGAGACCGGTGGTTGCATTCAAAAACGAGTTTTGTAGAGAGAGATATATTATTCGATCTTAAATTTTCGATTTTCAGTTCTCACGGATGTGATTCCTCTTTTCTAGGGTTTCCGATTCTCAATTCTTTTCTTCTTTGTTTTCTTTTAGGGATCACCCGACTTCCGTCGGAGATTTAACATTTCGATCGAGATTCTAGTTTCTGATTTGTTTTTTTTGGCTTTAGCTCTTCTTCATTTCATTACTAATTTTGGAGAAAAAGCTGAGTCGATCTCGTCTGAAATGAACGAGAAAGGAACAATGATGAACCAGCAGCAGCTGATGAACATAAATCAAACTATGTTGAATGCAAGTCAAATGAATCCTCAGGTAACCAAATATATCCACAATAAACCCTTGGCAAATTTTCCAGTAATTTCTACACAAGCTGATTCGACTAATTTTGGACCTCAGATGGCTCCAATGAATCGGAGCTACGGAATGTGGGGGCCACAGCAGCAATTTCAAAACCCTAATTTGAGCTCCGACGCCATAAAACCTCCGCGTGCTGCCTTCAATAAGTCGTTAGGTCCTAGGAGCAATTGGAAGGGCAAAAGGGTAAATAAACCGAGGATGGAGCAGCGGCAGCAGCAACCTTTGATTAGCTCGGGTGGAATCGGTGGTAGTGGTGGCGGGAATTTAAATTTTAGGAACTATAACCCTCCGACTTTGAATGAGCTGCAGCATCAGAATCGGGTGAGGGCGAGGAAAACTTTTCCGAAAAAGAAGTTCAATAATCATATGAGTATGAATATGGGTGGTGATGGTGGGAGGTCTGCCCCATTTGCTCCTAGGAATACCACTTCCTTTCTGATTAGAGCGAAGAAAAGTGGTGGGATAGCACCGGTGGTTTCTCCATTTCCGGTGACCCCGTCTGTGTTGCCGACCCCAATCTTGTCCCCTTCCACCGAGGTTTTGGGGAACATGGCCAAGGAAGAGTGGGGGGTGGATGGTTATGGCTCGATGAAGGGGTTGATCAGGCTGAGATCTCTCGGGCATGAAGATGAGGAGGAAGATGAGGGTGAGTCGAGTGAGAGCGACGTGGAGGAGCATGTTGAGGTGGAGAGGAGGTTGGATCAAGATTTGAGTAGGTTTGAGATGATCTATGATCCGAATAGCGGCAGTGCTGGTGGGATAGAGTATCACAATGTGTTGGAGAATCGGGTTGATGATCAGGACACTCACATTGCACAGCTTGAAGAAGAGAACTTGAATCTCAAGGAGAGGCTGTTCTTGATGGAGGGGGAGTTGGGTGATCTGAGGAGGAGGTTGATGTTGCTAGAGAGGCGAGGGGGGCGAGTGGACGAGGAGGTTGTTGAGAATGAGTCTGGAAATGAGGGAGCGAGCAATGCGCATTCAACAGGGGAGAATGATGAACAAGATAGGTGTGAGGTTGGTGAAGGCGTTGAAGGTCGCGTTGGTGGTGGATTAGAAGCAGTAGTAGAAACTAGAGAGGTAAGTCGTGTGGAAGGGAGTTTGCAAAGTGGTGATGATGGTAATGTTAATGATTCTATTGTAGTAGATGATAAAGCTGGTGCTGAAGGAGAGACAGCAGAAAGTGTTGATGGTCAATCTTCTTCTAAACTTGTGGTTGAAGCAGATATTTGTATGTTGGAGAAAAAAAGAGAAACTTGATTGTTAGGAGAGAGAGAGATGGTGGTTTCTTGGCATGAATGAATGTAATTAGGCTTTGATTAGAGAGTTTTGAGTGTGTAAAGGTCTTCACGGGCTTGTGTTTATAATGAAAGTTTCCCAAATAAGTTCAGTCAAATTATACACAGCTGAGCTCGAGATTGCTCATGGCGGCACTTTCAAGTTAAAGAGATGACAGCAGATCCCTTCCTTGATGCACAAAATTTCTCAAACGATAAAAGAGTAGCACTTGTGAATGTAACTACATATGCATGTGTGTGATCGCTTGATGCGCAATCTGTACCCAATTTCCATTCTTTTTTTTTCTTTTTCTTTCATTTTTCTTTTCAAGTCTAATTTTGTTTGTGACTATTCAAAGTTAAATTACTAGAATATGATTTTAGGGTTTAATACATGTGATTTTTATTTTAATCATTTATTTTAAATATAGAATTATCATGTTTCAAATAAATATCTATGTACAAAATAATAAAAGAAATATAATACTCTCAGGAGAGTTTCTTTATTTTTAATCCATCTCATAAAAATATGTACTACTTTCTAATTTTGGACTCATTCTTCATTAATAATACTAGACTCTTTCTTCTCTAATAATATTTTACTCTTTTTTATCTCTCTTATTTTATGTATTAAAACTAGTGCTCAATTCCGGAAGGAAGTAAATGGTGGCGCCCTACTTCTATATAAATAGTTACACAGACAACAGGCTAGACTCAATACAAAATTAAGACCAAAAACAGAAACATATCATAGCGTTGGGCTAGGGGCAAACAGCGGGACCCCTGTTCGGGCAAAGTATACAAGGTATACTAACAAAAGTAATCTTATAAACATGACTAATTTTAATATATGATGGTGGGTCCATTTTATTTTGTTGTGAGTGTGGAGAAGGAAATGGATGTGTGTTTTGGAGTGGTGATCTACTCTGCGTTCCGATCATCAATAATATAGGACTCACTGGATTTTAGGGGTTGGATTGTTCATATTTGAAGCCGGATTTAGGAGCCGAACCGTCGATGGCCACAAAATAGATCCACTCCAAAATTCCATTCAAGTCTTTCTCTACAAACAAACTCTTTTTCCAATTGGATATGGCGGCCTATGCAGCCTTGGTTTCTCTTATGAATCTCATCGATGATATCGAGAATCATCCATGGCCTCCAATTTGTATCGACAAAAATCAAGTTGAATCTCTCACTCAGTTCTTTACCTTCTTGCAGGAATTTCTTCAACACTATATATCCCCTGTGGACGATGAAGATGAAGCAGATCCGTTGGAAATGCGAATAATGGAAGCAGCTTATGCAGCTGAAGATATTATCGAATCCTATATTGTTCACCTCGTTCAACTCAGTACACCCGCAGTAGAAAATGATCAAGCCACCTATGATTCTAGTGAAGAAGTGAGTTGTATCAACTTGTATCATGATCTACATCAAATGATTGAAGAAATGGATTTGATCAAGAAAGTGGCGATGGAGATCAATACGCGGAATCCTATCTCTCCATCGTCTGTTAATGTTTCTTCAACATCGTCTTCTTCAAGTGGCAGTAGAATCATGGTGTGCTCGGAAGATCTCTTAAATGGGATCATGGAAAAGCTCGTTGGCGGCCAGCCAAGCCGCCAAGTCATCCCCATTGTAGGGATGGGAGGAATTGGTAAGACCACTCTAGCCAAAACTGTCTATTCAAAACCACTTATTAAAGAATATTTTGATATTCGTGTTTGGGCTACAATTTCTCTACGTTACAACATAACAAAAATTCTTAGTGAACTTCTTTCGCGGAAGGGGGAAGAAAGTGGAATGCGTGAAGATGAACTAGGATTAGAGCTGTATCAATATTTATACGGTAGAAGGTTTTTGATTGTGTTGGATGATATGTGGAGTAGTGATGCGTGGGATAAGATACAACGTTTCTTTCCTGACAATCAGAATGGTAGTCGGATATTTGTGACGACTAGGCTATCGCAATTGAGTTCTCAACTCAACAAGGATTATAGCCTTCAAATGGAGTTTCTAGATGAGTTTCAAGGCTGGAATCTCTTCTCCAAAACTGTGTTTGGAGAGGAAAGTTGTCCACTCGAACTGGTGGAAATTGGAAAGGAAATTGTGGGAAATTGCAGAGGACTTCCTTTGTCAATTGTTGTTGTGGGAGGTCTTTTGAGAAAAATGGAGCTGACTCGAGGAAGTTGGGGATCAGTAAGGAAGAACTTAGCTTCGGTAGTGAATTTGGAGAATGATAAACATTGCTTGAGATTGTTGAAATTGAGCTATAACCAATTACCTGTTTATTTAAAGCCATGTTTTTTATGGATGGGAGTGTTTGAAGAAGACAATATAATCCGTGTCTCAAAACTTATCAGGTTATGGGTTTCGGAAGGATTTATAAAACCAGTGATGGGCAAGAGCTTGGAAACAGTTGCAAAAGGATTCTTGAAGGATTTAGTTGATAGAAATCTCATTCAAATTGATAAGTTGGGGTCTACAGGAAATATAAAGTGGTGCAAAATTCATGATTTGTTGAGAGACTTGTGCCTGAGAGAAAGTTCGAAATATGGGTTTTATGACGTGATAGGACAAGAAGGTATAAACAGGCAACGCCGTGTTGTTATACTCAGGAACACTTCTAAGAAGATGGTCATTGATGCAATGCAATCTATATCATACAATGCTCGTTCCGTTATCTGCGAACAAGGTGAAATCTTGTGTTGGCAGAATTTTAGATTGCTGAAGAGATTACATGTGTTAAGTCGGAGCAGTGTGGATGCCCTTGTGTTTAAATGTGTTAACTTGCGGCACCTTGATATTCATGCAGTTCGTAGCTTCCCCTCTCTACACTCGTCCGTTAATCGCTTCTGGAATCTGCATACGTTCATTGTTTATTGTTGGGATGAGTGGAATGCGCCTGTTGCAATTTGGAAAATGCCTCAGTTAAGGCATGTTAAGTTGCTCTATGGAGATGGTTTCTGGCTCGCGGATCCTCCAAGCGACGAGCAAGTTCATGTCATGGAAAATCTGCACACGCTCAAGGGAGTAAAGAATTTCAAATGTGATGAAGAGGTGGTTAAGAGAATCCCGAATATGAGGAAACTTCGAATAAAGTATTATAGCAGAGAACAAATCGATTATGGTCTTAGCAATATGAAATGTCTGTGTAAACTGGAATCCCTTAACATCTACTGCGATTATGAATTTCGAGGGGTTGCTTCTCTTTGTAAGCTTACCTTTCCACAATCCCTCAAGAGTTTGAGTCTTTGGATGGAAAGTGAGTTCGAATGGGAGTACTTGTTGGAAAACATCGGTTTCTTACCCCGTCTCGAGAAGCTCAAATTGTACCAAGGATGCTTCAGAGAAGGCAAGTGGGAAATAGCTGAAGGCCAGTTCTTGTCCCTCAAATACTTAGAACTGAGTTGTGGTGCTTTGGAGCATTGGACGACGCAAGAGAGCTCCATTTTTCCGCGCCTTGAGCAACTTCTTCTTAATGGCTCGGAAAAGTTGGAGGAGATCCCTTTTCAAATTGGAAACATACCCACACTGCAAAAAATTAAGTTATACTACTGCAGCAAATCTGTGGTGCTGTCAGCAAAAAACATAGTTGATGAACAAGTTGAGTTCCAAGGTGAACAACTTTCCTTCCGTGTGGAGGTTTTGGTCACGAGGGCCGACGAAGAACTGCAGAGCTTGGCAGGTCCGAACTTTAAAGTTTATAGTCAAAAAGATCTCGATTTGGAATCGGGATATAAATAGGAAGTCAAGTATTTGTATGTGAAGAACATTCTTCTTTTGTAGATATAAAGTTTAATGTTTTATATATTCTTTTTCAAACATTCAAGGCAATGCAGATGCATACTATTTTTGTAGTGAATTAAAAGATCGGAATTCAATCGATTTAAAACCTAGATATTGTAATAGAATTTTCAATTGCAACGAAATTGTCAAGTTACTGAACAAAAATGACCAATTTCCATAAACGGAACATTCAAAAGAGACAAAAATAGGACTAAGAATCAACAATTAACTGCCACATCCTCTCTACTCCATTTCCAGATTTGGACATATTCACTGCCACATTCCATGCTGCTCACACTCTCTTCCCCTCTCCTAAATATCGCAATCTGGGACGCAAACCCGGGCTCAACATCAGCAGTGCCCCCAACGCCACTGAATTCGACAGAGTAGTTGTGCTTCGCGGCCAGCTCAGACGCCCAGTGCTGAAACTGGGCTCTGGTCCATTCGAATTTGTGATCATGATTTCGGAATTTGCATGCCTGCGCCTGGTTCTTTTCATCCGGATCATCTTCTTGGCTGTGCGGCGTGCATCCCTGGAGGATCACATTGTACTCGTAGTTTGGGGTGGAGACGATGAGGATCTTGGGGGCGAACAAGCTCAGCACTACATTGCCAAATAAGCATGCTTCTTCTTCCTCCATATGTTCAATCACCTGTATACAATGCATCACACTTTACAACGTTTATGGAACCAGAAAGACGTGAATCGCATAGTTCAGAAGAGAGAAACAAGTTACCTCCAAGCAAGTTGCAATGTCGAATCCATGTAGCTGAGGATCAAATTCCGTGATGTTTCCGTAATAAAGAGCTGCAGATTTCATCTCGCTAGTCGGCTCATTGGGATCTAATAAACTGTTTAACTTTGAGTGGACCAACTGCAATGGTAGAAAGGTATTCGTCAAAAGAAGAAAAGACAGACGCATGTAAAACCTAAAGTAAGCGTGAAACGTCACCTTGGCTGCTTTTGCAAGACCTCGGTGTGAAAGATCAACACCGGCAATTTTCTCCAGTGAAGTAGGATAAGACAGCAAGGAATCCAATAAACTTCCAGAACCACAACCAAAATCAACCTGCAATTGTAGCGGATATTAAGTGTCAAGCCCCTAAACATCACCTACATGGAAAAATTTTGCTAAAGTGCAGTTTATACCAAAGAAACTGCAGAAGATTGTCTAATTTGGCATACAGCAAATTCAACGCGCTGCTTGGACAGAGGGGGGCTAAATAGGGCTTGCTCCATTCGATCTTCTAATGGTTCTGTCACCTGCAATAAAGTAACACAGTACTCCAATTTGCAGCTTCCTGCCAATAATTTCATTAATCTCAGGGTGCAAAACATGAACACGGACGTGAAGTGTCTTAATGCCTTAAACTACAACGTACTTGGAGACAATAAGGATAGAGTTTTTGCAGAATCCCCAGATGCAGCCAAAATCAACTCACTGAGAGGCAACTCCACTGTGAAATATGCCGACTGGCCAACAGCCATCTTTTCCACAGCTGCGTCCAGATGAGGCAATACAGCTTGATTACCGACTTCAAACTCAAACTCTTCACAGCTTTCAATATATTCTTTAGTGCTGTCTCCTTCTCCTAACAATGAGACTGTGTAGTTTATGCATGCTAAACAGCCATTAGCTGGAGTTACTCCCGAATTTTGACCCTCTAGATTGTTAAAAGTTGTATTGGAAACTTGCGTTATGGTGGTTCCAGATCTGTGCACGGAGTGGCATAGCGAGAATCCCTTAACGAAGTTGTGAGTAAACTGAATATCAAACTTTTTTGCTAATAAGCCCAACTCCTCTGCAGACAAGTCTGGTTTTTCAAAAAATATGTCCAGCCAGCGTAGGACTTTCAAAGCAACACTTTGCACAGCATCCGTCTGCTTCCGATAAGACTCTTGTGGTGAGCATTCTAAAAGAAGTTCTTGATTTTTGGAATATATCTTTATATTACAACTAATAGCTCCAGTTGGTGCAGCAGCAATGCCCAATTCACTTTTTTCCTTCTTGCTCAACTCTGTCGCTTTCAAATTTTTGCGAGATCCAGGTAAATTTACTGATGAATCCAGCATGCTACTTTGAGTAGAGAAGACAGGTTCGGAAAGATGGTGAGAGCGGCAAAATGCACAAAGTATGTCTCTGGGAAACGAACCTCTCCAATTGCTTTTCGTTGTGAATGCTAAAGGTAACTGAGCAGCAAGAATTGCATCTCTAGATACCTTGTATGGTCCACTCGGTATCTTACTGACAAAATTTCTAGGCAAAAGGGAAAAAAGAAACCTAAATTAAACACAAAAAAATTCCAAGGTGCATTTAAAGGAGTTGTACAGCATGAAAATAAAACAAATAATATTCAGAAAAGAATGAAGAATAGTGATGTGTATCACTACTTCTCTACCTATAATATGAGCACAGTGAAATGGCTTCATGTGAAAGATCGGTGGACTTCCATGCGTAACCTATAGAAGCCAGAATTGCATCACCGTGTATCTCTTGGCCAGCAAAATAAGTTGCCCTTATGTTTAGAGATCCTTCGACATGGCTAGCTTGTTTGGTTAGAGGCTCTGACAAGTTTTCAAAGAGTCGCTTTGGAGTGGAGGAATATATTCTCATTTCAGATGAAGCTTTGCCGATCGTTCTGCAAAACGATACAATAGAATATATTTACTGAGAATAAAGCAAGAATTTCTCAATTTTGTAAATCATAAATTATGCACTTTCATGTCAGGCGTATTTCACAAGAGATAATGAATTCTACTTACGGTCCAGATTCCTTCTAATTCATTATTGTTATTTTATGAAGACTCAGATCTGACATCAAAAAGACATTAGTAATATCTTACCTGGATATTATAATATCCGAAGCCCCCGGCAAACTTAGTGCTTGGGCAATAACATCAAGGTAATAACCAGTTGCAGAAATGTTAAGTTTCAAAGGTTCAACAGCTTTCTCACATGAAACTGGAATGAGTATCACATCAAGTGGAATGCTTTCCGACAGGCTCGCTTCATGGTTTATTGAAGATATAATCTCTGGTAAATATAAATTTCTCCTCTGTACCGAAAGTCGATCATCAGATACGATGACTAAATCAGACAGTTTGGCTGCTGCCCGTGAAACTAGAGACATCACCAGCAGCGAATTCATCTCAGCAGCAGGATTTATGAATTTGCATATGCTAGTAGTCGTCTTTGCATCATAGACTGCGATTACTGAAACTGGAACGAAACCATTGAAATGACCATCTCTTCTCAAAGCTGCTCTGAAGTGATTACTGAGTGGATTGGGAAATGAAAGAAACTTCATAGTTCCCAAAGACATGGGAAATAAAGTGGCAAAAGAGGAAAATGAAAGAAAATAATTTAGTAAAATTAATCGTGAAGTAAAATGCATAGCTTTAAACAACAATGACAAAAAGTATTCTGCAGTGCAGTTTTCAGCAAACTTCATTGAAAGCTTGATATAGCTACTGGCCCCAAAAACAATTTTATATGGAAATTATTACTTCCAAACTGCATTACCACAACATACCTCATTTGCAAAGAGGAAAGCAACACGACCAGCTAAATCATCCCAAGCTTCCTGCATGGTGGGATTATATTCCTTTTGACGGAGGCCCAGCTGCAGGACAAAATTTATATTGACAAGGGTAATGAGAGCTTTTACTGTGAATTGCAGGGCAAAATGATTTAATACAAGTACAACAAAAATGGAAATTGCAAGACTGAATAATAATAATAGATATATAAAGAGATCATAAAGATCATTACTCGGTCTATTGGTGAAGAGGCAGAATAAGAATCTTTTTCTATTTGGTAAGATGAGTTCGTCTCAGTACAACCAAACTGCTCAATTGCATTATGATTTACCATAAAAAGATAAAGAAATAAATACTAGTTCCACTATGCAAGTGATCAAAGTAAGAATCTAGATTAGTTTATATCAAGAGCCAACTCCTTGTTGACTAAATAAGCATGAGGTTATAAATTACTACTCCATATGCACCACGTATTCAATAAACAATTATATAAATAGACAGTTTACGAAAAGAATACAGGATACCTTTTCTATGGCCTTCTCTGCAGCTGATTGTTCAGCTTCCCTTTTCTTTTTAAATGTATCAGAGACAACAGTAGTTTCCGGAAGATGCAGAATGCAACGGTAGAGACATGGTGGCGCCTTCTGTGTGATGACGAGCCCGGGACATCCATTTTCTGGTGTAACTTGAACTTCTTCAACCTTGTAGGAGGCCTTGTCACCATACTTTTGGTGTATGATCGCCTTAGGTGACAATGATGACATCTTCAAAGGATTAGCTTGGGGTTTTCCTGCTTCTATCATTTTCCCAACAGCAGATAAAATGATTGATACAATCTATATAACAGTAGGTGGAGTGGTATGAGAAGTAAAAACAGACCACTCAAAGAAACAAAAATGTCATTGCTTATACACTCAACACACAAGTTCATATCTTGTTAATACAAATGACCAAATTATGTACAAAGTGAAGCTCATTGTTTCCAAAAAGGCGACCCTCAGCAAGAAAAGCATCGCATGCCTTTAGCGAAAAACACGAGCAAAATTATGACTTATTTTATTGTCTCAACTTCCATCTTCAGGCAGAATGCCAGCTTATGAAGAAGAGCCGATGTTCCATTAAAGAACCAAAACAAAACTTAATCCCGCATAGAACTAAGACGTGAAATTACATCGAAAAACCATCCCCACACGTTCCTGGCAAAATTACATTCTTCCACCAATACTATCCCTATCAGAAAACTAATACAGTAACATTAGTTTAAAACATGCAAAAGAACTTTACTATCAATTAGACATTCAATCATACTTCAAAATCAACATCAAAATTCCATAATGCAAATCAAACAAAATGTCCCCACAATTTACTAGTATACGATCAAAATCAGGGCTAACCAAAAATGAAATACATAATCAGCGGTAAAAAGCACAGCACATAATCTACTACTCTTCCACTTTTTTCTGCCGAGATTGACAATAGCACCGATTAAATTTCAAATAAAACACGCCATTTCCACTCAATCCAGAAAATCGCAGCAACTAACGACGGTTAGCATCGATATCAGGACATTAGGTTGAAACTCCAACTTCAAAACACGAAGATTCCCCCCAAAAGTGCAATTTTTGCCCTATTTTTCACCCCAAAAAAAAGCTCACGATCAAACCATAAAACAGTGTGTCACTGTCAATCAATACCTTAACATCAACAATGCTCACTCATTCAAGCTTCTATGTTTACCTGAAGTAAATGGAATTACAACAAAGAGACTCAGGTGTGTTTTTGTGTGTGAGAGAGAGAGAGAATAAAGGCAAAAATTCTGTGATTTGGCGGAAATGTGTGGGTTTTGGGTTTATGACTGAATTTCTCACCACCTCTTTCCTTTTCTTCTATCCTTGACTCACTGTGGACTATACTTCTTTGTAGTAACTTAATTTAATTTTTAAAATTAAATTACTAAAATAGTCTAGAGGCGATTGGATTCTTGCATTTATGATACGTAAATAATTAAATTATGAAAATAGTCTATAGACATTGAATTCTTATATTTATGGTGCCTATTTTATTTTATTAGTCAAAATAGTTCCTCGGTATCGAAAGTAATCACATTTGAATTTATCTATGCATTATTTTTATTTTATTTTTTTGCCTTAGGGATTGGTATTTTGTTAATTTCATTCTCAGATTTTATTTTTACTATTTAATTTTCTTTTTCTTCTTTCAACTATTTTCATTCTTCCTTCTCGTAACTAGTTATCAATAAATTTAGGAAAGATTGAGATCTCTTTTAATAAACCAATAAATATATCAGTTTCTACTGAAAGCAATGTTTTAAAAATCGGACCGAACCGGCCGGTTCGACCGGTCGGACCGCGAACCGGTAGGTAGTCCGGTCTGGTTCACCCCTTTAAATCACCACTGCATTGAACAGCCATGAACCGGTGGAACCGGACGGTCGGACCGGTTGGACCGTGGACCGGAAACCGATTTTCTATTTTTTTTTCAAAATTTTTTAAAATTTGTTGTTGGTAGAGGTTGAACTCATGACCTCTCTTCTAGTTAAGAAGACCTCTACCACTCCACCACATGGGCTCATTTAACAATTTGAACATTAAATATTTTTATACATTAAACATTAATTTTATCTACAAAAACTAATAATTCATTTTAATTTTATTATTCTTTAATATAATTGTTAATTATAATATATATATATAATTATCATCCTTTATATTTTAATGATGCTCTACTTACCACCTATATTATTATTAGTACCATATAAGATTCATTATTTATTATAAATAAATTTTTTATATTACATACTTAATTTATATACCCTAGCTATTGACATTAATGAATAATCTTATCTAAACTAATTAATAAGTACTTAATTCGTATTTAATTATATATTATTTTACGAAATAAATTTTCTTAAATTAATATAAACATTATCTATTTTAATACATGAAATATTAAATTTTTTATCTAGACTAACTCATATTAAATATATATATATATATATGCGAATATATTTACTAAATTTTAATATTATTTATATTTATACATCACTAATTATCTATAAGGTTTAATGTTTTGTGATATATTATTAATTGTAAATCATTTACTAAATTTAATATATTTTTATATATATTTGCAACAGTAAAACGGTTAGACCGATGGTTCGATCGGTTGGACCGGTTGAACCGTGAACCAGTAACGTCGCCGGTTCGCTTGCCGGTCCGATTTTTAAAACATTGACTGAAAGTCTATAGCGTTGGAGCGACAGCAGTTGCTAGTGCAAATTGTTATATCATGTACTCTGACAAATGCCCTACATGATCTTTCATATTTTTAAAATGATGAAATTTTATTTTATAAATGCATCACTCTTTTATGAATTTATATGTACTCTACATGTATTGATTTTATAATTTGGTGCTTCTTATTTCTAAGTTTTATGAACACATTTATTTTGTTATGTAATATTACTATGTGTTATCACTTAGAGCATTCACAATAGAAGGGCCCTCCAAGGGTCCTTCCATTCCACGTCAGCATTTTACCCAAGGGTCTATCTCCCTGCAATGGAAGGGCCATTCCAAAGGGCCTATCCCACTTCCATTTCATTTCCACGTCATCACTATTTTGTTTTAATTTTTTTGCACTTCTATATTTAATATGTTATCAAATTAAATAAATTTAAATGTAAAATATTAATACGCAAAAATCTTTGTTGTATTACAATATTGAAAAGAAGAATACAACGAGATGCAAATTTAAATAAAACTAGAGAGAGAAAATTTATTAAAAATGAGAGAAGAAAAAGATTATGGTGTGGGAAATGGAATGAAGGGGATGGAGTATTTATATTAAAAAATATGGAATACAAAAATAAAAAAATAAAAAATAAAAAAAGAAATTGGGATCGGCCTGGGCCGTGCCAACGGCCATATTGGAAGGGCCTTTGATAGGCCTTCCTTCTTCTTGTAATGGTTGGCCGATGGGCCGATAGGGAAGGCCTCTCCATCGGCCAACCACTGTGAATACTCTTATCAACATAAAATATGGCTGGATGTGTCTATCTTGAAGGAATAAAGTGTAATAATGGAGTGCTCATTTCAGTTGGAAGAAGAAGAGAAGAAGAAGGAAGCTCGGCTTTGAGCTCGGCTTTGAGTTCGGCTTTGAGCCGAGAAGACAGTTGGTCTTGAGTCGAGAAGCAAAGGAGTTCGGTTTGTGTACCGAGAAAGGAGTTCGGTTTGTGAACCGAGAAGGGAGCTCGGTTGTGAGCCGAAGAGAGTGCTCGGTTGTGAGCCGAAAAGAAAGTTCGGTCTTGAGTCAAGAATAGAGTTCGTCTTGAGCCGAAAAAGAAGAAGCAACAGTTCGGTCTTGAACCGAGAAGAAAGTTCGGCCTAGAGAAACTAGCCGTTGGTGCAGCAGTTAGTTAGCCGAGATGTAGCAGTTATTCTTCTTGCTTTCTTGATTCTTCTTGTAGTTAGTTAGTAGCAGTTGCTACTTGATTGTAGAGCTTTAAATAGCTCAAAACCATGTACGTAGTTAGTAGTGAAAGTCAATAAAGAGTTTTCAAGTTTTCTCTCCAAGATTACCATCTTCGATACTCTAAGTGTGAGTGTGTGTTCTTCTGCATTGTGAGTTATCATACAACTGTGAGTGTGTGTGTGATTCACCTGAGTGTGTGAAAGTCTTGTGCGTATTGAATCCCAACAAGTGGCGCCGTCTGTGGGAAGGGGATATTGAAGCTGATTTGCAGAGGATCAAACGGTTTCAGAGATGGCAGCAAGGCTTGATGCAGAAAAGTTCACAGGCAAGAATGATTATAGCCTGTGGAAGATGAAGATGAAGGCGGTCTTGATTCAACAAGGCTTGGCCGCAGTTCTTGCAAATACAGAAGAGAAAGGAAAGGCTCCAATGCTTGATGATAAAGCTCAGGCAAAGATGGAGGAGATGCAGCTCAAGGCACATTCTGCAGTGATTCTGTGCCTTGGAGATAAGGTCTTGAGGGAAGTTCAAGAAGCCAAGACTGCGGTGGAGATCTTGAACAGGTTAGATGAAGTTTACCTGGCAAAATCTTTGGCTAACCGGCTGTATCTCAAGAAGAGGCTCTATGCCTATAGTTTTTCTGGTGAAAAATCTATCATAGAGCAGTTGGAGGAGTTCAATAAGATCATTGATGATCTGGGCTCTGTGGATGTTAAAATTTCAGATGAAGACAAGGCCATTCTTACATTGAATGCCTTGCCTAGCTCGTATGACCAGTTGAGTGATGCAATTATCTATGGCAGAGATAAGCCTATCACCTATGCAGAAGTCTACTCGGCCTTGATGGCTAAGGAACTCCAGAAGACTACCAGCAGAAGCTCTGCAAGCTCCAATGTTCAAGCAGCAGAGGCCTTGAATGTGAAGAAGTTCAAAAAACAGAACTTCAAGAAAAAGTTTGAGGGCTCTAAACCCTCAAGTTCTGATGCTCAGAAGGAAACCAGAGCATGTTTTTGGTGCAAGAAACCAGGGCACTTGAAGAAGGACTGCCATGCCTGGAAGAGAAAACTAGCCTCTGAGGGCCACAACACTTCTGATTGTGTAGAGAGTACTGATCCCCCTGCTCAACTTATGAATGTAAGTGATAATGGGATCAGTCACAGGTGGATAATGGACTCAGGGTGCAGCTTCCATATGTGCCCCAACAAATCTTGGTTTCATGAACTTCAGGAAGCATCAGGGACTGTAGTTCTTGGAAATAACCATGTGTGTCAGATCAAAGGGATAGGGAAAGTGAAGCTAAGTTTGCAAGATGGCTCTATAAAGATCCTAACTGGGGTGAGGTATATTCCGGAAGTGAAAAGAAATCTCATCTCATTGGGAATGCTGGAGGAGAAAGGATTCACCATATTGATGAGTCAGGGAAAGATGCTTGTGAAATCTGGGAATGCAGTGATGATGGAGGCTGACAGAGAGCACATTCTCTATTATCTGAAGGCTAAGGCTGTTGATGGAGAAAGCAATGCAGTGTCAGATGATTCCATAATGCTATGGCACAAGAGATTGGGCCATCCAGCAGAAGGAAGCTTGAAAGAACTCATCAAGAAGGGCCTGATCTCTGGAGATTTCAACAAGATGGACCCCTGTGAGCAGTGTATACTTGGAAAAGCAAAGAAGGCACCCTATCCTACAGGTATTCACTCTTCTACAGCCCCATTAGACTACATACACAGTGATCTCTGGGGCCCTTCACCTGTAAGCTCAATTGGTGGTGGGAAATACTACCTTGCTATTATTGATGACTACACTAGGAAACTGTGGGTGTATATACTGAAAGAAAAATCAGAGACATTCACAAAATTCAAGATATGGTGTAAAGAGGTGGAGCTAGAGAAGGGAAGGAGTGTTAAATGCCTAAGAACTGACAATGGCTTGGAATTCCTGTCTACTGAGTTTGATCTGTTTTGCAAAGAGAAGGGTATGAAGAGGCACCGCACTGTTCCTGGTAACCCCCAGCAAAATGGTGTTGTGGAGAGGATGAATAGGACTATCCTAGAGAGAGTAAGGTGCTTGTTACTCAGTTCTGGTCTGAGCAACAGATTTTGGGGAGAGGCTGTGTATACAGCAGCCTATCTCATAAATAAGTGTCCATCTACTGCCCTTAAGTCTGAGACTCCTGATTACATGTGGTATGGAGCCCATAGTGACTACTCAAAATACAAGGTGTTTGGGTGTGCAGCCTATGCTCATGCTAGGCAAAGTAAGCTTGAGGCTAGGGCTCTAAAATGCATATTGCTGGGGTATCAGAGGGGTGTTAAGGGGTATAGGCTCTGGTGCATTGAGCCTGGTAGGCAGAAGGTGGTGGTGAGTAGGGATGTTGTGTTCTTGGAGGATCAGATGCCATACTTAAAAAGGAAGCTGGACTCCAATGAAGTTGAGAGTGATTTCCTCAAGGTGGAGCCAGTGGGACTTTGCCAAGGAGCAGGTGGAGCCTCTGACTCAGAAAGTGAGTCTGAACCAGAGGATGATGGTGCTCTAGCTCGAGGTAGAAAAATTGATGAGCCTACAGCAGATTCTGCCAGAGAGTACCAGATAGCAAGAGATAGAGGCAGAAGAAATACAAGACCACCTGAAAGGTTTTCTGATGTGGTCTACTATGCACTTTGTGCTGCTGAGGGCATTGATATTGCAGATCCTCTCACATATAAAGAAGCCATGAAGAGTAAAGACAGAGAAAGGTGGATTGAAGCCATGAATGAGGAAATGGAATCTTTACTCAAGAACAAAACATGGATTTTGGTGGATAAATCCAGACTGACTACAGATGGAAAAGAAAGGAGGCTGATCAGTTGTAAGTGGTTGTTTAAGAAAAAGATTGAGACCACTGATAAAGATAGAATCAGATTCAAGGCAAGGCTGGTGGCTAGGGGCTTCACACAGCAAGAAGGAATTGATTTCAATGAAGTATTTGCTCCAGTTGTTAAGCACACTTCGATTAGGATCTTGTTGGCAGTTGTGAACCAGCTAGACTGGGAGCTACAACAGCTTGATGTGAAGACAGCCTTCCTCAATGGGGATCTAGAGGAGACTATCTTTATGGAACAGCCCGAGGGCTATGTGAAGACTGGAGAAGAAGGCAAGGTGTGCCTGCTACAGAAAAGCCTTTATGGACTTAAGCAAAGTCCTAGACAGTGGAATAAGAAGTTTGATGCACAGATGAAGAAGATTGGCTTCTCCAAGTCAGAATATGATGATTGTATTTACATCAAGAAGGCAGGCAGGACTCCCATTGCCTACCTATTACTCTATGTGGATGATATGCTACTTGCAGGCCCTTCTATGACAGAAATTCAGAAAGTTAAACAAGATCTGAAGTCGAGCTTTGAAATGAAGGATCTAGGAGAGTCAAGGAAGATCCTAGGCATACATATTCAGAGAGATAGAGGCTGCAAGAAGCTGTGGATGCTGCAAACTGATTATATTGACAAAGTTATGCAGAGATTCAGAATGGAGAATGCTAAACCTGCCTCAACACCCTTGTCCCAGAGTTTCAGATTATCAAAGGAACAAGCTCCTAAAACTAAGCAAGAGACTGATGAGATGGAGGCTATCCCTTATGCTAGTGTTGTTGGGAGTATCATGTACACTATGATTTGTACAAGACCAGATCTTGCTCATGCTATCTCAGTGACTAGCAGATACATGGCAGACCCAGGGAAGGAGCATTGGAATGCTCTTAAATGGATATTGAGGTACATGAAGTCAACTAAGGACTGGGGGATTGTGTTCAATGGCTGGGAAGGTGGATCTGAGGAGGTTGTGCAGGGGTATTGTGATGCAGACTATGCTGCAAATCTGGACACCAGAAAGTCTCAAACAGGTTATTTGTTCACCATGTTTGGAACTGTGATCAGTTGGAAATCAGGTCTGCAGAGTGTAGTTGCTCTCTCAACTACAGAATCAGAGTATATAGCTCTCACTGCAGCTGTACAGGAGAGCTTTTGGATCCAGGGAGTAATTTCTGATTTTGGTTTTGACCAAGAAACAATGGTGATTCATTGTGACAGCAGCTCAGCTATATGCTTGGCTAAACATCCGGGTTTCCATGAAAGGAGCAAGCATATAGACATAAAGTTGCACTTTATTAGAGATGAGATTGAAAGGGGAAGGGTGAAGGTGGTTAAGATTAACACCTTGCACAATCCGGCAGATATGCTAACTAAATCTCTAAGTAGAGACAAGTTTGATCATTGCAAGAAGTTGATCAATGTTTGTGCGAGAACTGAGATGAGCCCTCAGGTGGAGAATTGTAATAATGGAGTGCTCATTTCAGTTGGAAGAAGAAGAGAAGAAGAAGGAAGCTCGGCTTTGAGCTCGGCTTTGAGTTCGGCTTTGAGCCGAGAAGACAGTTGGTCTTGAGCCGAGAAGCAAAGGAGTTCGGTTTGTGTACCGAGAAAGGAGTTCGGTTTGTGAACCGAGAAGGGAGCTCGGTTGTGAGCCGAAGAGAGTGCTCGGTTGTGAGCCGAAAAGAAAGTTCGGTCTTGAGTCAAGAATAGAGTTCGTCTTGAGCCGAAAAAGAAGAAGCAACAGTTCGGTCTTGAACCGAGAAGAAAGTTCGGCCTAGAGAAACTAGCCGTTGGTGCAGCAGTTAGTTAGCCGAGATGTAGCAGTTATTCTTCTTGCTTTCTTGATTCTTCTTGTAGTTAGTTAGTAGCAGTTGCTACTTGATTGTAGAGCTTTAAATAGCTCAAAACCATGTACGTAGTTAGTAGTGAAAGTCAATAAAGAGTTTTCAAGTTTTCTCTCCAAGATTACCATCTTCGATACTCTAAGTGTGAGTGTGTGTTCTTCTGCATTGTGAGTTATCATACAACTGTGAGTGTGTGTGTGATTCACCTGAGTGGGTGAAAGTCTTGTGCGTATTGAATCCCAACATAAAGAGTGATGGAATAATGGAGTAAAGGTATGAGAAATTCATTCTTTTATGGGTGCATGGGGCATTATTCTTTTATGCTAAAGTCATTATGATTAGTAGAAGTTTTACAAATATGATGTTAAGGTTTGCACTATATTTTGAAAGTCTAATTTTTCCAAATCAGAAGAAGAAGAAAAAGATAGTATCAGATTGTCATAGTCTCACTTTCTTAATTTGAATTTGCTTGTATATCTGACATGCTGCATTTCTCACAAAGATTTCCACAAAAAATTATTGTCTACAAATATCACAACTAAGGAAGTAAGTTGATCCAAACATGAAGAATTACAAAGAATTAAAAACCAAAACTAGATTGATGAAAGATCCTCATACACAGTCTTGATTCCAGGCCTCTCAGAAACAGACTTTATACACCTCAATGCTATACTAACAACCTCCTTCACCCCTTTCTCCACTGCAGGGTTGCCACTCGTCTCCGGTCCCAATGCAGCCTCGATGCACTCTGCTCCCCGGCCTTGGCCCACCCTCACCCGAACCCAATCCGTCAAGTCGACCCCTCCATCCTCGCCCGATACCACATCGCCCGCACTTTTACCAGTTAGCAGCTCCAGCATGATCACCCCAAAGGCGTACACATCCGACTTGAACGTGGGGACGGGCTTCTTCGATGCTGCCAGCTCCGGTGCTCTGTACCCTAGCACACCGGCATCAAGAATCTGCTCCAGGGTGCCTGACTGAGTCATCAGACGGTGCAGGCAGTAGTCAGCAACTCGCGCATTTAGATCAGGCCCGTCTAGGAGGATGTTTCTGGGCTTGAGGTTCCCGTGTGGGATGGCGCGGTCAAAATGGAGATAGTTGAGGCCGCGCGCAACATCAACAGCTATTTTCAGCCTCTGAGTCCAGCTCAACGGGGCGCCTTTTCTCCCCGGCCGATCTGCTAATCAGAAAACTAGTTAGGAAAACAACATATGCCACTTTTTCATTCAAAGACAGAAAATGTAGCATTTCTAGCAACCAAAAACAGGTCATTCCTAACAACTCAAACAGTGCAAGAGCAAGTACTAACACAAAGCAATCTTGATTTGTTTCACAATGAGACATGAACACTTGATTGAATGATAAGTAGGCTTTAACATGGCATGCTTATTTGAGGTACTTCAGCAGCACAACGAGTTGTAAAACGATAAGCAATTAGGGGTTGATCGATTGGCAGTACCGTATAGGAAGCTTGCAAGATTGCCAGGAGATATGTAGTCGGAGAGGATAAGCTTCTCGTGCTGCGTTGGACCCCAGTAGTAGCCTCTCAAGCCAACCACATTTGGATGTCTGATGTTGGCAAATTTCTTAGTTTCTCTAGCAAATTCTTTTCTCTGCTTTGCAACTCCTTCCCTCAGCCATTTCACAGTCAGCAAAAGCCCGTTATCCAGGCTCGCCTTGTAGGAAGTCCCGTGGCTGCTCCTCCCCAGGACTTCAGCCGGGGCCCTTGACAGCTCCTCGGACGTGAATGAAACCATTTCATCTAGAAAGGTCAGCTCACCACCCAATCTCTCAGGAGACTTTACATCCAATCTTGAAATGTTTTCTGCAGAGAATGAATCACCAGATTCGGGTGACCACGACAAGTTGCTGTTCTTCGAGGAGGAGAAGCTGGTTGCTGCTGCTGTTTTCTCGTCTG
The DNA here is from genome assembly GCF_004379255.2 of Salvia splendens. Taxonomy (NCBI): domain Eukaryota; kingdom Viridiplantae; phylum Streptophyta; class Magnoliopsida; order Lamiales; family Lamiaceae; genus Salvia; species Salvia splendens. The sequence continues at coordinate 7,046,765 of NC_056052.1, read as the reverse complement.
GGGTAACTTTGTCGGAAATTGATCCCTTTTGCGGTGTTATGACATCCTCTGCTGAGACGACCAAGCCACTAGCACGGTCCGTTCCACCAAAGCCAGAAAAGCTCGGAGAGTACAAACCCCTAGAGTCTTTGCTCCTGACATGTGGGGAACGCCTTCTTGATTTGCGTTTGTGAAGAATGAAAACAGCAAGAAGGATCAGGATGATCAGAGAAACAACACAAGCAGATATGATTGCAATCTTAATAGCCATACTCAAATGGTTCCTGCTTCCATTTCCTGAAGTAGTAGCATTACTGGAACTAGGTGGATTAGGGAACTGCAGCTGAGAATTCCCCGGGTAAAACGAAGATTGAGGGAACCTCCTCAGATTTTCTGGGACGACGCCAGAGAGATCATTGTACGAGACGTTGAGACTTTGGAGATTACTAGATAGATTACTAGGAAGTGGACCACTTAAATGATTTTCAGAAAGATCCAATGAGTTTAGGCCAGTGAGGTTACAAATTGAAGCAGGCACTGAGCCACTGAGATTGTTTCGTCCGAGATTGAGCACTTCAAGTCCAGAAAACAATCCGAACCCCTCGGGGAAGTGGCCGTTGAGGTGGTTACTCGAGAGGTCGAGAATTTGAAGACTCGATCCGCCAGAGAAAGGCGAAAGATCAATACCACCAGAAAGCTTATTACTATGCAGGTGAAGTTCTGCAAGAGTTGGTGATGTTAAAAGAGTGGTTAAAAGAGGTCCATCCAACTGATTGAAGCTGAGATCAAGTGTCACGAGTTTATGAAACGACGTGATAGCTTCTGGAAGAGACCCGTTTAAAGAATTGTGTGACAGATTCAGGTGATGCAGACGCAAGAATTGAGCAGTCACCTCCGGTATAGACCCTCCCAGCCGGTTTTGGCTGAGATCGACGACTTCCACGTTTCCCCATTTCAGCATCCTATTCAAGTCTCCCTCCAAAAGGTTATTCGAGAGATCAACAACAGCACAGCTTCCAGTCGAGAGTGGAAGTTCACCAGAAAGCACATTCGAGGAAACATTAAGGATTTGCAACGTAGTTGATGTAATAACACTAAGTGAACCTGTCAATTAAATCAACATCATCACAAGAAACACTCATTTAAGTAGGCCTCATTGATGAAGATATGAACAAATGAAATGAAAGATAGGTTTTGATGTGAATACCTGAGAGGTTGTTGCAGCTCAAGTCCAACTCTGTCAGCACCAATGAGTCGCCTTTTAAAAGCCCGTTAGGGAACGAACCAGTAAACATATTACTACCAAGTTTAAGCACTTCAAGATCATACACGAAGCTGAAGCCCGGCAGCTCCCCAGAGAGCTGATTGTAGCTCAAATCCAAGACCTTCAAGCTTCCAAAAGCCTCAGGGACGCCACCACCAATGTTTGATCCAGTGAACCGGTTGTGGCTGAGATTCAGGTGCTTCATGGATGGAGAGACGCCCCGTAGAAACTTCTCCTGGTCTTTAGCAGAACTCACAAGCAAATTGCCACTAAAATCAACATAACTAGCTGTGGTGAGTAGCAAAAGCTCTGGAGAAAGTTCACCATCAAGCATATTTCCATGGAAATCAATCACATCAAGTTCACTCATCATCTCAAACCCTTTTGGTATGCCTTTCACGAAGGCGTTCGATGAAAGATTGAGATAAACTAAGCCTTCCAGCCTTGCTAGAGACAACGGTAGTGGCCCGGATAGGGAGTTGTTGCTCAGGTCCAACGAACGGATAGAGGTGAGTCCAGCAATCGTGTCAGGAATCGAGCCAGAGAAATTGTTTCCAGCAAGCGAGAGACTCTGTAGCCGGGGTAGTTTGCCTATCTCTGATGGCAATGAGGAGTAAAACAGATTGCTTGAAACATCTAAATGCAAGAGTTTCTTGAAACTGCTGATATTCTCAGGCAACTTCCCAGAGATTGAATTGTTTGCAATTGAAAGCTTTTCAAGCTTTGTGAGATTTGCTAACACACTCAAATCCACATCTGCAGACAAGCCAAGATTGTCAAGAACAATGCCTATGACATCACCACTACTACCACAGATTACCCCATTCCAAGATGGACACCCCTTCACATTCTTATTGGACTCATTGCTCCAAGAACCAAGCACATAACCTGTCGGATCATGCCTGATTCCTTTCTTGAATTCGAGCAACGATAGAGAGTCCCGAGACGGGAGCTGCCCGAACACCGCAGAGAAACTAAAACAAACTAAAACAAGCCTAACTATACTCATCCTAAATCAATAATGTCACCACAAAGCAACAAGTACAACAGTATTCAATGAAAAATGCAACTTCTTAAACAGAATTTAAGAGCAATAAAAGTGCAGCAACGCCAAGAAAATACACCCAACACTATATATATTCAGAGATTTAGCAAAGATTTGAACTTTCTACTTCATAAAAGCTTCAAAAGGATACTAGTGCAAGTGGAGTAGTAAGTAGAGAAAATTTCCTACTTTTGCCACAAAATGGCCTTCAAACCTACACTGCAAATTAAAGACAATGAAAGCAATGGACCCATAAAAGCCCTTGGATCAAAAGCATGATTATGAGGGGAAAGAAAGATTCTAATAACACCACAAAAACCTCACAACCCTTTCTCTCTCTCTCTCTCTCAACTTGAAAGAAAATGAAATCCTTAATTATGGCGTTGGTACCATTGTTTAGAATTACTGATTGTTGAGTGATTAGCTTTATTACCAAACATGGAAAGGGAGCATTTAAACATGTTAAGGTGATACAGAAACACAAGAAAAGATCATGCAGGCTGCAGCTAGGCAAGTACATTGACAAAGGGGAATCTTGTCATGAATCTTTGTTTTTTATGTGTTGAAATTTTGTGGAGGGAAAAAAGGAATGTATATTTACCCGCCAAAAAAGAAGGGGAAATCATGTCATGGAATTATAAATCACTTAAAAATCCAAACTTTATTTTTGATGAAGACAACCGTAATCACCCTAGCTAGGCTGCTGATTCCCCCATCTATGGGGAATCGTGAGAGAGACCCCCACACCACACCAACATTTAGTATTCGAGCTGTATCATCTTCTCGGATTTTATACTCCTTCCTTTTTAATTTTGATTTCTTATGTTATAATTTGATAATAGAATTTTTAGTGTATAGCGTGATAAGCATTCCATAATCATAGCATATAATCCTTTTAAGCTATGCATTGAGATAAATAATGTTTTTTTCCTCACAATTTAGTTTTTAAAATAGGCATGATTGTCAAATAAATTAAACTTTCTTTATTAATCTAGTTTGTCCCATAACATTGGAAACTGGAATATATGATTCATAATTTTGGAAACTGGAATATAAAATTATAATTTTTCAATTTTCTGCAATTGTCCCATAAAAGTCAGAATCAAAATTGACGTAGCCTAAAACCACATTGTTACGGATAAATTGATAGTCTTTTAATTTTCTCTTAATATAGAGTTATGTCATTTTATCTGAAAAAATGATGCTTTGTTGTCATATCATATCTGATTTTGTCATACTATATTTTATTTTGACAGATATGGGACATTTGAGAAAATTAAAGAGTTAATATTTCAATTTGAAAAATTATGGATCAGATTAGAAATTAATAAAAAAAAAAAAAGTGGGATTTAAATGGCAATTAACCGAAAGGATGGCATCTGGTTTCTCAATATATCTTTGGTGCGAAGGGTTGCTAGTTTGTTCATGTAGAGCGATAAGGCCATCCACAACGCTGTTCCTATACCGTTCCTTAAACCACTATTTGAGGACCCCACTGTACTTTTTTACTCCATTCCTTAACTAAGGAACGGAACCTGCAACCCTCCGTTCCTTAACCGTTCCTTAACCGTTCCTTAAATTACTATTCATTCTATTTCAATTTTTATTTTTATTTCCAACTAAATTAAATTAAATAAACACACTTTATTAAAAAACAAACATACTTTATTAAAAAACAAACATACTTTATTAAAAAACACACAATATTAAAAAAAATTACAACTTAAACTTAAAAAAATTAAAAAAAACACACAATTCAAATCCTAAAAAAATAAAAAACACACAATAAAAAACACACAATTAAACGTGGGAAAATAAAAAAACTACTCCGCCGGCGAATCATCCTCCGGAGGCGGTCGAGGTTTAGGGGGAGGGGGAAGACCAAGTAGTCCTGCCATATGCACAATTCCGTTCCACCAGGCCGTGTATTGGGCGTACGAGAAGCGGGAAGTGTCCGCCATTGTGGCGGTTATGTACGCCACCATAAGTGTGTTCGAGCCTCCTTGTGAGCCCGATCCCGAGGCCGACTGGCTTGATTCTCCTCGGCCCTTCCTCGCTCTAGCCGCTTTCGCCGCCTTCGTCCCTTGCGGACGACGGCGCCCACGGCTAGATCCCTCGTACTCGGCGGCCGTAACCCCAACCTCCTGCGTGCCACGATCACTGGGCGCATCGGTGTCACCAGACGAGTACTGGCCGCTCGTCGTGTGCTTCGTCCGCTTTGAGGTTGATCCCGAGCTGGAGCGGACACCACCGGCCCACCTTTCCTCGTCCTTGACGAGCTGCCAAATATCAACATATTTGAACTGTACACCGGTGTCCTGGTGGAAGGCGCGCAAAGCCGCCCTCAGTATGTCGGCGCCCGAAGCTCCGCTTTGGTAGTGCGCCACTTCGGTGGAGTAGATCCCGCAGAATTTTTTGACCTGTAAATCGACTCGGCCAAAGTGAGCACGAAGCATTGTATATTTGCGCTTCCGGGCCCCTTTCGGCTTAGTCTCGTGGTAGACATCACGGACCTTTTCCCAGAAGCACTTGGCGGCTTGTTGGTTGCCGACGATGGGATCATATGAGACGGTGAGCCAGGCGGTGTACACCGCCTTTGTTTCTTCGTTGGTGTAGGGATGCCGGCCCAGATCCTCCGGCTCCTCCTCCTCATCCTCCTCGGGTGCCTCAGACGCAGCCCTGTAGCTTCCACCGCCTCGGCCTCCTCCCTGAGTGGGTTCAACGGGGATATCCTCCCGAATCTGGGACAAACCCTGGGAAAGCTGCGAGCGGGAGCCTCGAGCGTAGGCATCCACATCGAAAGTGGGTGGTTGGTACCCACCCGGCGTCGCCGACCCCTGCGTGCCCGGCGTCGATGACCCAGAACCACCAAGTGTGTTGTACATGGTCTCCCAATCGCCGAACGCGTTGAGATCCCACCCTCCGGCGCCGCCACCACCGTAATTGCCGTCGCCAGACATTTTTTGAAGAGATAGAATATGAAAATTGGAGAGAAATTGATGTTGATGTAGGAAGAATAGATGTGTAGTTGTGTATAAAATGAATGAATTAGGTGTATTTATAGAATAAGAAAATAAAAATAAAAATTAAAAAAATTAAGAAAAAGTTAAAAAAAACGGTAATGTTACCGTTTAAAAAATTTTTTTTTTTTTTTTAAAATTCGATTTTTATATAAAAAAATAATTATTGCGTCATTGCTGACGTGTCCCACTCGCGGGCCGGCGAGTGGGAAGCACGCACGCACGGGGATCGGCCACGTCGCCCAGGCGCGTGGCGGCTTGTTCCGTGCCGCGTTACGTGCCGACGGCACCCGGCACGGAATGGGAACGGGACGGGAGCGGAATGCAGCGCCGCAACGCGTTCCGCGGCGAAACCGTTCCGGCGGAACGGCACGCGGAACGCCGGCGGCACGCGTTGCGGGTGCTCTAATAGCATAGCAACATATGTATTAAATTATACATCATGCCATCATATTGAGCTCATACATAAATGTACATTTTATTTTTATTTTTAGATTGACCTCAAAACATGTCGTTTACTTAATACTAATTTATTTATACAGATACTACTATTTTAACTCGGTTTTGCAACAATGAACTCACCATGCAGGTAGGTACAAACAAAAGGAAAAATATCTAAAGCTATTATCATGTTACCCAATCTTTGCAAGTTCATTTATTCTTGATTTGCCTTGAATGCCTTTCATTCCATCTTTGAAAACACACAAAATAAATGTGGGACACATTAATTTAAATGTGAAGATGTGAAGATGTGGGCTCAATCATCACAATGAACGGCCTATGGTCCCACAATATAAGCTTGGGGTACAACCACAATCAATGTACATAGATAACAATTTAATCACCATATGGGAAATGCCCAACCACAATCAATGTACACACAACCAAAACTTTCACTTTTACTGCAAGGGGAAAATGTCACACTAAGCATACCCAAAACATACAGAGCGATTTAAGAAAATATAGAGATGATTATATCAATTTGGGATCAAGAAGCAAAACTAGTACAACACAGTATTTCTAATCAAGATCAAGAAATTTGTACTATACCCATGAACCAGATATAAGTTACAATAATAGTATCCAATTTCTCTACCTGGTAATGAAAAATGGGAAGGGGATGCGATAGAAAGTCTCACTTCTTCCCACCGCCAGAGACGTTGAACTTGAAGAAAATAATGTCCCCGTCCTGGACAACGTATGTCTTCCCTTCCTGCCGGTACTTCCCAGAGGCCTGTGCAAGAGATAAGTTCATCAAGTGTCCGATAATGGGGAAATGGTAACAAAAGGAGTGGCCATCAACCACAGAATTAAATACTCTACCTTCACCGCTGATTCACTTCCAAGTTCCTTTAGATCTTCGAATTTCATAACCTAAAATACAAGATAGGAAGGATAAGCAAAGAGGTTCCTAAGTCGAGAAAAAGATCTATTTCACAAAAGATCCATTAATATTTAACAACAAACTGATGATTGCAAACAATGGAGTCAAACAAAAAATTAAAGTCTATGGAGAAGATGCAGTAAAGAATATGGTACGTGTTTAGAAAGAGTAGAAGTAGTGCCCTTAGATAATCAGTTCCAGAATCCATCATAATGTGAATGAAAATTCAAGAGTTTGCTCATTGATGACGGTACAGAGAACATTTTTTATAAAATGATTTTTTTTAAAGAATGCCAGAAAATGATTAAAAAAAAGTCAACAAAAATGAGGTATCAACCTATACGTAGAATATAACCATGACATGACTGAAATAAAAGAAACAAACAACAGCTCCCCATGATTGGAGAAAAGTACCTCAGCACATATGAAACCTCTTTCAAAATCAGTGTGAATTGCTCCTGCAGCTTGAGGCGCTTTAGTCTGTCGACGAATTTGCCAACACTTTACCTGAAAGAGAGCAAGTTGGACGCATAGCCAGTAAATATTGTCAGAAGCTTAAGAATGACGAATGAAATGCAATATCTGAAGAGCTTCCTTAGTGCATCACAGAGGCAAATATGGCTAGACTGCACAAACTTCAACTTCTATTGGAGTAACTATAATTTGAATTATGGATTCACTCAAAAGTAGTGACTTACACTAAATAAAGCTAATAAACAACAGGGTACACAAGAACAATGTTATTTTCTAGTTGCTATAAATCATATAGAAAAATGTACTGTTACAATTATGGGAGTGAAAAAAAAAGTAGGTTGTAAAGTACCTCATCTGGCCCTGCAGTGAAAAAGTATATAAGATTAATGGCTGCAAATCCAGTCTTAATGATCTTTGGAAGAGCACTGTAACATAAGAAATTCAATATGAACCAATTAAATTACTAAAACAACACTCCAGTATCCAGTCTAGAAGTTAATTATGGATTATTCAAACTTAAACATTACTTCTTAAATAAAGAATGTTTTAAATATACTAACAGTTAAGGAAATGCTCCGTCACAGAAGGAATTTCTTTATTACATAAGAAAATATGCTTGGTTAGAGGGATCTGAATATCAATGGAGTTGAATTTTCAAAGATATTTACAGCATATATTTGAGATAAATCATTATTGCACCTACCTTTGGACCTTGTTTTCCTCACAATATTTAGCAGCTTCATCTGGGGATATATCAGCAAGATTCCTCTCAAGAGCACAGCTGAAAGGGATCATGATTTCACCACCATGCTCTTGCACCCTACATGATCAAATGAAACTCATGAAAGGCACGATGAAAAAGCAGGGCGCAACTGGAGAAGACCATGTGTGGGTGAGCAGGAAAAAAAGGTTTACATATACCAATGAGTTTATGTGAAGTTTCAAGGACAACAAAGAATTAGGGAATTGTAAACGGATGGAATGTACCAAGCATGGATCTTTGGGAGAAACTTGTTCTTTTTTCTTTGATAGTCTTTCTCACTCATGTTTACCTGTACGAAGTAACAATTGTAAGAATGAACAATGCTGGAGCTTATTCTAATGGAAAAGAGACATCTGCACAGATCTCGGTTCCAGTTCATCTTGTTCTTATATTTAATTAAGTATTAAATAGAATTCATTAATTAAATAGATATTACTTCTCATAATGATTATTTAAAAGTAATAAATAAAAGAAGCATCTTTCTTCAGTCTTCATTCACTAAAATTCTATAAGGTTTCCACTGAGAAGCAGAAGTTTAGCTACCAAAGTAAGTATGAGACTCAATAAACTGAAATTAATATTGCAGTGAAGCTGAGAGATTATTATACTAAAATTCAAAACAATAAACACCTTCATATTGGATTCACTTACTCACCAAGTAAACAACAGGCTTTGCAGTGAGCAACTGAAAAGTATTCAGTATCTCAACTTCAACAGCTTTCCAATCCACCAGGCGGACATCCTTTCCCTCATCCAAAGTTGCCTTGATCTAGTGAACCCAAAAATTCAAGATTTAGTACTACACCCTTGCTGAAGGTGATACTAAATTTCAACTATAGTCACAACAATAATTATCATAGCCCAATCACTATTTTAGTTAGCTTTGTATGAGGAGTAATCACTATTAGTTCAGTATTTATTTGCTCTTAAATGCTGACAATCACTACTTTGGTCAGTTGGGCATCAAGAATAGTTTTTATTTCACTTTTAGTTGGCAAATCATCACTATTGTATTACTATTCGCTTTTATTTGTCAATAATTAGTACAAACCCGCAGGCACAACTCGTGCTCAATTTTTAGTTGCTTGTCATTGCTCCTCTTCATGCTCTTCTCAAGATCTTCAATTCGCCTCTCCATGAACTCAATATCCTACCATAACATAAAACATTAATGTTCAAACCAGTAAAACCCGTTAAACATTGAATGAAAAGTTCTTGCATAGTCTTAAGACTCTTAACATCTACTAGCTCAAGCTTCAACATATTTCACTAACTGGTAAGAGAGCGGATAACCGTTTAAGTATCTAGAACCAAAATAAATAAACAGTGATAGTAGTAGTGGAACCAAACCTACCTTCAGACGTAGTTCTGCAGATATTGTCTCAAGATCCCTCACAGGATCCACCAAGTCATCAACATGGATAATATCGGGATCCTCAAATGCACCTAAAAGGTGAAACTCCATTAAGAAATTACATTCAAATAAAATGACAAAAAAAATTTCATGCAAAAACAGTGTCCTTTTTCACGATATAAGTAAGATGCTCTAAATGCCATGGACCATGCAGAGGCTTAAAACTAGCTAAATGCCATGATCAAGCTCCACATATAGGAAATCATGAAATAAATAAAAATTAAAAATATACTCCTAATATTCAAAATCACTCCCATGCATGTAAAGGGAAAATCTATAAGTAATAAGGTATCATATGGCATGTAAAATTCACAGATAAAGAAACAGCGCATTCTTCTCAAACTGTGGAAAATCAATACTATCAGTCTCGCATCACATTCAAAAGCTATTTGACAAATGAAAGATCCAAAGATATCAGCTTACGTAAAACATGAAAAATTCCATCAACGGCACGGATATGCGACAAGAAATTGTTCCCAAGTCCTTGTCCTTCATGAGCACCACGAACAAGTCCAGCAATATCATGAATTTCTAGGAAAGCTGATACCTACATCACAGAGATTAAAACTACCATTAATGAATCAAGAAGATACAGAATCCTACCCAAACACTGATAGAGAACCATTATGTATAAAGAACCTCGCTCTTCGGCTTGAAGAGTTGACATAGCCAGTCAAATCTCTCATCAGGAATATTCACTCGAGCCTCATTGGGCTCAATGGTACAGAAAGGAAAGTTTTCAGCCGGTATAGACAGCTTAGTCAGGGTATTGAATAGAGTCGATTTCCCTACGTTTGGCAACCCAACCTGAAAATACGTTCCAGTTAATAAATTACAAAATGCATTAAACTCTCCAAATGTTGCTACACTAGAAACGAATAGAGTTGAACAATTTAATTCTTCATTACTGAATATCAGGATTATCTCAAAAACTAAGATGTTTTAGAATTATTCAGCACCGATTCACCAATCATACAATTTAAGCTTTTTCCATTAATTCGAACCTCACCATACCGAATTAAGTGAGCACAAAATTCATCCTTAAAAAACATTTCCCTAACCAAACTATTCAATTAGAATCAACTGCATGAATATTCCTAGATTATGCGCTATCACTCTAATTTGATAAGATGAGCAGCTTCATCATTTAAAAATCAACCAATAGGTCAAACCAGTTTAAAAAGGGGATACTTACAATTCCAATCTTCAGGTGAGAAGAAAAACGTCCAAGAATCGGCCTCTCAGCTGGGGCTTCCTTCGATTTAGCTGCTTTCGGAGGCATTTCCGGCAATTTCCTAAACCTTAACTCCTGTTCGAGAAATTGCTGGATCAAAATGAGATGAATGACAGTAGAGATTTCAGTGGAGAAGTGCTCTAGGGTTTTTCAATTCAGAAATTGCCAAAAAAAAATATATTTTGGATCAGTGCAACCCAATTCAGCCCATAAAAAGGCCCAATTATTTTATAAAAAAAATCAAACGAATTTTGTTGTTATAAACCCATATTCGATTATGTTCAAAAAAAATGCTAACAGTAAAATCTTAAACAAATGTTAGTTAAATAAATACTGTTGTTAAACAAAAGCTTAAGTGAAAAAGATTTAAACACTGAAATATCACATTTGAGAATTGAGGTGTGCATTCTTTGATATTTAATCACATTTACGTATTTGGTAATTATAATATGGAGTATATTGTTTGGAATTGAGAAGATTAAAAGCAAAAATTAATGAAGCAATTACTTGACAACGTAATGGCCATATATGATAGGTGCGAGTAATCAACACATTGTAAATGTTTACGATAAGCGTTACAAACTACTCCATAAATAAGGCAAATATGCTGTCAAATTGCCAAGAGCACCAAATTCATGGAAAGGGAATGAACAAATAAGTGAGTCTTCCTTAATTTAATTGAACTAAACGAACATATGATTTACACGGGATCATTTACATAAGTTGATGAGAAATGGCTAACTAGAGGCATTGTTTGGCCTCGCACGCTGCAAAAAAAGGCTCTTGTCTTATCTACCTAGTAAACTTCTGGTTCAACTACCCGGTTGCTGTACACTGTAGGAGCTCGGATCGTCTGTCTCTATAGGAAGAGATCTGCACTCATTCGTTCAGAAGAAATAATTCACATTAAAATCAGCATTACGTTGTCAAATTGAAAATGAGATAAAACAAACAGAACCATATACTTGATTCTGGTAATGTAAATGCTATTAACAGTTACTATGTTATACTATCATCAATTTGAATCAAAATTAGCTCATTATTTTCAGTGCAATGAGCATGTTTTTTGTTCAAGATCACTATAGAAACTGCCTTTGGGTTAAACGCCCTTCTTACCTTGCCATGGAGTATATCATAACATTCTAGTAGATTCTCCACTTAATTCTCTCTTGACCAGCTCAAGAATCTCAATGACCTGCACTTATGCCATAACAAATTTATACTGGAAGTAGATTTGAGTTAGGAAGCAGTAGTCATTTATATGACACAAGGCAACTAGGTAAGGAATACTTCATAGCCAGTAATTTTTTCCAATGATCTATTCAAGAAGTTATACAAGATGCACATGAACAAATGAGATATAGTTATATATGGAAAAGGAAAATGATTTTTTTACTTACCCCAGGGTAATGTTTTAAAACCGGAGAATAATGATCAAGCGCAATATAGATTTTTTCAAGCAATCTCAACAAGGTATCCACCTCATCTCCCAAGAGATCAACCTGAAACAGAGAAGTGTATTCAATAAGTCAGACGGTCAGAAGCCTAAAGGGATTTCCCGAATTCAATAAGCACGTGACAACTTCCAATAATGGTGCAGCAGAATGCTGGACATGTTAGCATAAAGCAAAAATTAGCATAACCATAATATGTGATTTTGGCATCCCAAAGTAAAACATTATTATACGTAGTTACCTCGGACTCAGCCATTTTGAGATCAGTATTTCCCCTTTCTAGTTTCTGTTTGTACAGCAGCTCAGATCTTCTAAGTTCATTAGCCATCTCAGTAATAGCTTTCAATGGAGAATTGGCATCTTCCAGCCTGGCATTTGCATATTAGAGTGCAAATCATTTTACAATAAAAGGAATGAAAAAGTGACTTAGCTTTCACACGAGAAATTCCTATCCAAAATACTACTGAATAAAATAAAAAAAACTTATGACGTGCCAAAAACAGCATATTGATATCTTGTAAATAATGAAAAATTATACAAGCAATATACCACAAAACCATCTCCCTGAGATCTAAAGGGAAATTAGAACAAGAAAAAGATATACAAAAAGAGCATACTCTCAAGTGCACTGAAACTCATGAGAGATTGAAATCACACTGAAACATAAGGTTGCATGAAGTACCTTGAACTAGTGCTTTTTATTGCCCCTGATACTCTCCATTCAAATTCAGAAAAGAGTTTTGAGAATCTGTTGGCAGCCCTTTCCATTTCCTTTTTTATTGTAGTCTCCCTAGTTTCCCTTAATGATAACTTATCATGCAATTCTTGGATACGTGTAAATGTTGCGCTTTTCTCTATGTCGGCTTTGGTTAACACTGCTTCTGTTTGAGAAAGCTTTTGACCAAGCTTATTTATTTCTGATTTACATACTTCAATCTGATCTAATGCTTCTACATGTTTGAGCCGTAATGATTCCAAGTCTCTATTGCTCTCAGTAACCAGCTTCTGTTGCCGACTAGCATCTTCTCTAACAGTAATAAGGTCTGTTAAAGCAAGCTCAAACTGCTCCTTCTCTTTTGACAATGCCAATGACAAATCCATTTCTAACTTCTCTTTATCTTCCATTGCAAGTCTCAGATCTTGTATCTCCTGCTTTAATTTCTCCTTCTCCTCAACCTCCAGCATTAACTCATTTTCCTTTTCAAGAGATTTTCTCTCCAAACAAGCTACTTTTTCTTCATTGATAAGAACTTTCTGATTCAAGTTGTCCAGTTGTTTCCATGAATCCCTGATAATCTCTGTGAATAGCAATGCATTAAACCCTTGCATTAACAATGTTTCAATATCTGAATCTTCAATTCCATATTTGCTTGCAGTTTCAACAGGAATAGCAGCTTCCCTCAGAATGATATCATAAATTCCTCGAGTTATCAGCAACTCCATGTCCAAATCGACAGACCTGCGCCTGGTCTGTGCAATCTGTGCCCTGAGAACAGATTTATATATTTCTTCACCGAGTGAAGCTTTTATACATGATTCTTTCAAAGCACACCGGAGGCTTTCCACTAGCTTTAGAAGGTTTTTCTCAGCCAAAGAATGCTGCAAGATTTCTGAAGCCGCACTCGAAACCTGCTCTTTTAGACTCTTTACCTCATTTTCCTTGTCAATGAGACAACCTCTCAAGTGATGATTTTCAGATAGAAGACTCTCTAGTCTATGCTTCATATTTTCCCTACTCTGAAGACTTTTGGTCAATGCAGGAAATTGTTCATTTTCTGAGAGGAAGTTCTCCAATTTTGAACTAACTTGAGCAATCTTTTTCCTTAGTGCATCAAATTCTTCATATTTCATGTTTGCCACGAAAGACCCCTTCATTTTGAGGTATTCCCGTTTCAAACTGAAATAAATATCAGTCATCTGGTGTAGATCTGACTCATGATCTCTCTTAATTTTAGTAATACTGTTAGTAAAATAAGTCACCAATGCTTCTTTAGACATGTGTTTAAACAGCTGAAAATCATAGCTCTCTGCAACATGGACATTTGGTTCATCCACTGTCCCATTTTCTCCATAAAGTGAGGTTGGCCGAGTCACGTGGTTGCCGAAAGCCTTAGGGTGCAAATTGTCCAAATCATTAGATCCATGAGAAACTAACTCTGCTTCGGGCATGGAGAGTGACTTCTGAATTGCTTCCAACTTGGTCCCTAAAGAAGCTACATCATTGAACTTTTCAAGCCAATCCATGTTTTGTATTCCACAAAGTTGAAATTCTTGTTTCAACATGTTCTCCTCAAACTCCTTTGAAGAACTCGTAAACATTGTTTGTGTAGCTACATTCTGAACTTTTGCTAATAATTTATCACCCTGCTGACATTCACAAAATGAGATATCGGAGCAGAACAATAGATCATCCACCTTTTCGCATACAGTATCAAACTTTGTATTTAGGCATTGCAGCGTATTATTTACATCAACCCAGCTACCCGAATGCATCTCATCCAATATTCCACCCAAGCCGACCAACCCCGAACTGGTCTTCTTGGCCAGATTAGATCTTATAGCACACTCAATCTCTTTTTCAGCCTTCTTGAACTGCTCTCTCGCAAAATTCCTTAAACCATTCAATTCTTCCCTCATACTTTCACGTTTCTGGCAGACACAAGCTGAACAAGAAGATTTCCCAATATCATATTCTTTATGAGCCATTGGCAACCTTACATCCTCATATTTACCAAGACCCACCTCATAAGACTGCAATCTCTCCTTCAAACTAGTCATTTCCAGTTCCTGCGCAGCAATTCGTTCAGCACAGTCTTGCTCCACAGCAGTCACCATTCCCTTGATAACAGAATCACTTACCAACGGCAAAATCATTAACCGATCACTAATGTCTTCCCAATAATTCTCCCAATCCTCCAACACCACATCAGCTAAATTCCCATTCGCGTCTTCCGAAACACTGGTTCCTCTCGACCCATTCTCGCTGCATAATTTCCCCAACCCATTTCCACATGGAACGCCACATCCATACCCATTTGAAGTCCCACCATTCACCATCACCTCTCCACCCTCCATAACACAAATAAGCACATGAACATTCACCCTAAAATTAAAACACAAATCCAATAATCATAACATATTCAGCATTTCAGCTCAAACAAAAATCCAAAAATCCAATCACAAACCCAACAAAGCTAAAATCCTCCACGATACGCATAAAATCAGTTCAAAATACCGCAAAACAAAAGTAAAGGAAAAGTATACAGACTTACAAGTAAAAGTGTGGATGAACACGTTTCTCTCTCTACTTCGACAATTCCGCCCCGTAGTATCCTCCAATAGTAGTACCACCAGCTTTAAATACTAGTGTCTTCAAATACTAGTGTCTTTTCATATTTCTCACCGAAAATTCGAAATTGCAGTTACTAGGGTTTTGGTGAGTGGGAGATGAAGAGTTGAAATAATGGGGGAAAATATGAGCAGCAAATAGTAGGAAAGAGCGGGAGTGATTGCCAGTAACAAGATCCCTAATTAATACGTAATTTACGGAAGTTGCCATCATTTCATTTTGTATATGGGTTTTCATGCCGGGGGTAAATTCGGTAGGTAAAGTTTCTATATAGCTTCGTATATTAATTTTGTTGGTATTAGAAATTTTGAACGTGGAAGCACTAGAGATCTTCAAAATTATAGTACTATTACTATATTCAATATTCAACTCATATATGAAAAGTCTTACTACTAAGTTGGTATCTATAGCTATTATAATAAATATGTAAGTATAGAATTTATTGACTAGTAGCGTGATTGCTATACTTTGTCATTTTTATTTTACTTTTATAGTATTACCTTCTTATCAAGTTCTTATTAATACATAAATTTCATATGGTCCACACATACAAGGGCATGCACACATCATCATCATTCATGTAGCAACTTAATCATGCATTTGTAATAAACTTAAATTTGTGGCATGTCTAAATTTGAATTGATTGTGTCTAAAAAAAGGAATTGGTTCAAGAAAATATTGCATATATAAGGAAGGAATTTAATTCTACTTTTGTGATATTTGGCATTAACCATTTAGCAACCGTCTAGATAAAAAGCAGTGTGGATACTGCAAAACAACAAAATTTGTGGTAAGAAAATAAGGACTCTTGTGAAATATTATTCTCATAACCTTCTTTTATGTACTACTAATAAACTATGCTTATAATTTAATTATAAGTACTGCCATATATAATGGCAAATACAAATAAAATATCGTACATAATGAGATCACATAGTATTCCATATTATCTAGTTACTATATCAAAAGGAGTCTTTTTGGAAAATGAATATTATAACGAGTTTAAAATAAAAAATTTAACCTATACTATATGTGGAATTCGAATTTAGGAAATTTAGCTAAATAGTGTGTGCTTACAAAACGCCACTAATTAATTAAACTCTACAAAACCAATTACCAGCGGTGTTACGCATATATAGTCAGACAAAGAAGATTAAAAAAACTTGATCGAAAGCAACAGATTTTTAGTTCAGACAAACCATCAACATCTTATTTTGTTGTGTTTATTGTTTTCACCTAATTTTTATATATAGTTTTTTTAGGAATTGAGGATAGTTGAGGTAATTTACAGCTAGATTTTAAGTTGGTATGAAAAACAAAATGAGTTTACTG
Organism: Salvia splendens; assembly: GCF_004379255.2. NCBI lineage: Eukaryota > Viridiplantae > Streptophyta > Magnoliopsida > Lamiales > Lamiaceae > Salvia > Salvia splendens. Next base: position 7,030,053 of record NC_056052.1, on the reverse strand, counting down.
TCAAATTACTTTCATTATATTTTAATGATGTTTTGGAGTTAACTAAAGGTTTGTTAATTAATTGAGTAGAATGATTATTTGTTTACCTAATTATTCCATGCTTAAGTGGAGTGGCGCTTTACAGGTTGGATTCATAGTCTCTTCAATTCTATTTTATTTTATTTTATTTTTTGAGAGATCTTAGTCCCTATAATTACTAATCCAACGTTCAAAGCACATTCAATGCCAAATAATTTATATATGTATGTAAAAAATAGATTGATTGTGAACTCTTATTAACTTCGTCGCAAAAATTAACAAACTTGTAAATAACACGAGTTCTAATATACAATTAGTAAAGTAAAAGAAATATGAGAAAAAGTAAAAGAGAGGAGAAAAAAGTAGTGGAATGAGTGTTAATGGATTGGATGGTCAATATTATAAATGATGTGTATGATTATTATTTATTGAAAAACTTCTATATTTAGACTCTGTCTAATTTTGGGGAACGGCCCAAAATGGTCTAACTAGTCTTTTTTTGGGGGGGCACGAGAAAATAAATGAGTTTATAACAAAAACTTGTAGGAAACTTTATAACAAAACTTATGGGACTTCTAATACAATCGTAATTTGGGGTATTATATTCCAAGTGAGTGCAAATTTAAATTTTGTGACTATACTGTCTATTTAAATATAATACGATGTGTATCTAATTGTATTTTTCATTTTATTAAATATTGTATATAAAAAAGAGACTTAGGTGAAACACGTATATTAAAAATACTGCCTTTTTTCACCTTGGGATTTCTCCTTTCCTAATTCTAATTTATTTCGTTTCTCATCTCGTTATGCACTAAATTTTACTGGACAAAATCTGGGCATGAGACATAAGTTGTGCTCTGACTTGATCCCTCCTTAATTTCCCAGTTGTCGTCAAAGGAAAATTCTTCTACCACAACACAAATCTTCTTGGTATCTTAAACCTGCTCAACTCAAAAGATTTAAACAAAATTCTTCTCCCTCCTTTGCACGCCCGACAAGCCAAAGATTACCCTGCTCGTCTATACGGCCGATATCTCCCGTATCCGACCAGCCTTCATTGGCCGGGTTCGAACCCAACGAAGGAGGTAGGCCCCAGTAATAAAGCATTGTATGAGGACCCCTCATCAATATTCTCCCACCATCACAAGTCTCTTCAACACATAGTTTTAGTTCAACATGTGGGGCAGGTTTACCCACACAAACACCTCCTCTACTACTTAAGTTGGCCGTCTCAATGTCGTCCGATGGCAAGCGGCCGCTCTCTTTTGCTGGATCGTAAAGAGTCATGAATGTTAGAGACGAACACGCCTCTGTCATTCCTACATAAAAATCAAAGCATTGAAATTCTAATACCATCACGAGAACAGAGAATAAAGTAGAGAAGATGATGCAAACGCACCCTAAGCAGACAAAATCTTTGCTCTTGGAAAGACCTTAGCCGCTTGCTCAACAAGCTTGGCCGATAAACCACCACCTCCGTTCAAGATCTTCGACACCGACTCAATGCTTCCGGATCTTCGATTCATCCTACACGAGATTTTCAAACATGTCAACAAAATCTCGCTAACTAGAAAAGGAGCAACGACAAAAACCACATACAAATGGAAAGAGATGAAATCAGCCATCATAGTTGGAACAGTGATCAAAGAAGTGACACTGTGGTCTCTTATAGCTTCAATAGCCGATTCAGTCTCGAATTTTGGTGCTATGATGTGGCAGCCACCGGCCATCAACACGGCCAGGGCCGACGAGATCCCGCCTATGTGGCACAAAGGCGCAGTGTGCAAATACACCTGGTTGATAAGATTTGTGGATATCAGATTGTATGAGTGGAGAGTGCATAAATGGAGTATAGGAAAAATGCATACATCATCCTCATCATAACCAACAATAGCAATTTTTGCAAGGGATTGAATTACTAAAGCAGAATGGCTCAAAGTGGCTCCCTTTGGCCTCCCAGTAGTGCCTACAAATTTATGGAGTTTAGTTAAAAAAGATGGAGATATCTTTGTAGAGACTCCTAAAGAAGATAACATATATACCTGAGGTAAATCATATGATTGCAACATTTTCAGGAGCCCAAAGATAGTCGTGCTTCAGATTAACTCGAGCAGGCTCCGCTAGCAACTCGTTGCTGAAAACTGACGAGACAAACAATATATTCAGTTCGTTAGATAAGCTAATAGTGAAATACAATATGGAATCAGGCACGGTATGATTTGTGTAGGATTAAATTAATCACAGGGCGAAAGGTCGGATGGTTAATATTAACTTATAATAAGAGGCAAGCCAAGATATATTGTCACTGGCTGAGCTTTTAGGAAAAATGCAATCGAACAAAAGATATTATGATTAGTCATGACTTTTAATCACAAGTATACCGTTGAGAGGGCCATCCATTTGGACATGCCACCGGAGAGATGGAACGGAGTCGATATTGAACTTGGAATGCCAGAAGCCGGAGCTTGAATCCGTCACTAACATCACCGACTGCGCCACCTCCATCGCAGATTTTGCCTCCTCCATGCTCTGTTAATTCCAACACCTCCAATAAGGTCCAACGCCTAATGCTACTACTAACTAGGCTACTAGCCCAATGGCCAAGTTGAATGTCAATTTTAATTAAAAGGATAACAACTGCATTAATATTCTAATATTTTCATTTAATTGAAATGGATCACAAAAATACCCATCGATAGTTAAGCGGAGCAGCGATTCCTCCTACGTATGTATGTAATAGCAAGCAACCATTCCAAGTATAAATCACTGCCAATCAAATTTGTTGAAAGGGAATTTCATATTCATTGATATTTTGGAATATCTACAATGACGATAGTAGCATGCGAGAGGTAATATTTACATATGGTAAGATCTTCTATGATTTACCCTAGCTATAAATCTGGAACAAATAATTCTAATTAATTCCACTATCTTCGTGTATCTTCCTTGATTTTAGCTTGATTCTTCCAACACTCCCCCTCAAGTTAAGCAATGGGACTTCCCATTCTTAACTTCCCCAATACTTCGGCGAAGCTTCTTGCATCCACGGCTTTTGTTAGAATATCTGCTAACTGATCTTTTGAACGAACAAACGGAAGGTCTATCACCTTTGCTTCAATATTCTCCTTGATAAAATGTCGGTCTACTTCCACATGCTTTGTTCGATCATGTTGTACCGGATTTTCAGATATACTAATTGGTGCTTTATTATCACAAAAGAGTTTGCACGGCTCTTTTGACATCAATCCAAGTTCTGTCAACAACTTCTTCAGCCATAGGATTTCTGTCACTCCACTTTTGATTCCCCGAAATTCTGCTTCTGCGCTTGATAATGCTACCACCTTTTGCTTCTTACTCCGCCAAGTCACTAAATTGCCTCCAACAAAGGTAAGATATCCTGCGGTTGACTTTTGATCATTTGGGTTTCCAGCCCAATCCGCATCAGTGAATCCGTGCACCTCTAGATTTCCATGATTTTCAAACAAGACCCCATGTCCCGGTGTCCCCTTTAAATAGCGCACAATCCTCAAAGCTGCTTCCCAGTGGTCGGCTTGAGGCTTATGCATGAACTGACTCACTACTCCCACAGCATATGCAATATCGGGTCTATGAGAAATATAGATAAGCTTACCCACCAGCCGTTGATATCTCGTTTGGTAGGTGAGTTCAGCTCCTTCAGTCAGTCGAAGGCCATGATTCTGCATCATTGGGGTTTCTGCCGGCTTGCAATCCATCATTCCTACTTCGGCCAAGAGGTCTAACACATACTTCTGTTGGCTTATGAATATTCCCTTCTTGGATCGCATCACTTTGATGCCTAGAAAATACTTCAATAGGGCCCAAGTCTTTCATTTCAAACTCGGTAAACAAATTCTTTCTCAATTGCTTTATTTCTTCCTCATCATCGCCGGTAAGGATCATATCATCCACATAGATTATCAGACATGTGATCTTTCCGTCCTTCTTCTTTAGAAACAGAGTATGATATGAATTACTCTGTTTGTACCTATATTTCTTCATTACCTCCGTAAATCTTCCGAACCAAGCCCTGGGTGACTGCTTTAAAGCATATAGTGTCTTCTTGAGTCTACACACCTCTCCTGCCCTGAGCTCCCCCTCAAACCCGGGCGGAGCTTCCATATAGATCGGTCGAGTAAGTTCTCCGTGCAAGAAGGCGTTAGTGACATCAAATTGACGTAGTGGCCAATTTTTTGTTGCAGCGATGGAGAACAACACTCGAATAGTACTCATCTTAGCCACTGGTGAGAATGTTTCTGCATAGCCAACTCCATAGGTCCGAGTGTACCCTTTCGCCACTAGCCTCGCTTTGTAGCGGTCAATTGATCCATCCGGTTTCCTCTTGATTGTAAACACCCATCGACATCCCACCAGTCTTGATCCTTCTGGTCTCATACACACCTCCCATGTCTTGCTCTTCATCAGTGCCCTTATTTCCACGAGCATTGCCTCTTTCCAATGTGGGATTTCCATGGCTACTCCATTTTGTTCGGGGGTATAGGGGCATGAAGTTTGATGAACCATAATAATTCTGTTTTATCCACCAAAAATTTTGACATATCATGATTCACAAACTCCCTCCCATTATCAAACCTAAGAGTTTTATTGGTTGTTTGAAATTGAGTCTGGATGAGTTTGTAAAAAATGACAAATTTTTCATAAACTTCAGATTTGTTTTTCAAAAAATATACCCACGTCATTCTCGAACATCATCCACAAATAACAAGAAATATCGAAAACCATGATCACCAGTAACGGGCGCAGGGCCCCAAACATCAGCATGTACTAATGAAAAAAGACTTTCAACACGAGTTTCAGTAGATTTAAAAGATTGTCTATGGCTTTTTGTCAAAACACACGATTCGCAATCAAAATTCTTAAGATGAGAAAAGTTCGGAAAAAGAAGTTTAAAATAACCGAGAGACGGATGACCATAACGTCTGTGCCACAACCAAGCGTCTCGGGTCGCAGATCCGTGAGCCAGCATCGCGGCACTGCCTTGGTGAGCCATCTCGTCAACATAGTAGAGGCCTTGACGCTCAGTGCCACGCCCAATTATCCTCATCGTCCTGATATCCTGTAATACACAAAAGTTAGGATGCATTAGCAGTGTGCAATTTAATTCCTTCGTCATGTGGCTAATAGACATCAATTTATGTGATAGCTTTGGGACATAGTGACAATTAGACAGCCTTAACGTCGGTGAAATCTCAATTGTTCCACTCCCCTCTACTGAAGTCAATTCCCCATCTGCGGTTTGTATTTGACTTTTCATAGTACCACAAAAATTCACAAAATCATCTTTATCATGTGTCATAGTGTCGGTGGCCCCACAGTAAAAAATCCACCGATTATCTTTCTCCCTAGACTTTTTTCTCACGGCACATGCAACGGGTAACTCATGTAGTATTTCAAAAGGATTAGGACTTACATATGAATCATCACAACTTATGGGGTTCTTTTTCGGAATAGGCAAAGTATAGGGGGCAGCATGCAAACTATGGGGTAATTTTTGTAATTTCGGATAAGTGCAGGGACTAAAATCATAAGAGTTGGAAATTAAAGCATAAGATGGGTTGGGTTTGTGAAACCCTAGCCCAGTACCTCCGCCGTTCTCTCCCTCGACTCGCTCGGCGAAGGCCGCCTGCCCCACGTCGTCCCCTCGTCTGCCGCCGCCGTCGCGCGAGCCTCCTTCCTCAGACGTTCGCCCACGGACGGCGGTCTCTGTTCCGCCGACTCCATCGATTCCAATGGCCAATTTTGCTTTTCCCTTCTGGTTCTCCTCCCACCACTCCGGGAAGCCGATCAGTTTGAAGCATGTCTCTCGGGTATGTTTGTTCATCCCACAATTTGAGCACCACAACTTGGTCTTGTCTGGTTTGGGGGTTGTGCGACGGTTGTTGGTGACGATGAGGTTCTGCCCCTGTCGGGGTGTCGTCTGTTGGGGTGGGAATCGCACGTTTCGGGCTCCAAATCCGAGTCCTACGTTGTTCGTTGCGCCGGTTGGTTCAGGGTTCGCTGCCGGCATGATCTTCAGCCGGGTAGCTTCCCTTTGATCCACCCGTATGCGACGTCCACTGGTGGCGCCGGGATCTCTTTAAGGATGCTCTGATACCATGTTGAAAGGGAATTTCATATTCATTGATATTTTGGTATATCTACAATGACGATAGTAGCATGCCTAAATAGGAGAGATAATATTTACATATGGTAAGATCTTCTATGATTTACCCTAGCTATAAATCTGGAACAAATAATTCTAATTAATTCCACAATCTTCGTGTATCTTCCTCGATTTTAGCTTGATTCTTCCAACAAAATTCAAATTCAAGTTAGACATATATTTTTCTCGTTTGATTTAATCTGAAAAATTAGTATAGTTTCCATTAATGTCAACTTGATTGATCAAAAGTTTAAGCGCGGTAAAATTCGAAATCAGCGATTATTTAAATAAAAACTTGTTTATTAAAAAATGAAGGAATAATATGAAAAAAAGAGACGATTAAAACCTGTTGAGAGCAGAGAGGGAGATGACGTGGCCGGGCTTGATGCCGAGGTGGAGAAGCCCGCCGGACAGGCCCGTGACACTTTGGACGAACTGCATTCCTGTTTTGCGGCGGGCGTCATAGATGGTGAGGGCGGAGTCGCGGCGGATGGTGGAGAGGTGACTCAAGCAGTGGCAGATGTGGGCCTCGGAGTGCATATTCATAGAGAGAGAGAGAAAGGGAGATTGAAAAGGATATGGAGGGAGAGGCAGAGAGGTGATGATGCTATTTATCCTTTTACGATTATATTTTTTTTGGTTTTTTCAATAAAAAGGATTATACATGCTCTGTTCAACCGTTTACATAATGCGAGTATTTAATCAAACAGGAAAGGGACAGGAGTTGAATTAATGAACTACGAGAAAAATACTGCTTCTGTCCCCGATTAAGAGTAACTCTTTTCCATTTCGGTCAATCCCCGATTAAGAGTCATTCTTTCTACTTATTATATTTGGACATCAAAAATACTCTAAAAATCAAAGAGGTCCCACATTCCACTACCTAACTCCATTTATTACATCACACATTCAAACACTTCCTTAAAACTCGTGTCCGGTCAAAGAGTGACTCCTAATGGGGACGGAGGGTGTATTAATTAAGTAATTAATGTATCCTATTTCACTTTCAAAAAGCGATAGTTCGTGAATGAAACAAAATCGCAATAAACTTTTTAAATTAATATTTAAATTATTTTTATAGGTCATTTGAATAATTTGTGCCATACAAGTTCATTATTATTGGGGGTGATGTGTTCGTTACTTAGAAATGAATAAATTAAAATAGAATCCAATTCATGTACTTATTGATGGGACTTTCATAACAAATGAATGCACAATACATGTTGTTATTATTTTATAAAGCACGACTTTATTTTAGATCAATTTTTTCGATGTAAGAGTTATAATATCCGAAATTGGAAATTTTCAGTAATCAGTTATACTATTGATAACCGGTTTTAGTTGGTGATTAATGATTAATAGATTATCATGACATATAAAAACCTTATAAACCCACCTGTTTTTATTTATAGAAATTCTAAATTTTGCTTATGTATATGGTTTTTGTAGGTATAATCGAGTTTTTTTTTATTTTCATTTAATTAATTGGAGATGGTAGAATAAAAACAATTTTCGAAAATATTGATATTGAGTAAATGTCGATTGTTTCAAAAAATGGGTGGATGCTCAGGGACGGCTAGTGTGATATCAATGCTACATGTATATCACCTATGAAATATTTATAGAGTTGATAAATTGGTAGTAGAATATAGGGAAAGTATTTGTAGTCTATACATAATCTAATGGTCTATACATATAATACAACATCTCATAGAGTGATATTTTAGTAGAAATTAGACATCGGATGAGTGCCTATTCCTGTTATGTACGTAATTCAACAGCAAAATAATACTACTCCCATTTGTTAAACAATTTGAATATAATTATTTTATTTTCAGAGGCTACAATTTGAGCTTTTGACTTACAAATATTACACATCGTCACTGGTTTCAGGCCGTCTATATCATGCCACAACGTTTTATTTTTAATTGTTGATTAATTTTCTTTTTTACATCCATATTAATGCGCTATTTAATTGAGCATGCATGATATCAACACATTCTGCATGTAAATAAAGTATACTAATAAACCATGTATTTGAAAATATGATTTATAGAAACATAATTATTAATATATTATTACTAATAGTTTGGTAATAAGAAGACAAATCTCAAGATTATGAATTTATATTCATTAATTGAATTAAATTAAATAATAGACATAATAATAAAAGTAAGATTTTTAATTAAATTATCAACTAAAATAATAATAGTATTAATAACAACAACAATGTATGCTCATAAAATATGATATAAAATCTAAAAAATATATTCAAAATTTCTTAATAATAATAATTAATATTACACACTTGTGCATTGATTTATCTCTCTTTTATACTCGAATTAGTTATGCTCTGTGGAACAACTTATGTGAGAGTTGCAAAAATAATGTAATCACTAAAATATTCAGAAAAAAGCGTTTGATTGAGCTTGTAAAGGTGTAAAAAGGTAAAAAGGTAAAAAATGTAAAAAGGTGTGAACGCCGTTGCCGGGGATCGAACCCGGGTCACCCGCGTGACAGGCGGGAATACTTACCACTATACTACAACGACTTGATGATAACGTCTCCAAATCATTATATTTAATTCAATATGTGTTGATGTATTTTTTCGTTTATTTGAGCAATATTACCAATTGCTCATGCTCATTTATTTGAACAGAATTGCCAAAGGTTGCGATGATGATTACAGGCTAGGATTCGAACTTAGTTAGCATTCGAGGGTTTGCACTATAAATCGACCTCAATGGCATATCCATGATTTTATGTTCGGGAGTGAAACAAGCAATTATACGAACAAATTGGAACCTCAAAGTCCAAGCAGACCGTGGCAACGACTAAAGTCTATTTGAGCCAAATTTTCATGGTAAAGAGAGTTCAAGTTCTCACCAATTATTTTACAATCTTATAAAATAAATACATAAATTCCAAACGCATTCTGAAACAAATATTAATACACATTTTTATACTTTCCTAATATATAGTGATATTCTAATATTGGAGCTATTAAAATACAAATTCCAATATAAAACATAAATAAAAGCAGTTAAAAATATTAATTCAAATGTAACACAAAAAGAAAAAAGTAAATATTCCCACACATATATATATGCCAACTACATTCCAAATCAACTCTATCAATCCCTCTTCCCCCTCTTCTCTCTCTGTAAAAACTAAAAACTTAAATAGTGGATGCTATAGTAACGTCCATTTTTGTAATAAAATTACATTTTAGGGTTTGAAAATTGTTAAGACGACTAAAATATTGAGTAACCGTTTATCGTTTCAAATCGTGACATCATTTATTAGGTTAATTTCCTATAGAGTAAGGGATGTTACATAAACTTTGATATAAGAATTTCCTATGTACTTGAAAATTAAAATGATAACACACAAACTTTTAACTCTTTTTGCACATCAAACAATTTCAGCAAAATCGAAGTTGACTTAGAGATTATGTTTCTATATATTTTTGGCACAATTAGGTAATCAATTAACAAATAATTCACGAAGAGTAAATGCTCAAATTAAGAGTGAAACAGTAGAAAAGGGTAAAGCCTTTATTGTTGTTATAAATGTAAAGAAAAGATAGGAAGTAATAATATGAAATGAATCATCAATAGTAGAATTAGGACAAAGTTAATTGTGTGGTATTTAACAACAATTAACCCTATATTAGATGTTTATTTGTTATTCCAAACTTCCAATGTATTTATTATATATGGCAAATAAAGGGCATACTATAGCACCATGTTGGGTAAGATAAGATACTAAAGTATGAGATTGATAAATGCTTCTTGAAAATGACATTTTTTAGCATAAGAAAGCAAATCTTAGAACTTATGTTAATGCACTAACTTGAATATATGCTAGAAGTAAAAAAAGCCAAAAAAAAAACAGAGAAAAAATTATAGTACATGATTGAATTTATTCTCTAAAACAACAACAATGGGGGATTGGGGTAAAATTGGTGTGTGTACACAAAAAGAAAAAGTAAAGGGTTTCAAAGAGGAACCCACTCTAGTTCAAGTTCTAGTTCACCAGATTCTACATTCTGGAGCCTTACCCACAGCTCCTGCCTCACCTTCCCAGCCACAATGTTGACCGGGCTATCCTCTATGAGGGCGTTGTTGTACGACTTCAGCCACTTCCCTATCTGCATGTCCGCGAACTTCTTGGCATCTCCGTATGCCAGTGCTGAGGTGATCATAGGCTGGATGTCTATGTCCGCCTCTCCCATTATGTCGTCCGCTGTGAACGTGTCGTGGTCATAAACTTGCTGTGTAGCCACATTGTGCATCAAGTTAGCAAGAAACGCGGGACATGAGGTCGTTCCTAGATTTTCGGATTACCTACCAGTTTGATCTGGCTGTAATCATGCGGAACAGAAAGTGTAAGCACCTCGTTCCACACCGGATTCAAATTGCTATTCACCACGTTCGTTTGCACTTTCTACGAACATCGTATAAAACCAACATCATCATCAACTACTAAGCAAAATATTTAACCTCATTTCAACTAACCTGCTGGCCAAGAATCAGCAAAACATATGGATCGCTTGATAGCATATCTCGAACAGCTAAGTTCGAGCCTTTAACTACTTTAACCTTCATTTTTCCAAGAAATTCCTGCTCGATACACCATATTCAACGTATCATTTACATGCACACGCGCTATATATCAAACCAATGAGTGTGTTTCACATACTGAGTTTTCTGATGTACTCGAACTTTGTTGGCTGTTGACAATCTCCCGGGATGAAATCGGTTGTGAGGAATTCTTTGCAGCAGCTCCGGCTTGAATACGCAGGCTAGGCTTCAAGAATGCTTGTTGCTCATATTTAGACCTACAAACGATCAAATAAAGTTCGTAAATAAGTCATAATTCAGCTGCTCATTTAGCTGCATTGTTCAGAAGCCTAAGAAAAAGGCGAATAATCGAGCTACACGTCTCCCTTCCTCTCAAGAAATTTGTCTTGTATATCGCCAGAGCAAGTTTGCAATTTATACAAGAATTTTCAAAACGTTGCAAATCACAGACATCAGAAGAAAAATGACAGCTACCCTATTGAGCGTACTTGATAAATTGTGTGCGTTCTTCGTGGCCAGCATCATGTGCTGGCTTCGACACCCCTTCGGGGAGGTAAGATTCATAGATCGAATTCGCTGATGCATTCCCTCCAACCTCAATCACAGCTTCGATATCTTCCTCATTCCACTCATCTAATGTCACAGACAAAACCTATGGCAGGATTGAAGATCGCATGGTGAGAAAAGCAACGGGCACAATGATTAAAGCAGCCAACGTCGTGAAGCAAAAGCAATCACCTTTGAAATATTTGCACCAAGGCTTCTGTGAACACCACAGCATTTTAAGCATAGAAACACTCCAATATTTGATGATCTGAAGAAGACATTTAGATCATTAAACACACTAAAGGGTTCATACAATCTTCACATTTTGATCACAAGGCCTAAACATCGCCTTGATTGCAAGCTCGTTTTGCAAGACTCAGTTCCATGGCATTTTAAATGCGTTTAACCCCACATTGCGTAAACCAGAAAATCTGGCTTAGTTTACTTATACTTAGCTCTGTTTTCTTTGACATCATTGCCTAATCTACCCCTCCAACTCCATTACAGTCAAACAAATGCAAGGAAATATAATTCCTACACGTACACAAAGGAGTTTTGGCTTAGCTACCAACGCCTTATATCTAAACGGCCTAATTTGGGAGTATGCCAAAGGGTGAGAGAATAACAGTAACTATCCCTTTGTAGAATACATGAAGGAAGGAGGAGAGAAGGGAACTTACGCCCATTTTGGGTCAGGGGCCGAGCAATCTGCACATACACGATTATCACTTTGACTTAAGAGATCTTTCAATCTTCTCTTGCCTGCACGGATCTCAGCATTCAGATATAAGGCCAACACGGTCACAATAGAACATGGACCAAACTTATTCAGCGTTTGCAGTTGGAAAGCAACGAGTTTGACAAGTCGTGCAGTAAACGAGCAATGCATAATGGCAGGACTATCAAAGAGGGCATAGTTTTCTTCACCACTACACTAACTTAAGACTTAAGAGCTATGTGAATACAGTCAAGTATATATACTAGTTAGATAAACAAGATTTTAAGGCCAAAAGACGATAGGAAGTTCTTAAAATGGTGACTCCAATTGCATAACTGTTTTTTGCTTCTTGGGCTAATATTTATAGCTTAAAAACTTGAGAAAAAGGAAAAAATTCATACCTGAAGATGGTTTCCCCAGAGCAGATGTACTCATTGAGCCTTTCACACGATGCTACCATTAAGCAAACATAACCTAAATTCATGAAAAAAATATGATATTTGATTAAATTTCAATTTCTTGAATAAACCATGCAAACATTGCTAATGACTTATATATCGAACAAAAGCAAAATTAAACATTTGGGAGTCCACAAAATTGTATCTTTGTCTTGAAAACAGTCTTGGAATGGCAAAGCATTACAAAAAAAATCATTATCAGAATAAGATGGCTGAAAATGACAAAGAATTGCAATATTTCAGAAACAGAAATTCGACCCATGAAGGAAACCAAGTTAGAAATTGAAAAGAAAAGGAGAAAAGAGGAAGAAAATCTTGAAATATTCATGGATGTTGCTTGTGATCTTTTTCGAGCTGAAAAAAAAATATTGCTCATTTTACAACAAATGATTGAATGGAATTTCGGAGGAATATTACCTCTTTCTGGGGAATTTCTGAAGCAGAATAAAGGAGATAATTGGAGACCAAATAGGCCGTTATATTCATGTTTTTTTGCTTCTTTTGTTTCTTTTTCCCTATAAATTTTTTATATATATGTAGAATTATTTTCTTGTTCGTGACTATTCATTCTGTCGTAAATCGTATATAGTCATGTACTTATTTATTGAGTTTTTTTTTTCTTGTATTTCTTGGAATTTTATTTATGTTTATATATTTATAATAAACCTAGACCTATAATATTCATGTCTTGTTTGTCGACAATTATTCTTCTATTTATCAACTTAAGAATTCACCAAAAATGAAACACAAACCACGGCTGCCCTTCAAACAAACAAATATCTTAAATTCAACATGTGTTTGACAATTCTTCTTCTATTTGTCTTGGTGATGCATTCTCCATCACCAAAATGCTACAAACAAGTATCTTAAGGCAACCATTCCATAAAAAGAAAGGATAATCTAAATGAGAAAAAAACCTTTCTCAATACTCAATAGACTTCAACATGCCATTGCTTGTTATTCTTGAGCTGTGAGAGCTTCTCCTCCCAACTCTCGCCCCGCTGCTCCGAACACACAAACTAGCAGTCTTGCCATCGAAGGAGTCACCATATCTGGTAGATGCTATTGAATACAATCGCACATTGTGTGGATTACCAGGCTTTTTAGGATTCTCACCCTGCACAAGAAGAGAAACACAGAAAACAAAATCAAAGGTTTTGATAGTTCCCGAGAGTTAAATACAGGAGGGATGATTCCGTAACTCTGCCCTTCCCAGTAGGGAACTTTTGCCACCATGGTTGATAACAATGAGACACGATTGGTCTGCAACACAACGAGATTCAATCACACAACGGTGAACTTATATCACAACCATACGAACGTCCAATCAAACTCAATGGATAAAAATGAATTGGTTAGAAAATAAGTGATGATAAACAAAAATCTCCGTAATTAATGACTATCAACTGTTAGGTCTCAAGACTAATTAGGTTTAAGTCGAAAAATCCTAGTACAACCTAAACACAACTAGATCCATGCTACATTCGTGTAAAACAACATCGTTGTAGAGGCGAAACGACTTCAAGCTGACATCGTTGTAGATCCATCCTCAACGCGTCTCGTTGCTGTCTCTATCTCGTCTCGGAGAGACGAGACGGGCGGGCGTCTCGTCCCGAAGGGTGGGCTGGCAAGACGTCTCGCCACGCGCCATGTGGCGCGCGCTGGCGCTAGGCGTGACGACCACTCGCCGGCCCGCAAGTGAGCGTCGTCACGCTGACGCAATAATTCATTTCTTTTTTAAAAAAATTGATTTTAATAAAAAAATTAAAACGGTAATTACCGTTTTTTTTATTTTTTTTATTTTTTATTTCTTTTTTTTACTTTATAAATACTCCTCTTTCGTCCTCATTATACACACAAACACACATCTATTCTTCTCAAATCATCTCTCTTTCCTCTCCAATTTTCAACTCACCTCTCCAATTTTTATCTTAAAATGCCCGGCGACGGAAACTCTGGCGGCTCCGACGGCTATGACTTGAACACGTTTGGCGACTGGGTGGTTCCGTTCGTCGACGCCGGGCACCCAAGGCTCGTCGACGCTGGCGGCGTACCAACCACCCCATTTTGATGTGGATGCATACGCTCGTCCCTCCGCCCTGAGGTATTCGCAGGGATTATCCCAAATTAGGGAGAATTTTCTGGATGAACCCACTCCGGTAGGAGCACGAGGCGGTGGAAGCTCCGGCGGTCGCGCATTCGACGCAGTGGAGGAAGAGGAGGAGGAGAACGCGGAGGAGGAGGATATCGGTCGTCATCCATACAGCCGCAAGGAGACGATGACTCTGTTCAACACTAAACTCCAAACACATCATTATATATAACGCGGAGTTCATTACAACTTTATTTGTAGTTCATTATAGGGAATTCTGAGATTTAAAAACAATGACATCATCATGCATAGTTTAGAAATCTGAAGTTCATTATAAGTTTGTTATTAGTTCATTATAATGAACAGTTATCATATAATGATGTTGTTCGGCGTTTAAGGTTTAAGAGTGGTTTGGTATTGATCACAGTCATATATATATATAGAGAGTTGTGATCATATGATAACCCTTAAATCACGTAACAACCCTATAACCAAATCTGAACCACACATATTTTCTAATCTTGTGGTTGAGATTCAAACTTAGATTTACTTCATAAAAAAAGCGCGGGGTAAATATGTCATTTCCCTCATTTAATTTCTGAATTTCACCAAATATCACGTAAAATGATAAAATGATACATGTTAGGTTTATTGCATAGAATGATAGTTTTGCCGGATAGAATGATACTCTGAGTTGATAAAATGATACTTTTGACTGACTGATAAAATGATATATGTTAGGTTTATTGCATAGAATGATAGTTTTGCCGGATAGAATGATACTCTGAGTTGATAAAATGATACTTTTTGACTGACTGATAAAATGATATATGTTAGGTTTATTGCATAGAATGATAGTTTTGCCGGATAGAATGATACTCTGAGTTGATAAAATGATACTTTTGACTGACTGATAAAATGATATATGTTAGGTTTATTGCATAGAATGATAGTTTTGCCGGATAGAATGATACTCTGAGTTGATAAAATGATACTTTTGACTGACTGATAAAATGATATATGTTAGGTTTATAGCATAGAATGATAGTTTTGTCGGATAGAATGATACTCTGAGTTGATAAAATGATACTTTTGACTGACTGATAAAATGATATATGTTAGGTTTATTGCATAGAATGATAGTTTTGCCGGATAGAATGATACTCTGAGTTGATAAAATGATACTTTTGACTGATAAAATGATAAAATGATACTTAAATAAGATTTTACGTATTTAAATGAGCGAAATTTGTATATCATGGGAAATAAGATTTTACATATAACTGAACCTCATACATACGTGTAACTGAACCTCATACATCTGTATATCATGGGAAATAAGATTTTACGTATTTAAATGAGCGAAATTTGGATACGTAAATTTTATCATGAGCGAAATTCAGAAATTAAATAAGCGAAATGACATATTTACCCTCTGCGCCTTTTTTATGAAGGAAAGCTAAGTTTGAATCTAGACCACGTGATTTTAAAAATGTGTGGTCCAGATTTAGTTATAGGGTTATTACGGAAATTGAGGTTATCATTATAATGCACCCCTATATATATATATATATATATATATATATATATATATATATATATATATATACTCCCTCCGTCTCATAGAAATAGACCATCTGGGACTTACACGAATTTTAATGCATAATTGGTAAAGTAAGAGAGAGGGAGAAAAAGTAGTTGAAATAATGTAGTGAATGGTGGGACCCTAAAAAAATAAAGTATAGAGAAGGAGAAAAATGTTGTCATAATTGGATATGGGCTATTTTTATGGGACAGACGAAAAATGAAATATGACATATTTCTATGGGACAGATGAAGTATATAATAGACATTAGACAAATAGACACTACTTAATTTTAAAATAAAGAAATTTTTGGCATAAATCTACATGTTATTAAATAAATTTGCTCTAGATTTACTCTACGGGTCATAGGCCCTATACTAAATAAAAATATTTATCACAAATACATAATTAATCGGGTTTAATCGGGCATTAGTCGGGTACCCTAATATGGGTTTCGGGTACCCTAAACCCAAAAAATCCTAACATTAACTACCTGAACCCATAATTTCGGGTTTCGGGTACCCAAATCCCGTCGGGTATTGGGTCGGGATCGGGTATACCCGAAACCAGCGGACTAAATTTGCAGGCCTAATGAGTTGTATGAAAAAATATGAATGAGAGATAATTTGATGTGAAAAATGGATGACGAATGTGTGTATTTATAGATGATTTTGGGATTAAAAAATATAAAAAATTTCAAAAAAAACGGTAATAAAATAGCTATATTTTTGGGAATCCGAAAATATATATTTTTTTAATTTTTGATATTATTTTCGATTTAAAAAAAATAAAAAAATAAAAAATCCAATGACTAATACAATCTGATTTATTTCATTTTTGTTGCGGCTTCAAGTTAACTATGGTGTATAATCTTAGCACCGGACGGCATAAATTTAAAAATTAAATTGATAAAAACTTAAAGGATAAAATAATTAAAATATTGTTAGTTAGATTGAGGATTAATATTAGTGAGAAAATGGTTAATCACATTACCAAAAATAAAAGTACTACTTATAGGTAGGGGTGTGCATTCGGGTTTCGGTTCGGTTTTTTGCCAAAACCAAAAAACCGAATTTAGTTCAAAATCCAAACTGAACCGAACCCGAAAAAACGAAACTGAAAAACCGAAAACCGAACTTAAAAAACCGAAAAACCTGAAAAAAATAAATATAATATAAATATATATTTATACATGTGTATTTTATTTTATTTTATATATACTAATAGAATATTTATATATAATATAAAATTAATAATACATATAATATATATTATATAGTAGAATATATTAAAAGAATATATATATTACATATAATATAATATATTAAATTAATAGAATATGTATATAATTCGGTTTTTCGGTTTTTTCCTTCGCCCGAACCGAAAAATCGATTTTTTTTATTTTTAAAACCGAACCGAACCGAAAAACCGAAAAAACCGAACCGAATTTCAAAATTTCGATTTGGTTCGGTTCTGATATTCCGTTTCCGATTTTTTTGGTCACCCCTACTTATAGGTGCCGACAATTCCGGAACCGCAGGTTTCGGTTCTAGAAATTGCCAAACCGGAACCGAACCTTGAGGGTATTTCGCGGTTATGGTTCTGATTCCAAAACCACCGGTTTCGGTTTCGAACCGGCGGTTTTCCAATGGTTTTTCATGGTTAGAACCGCCGGTTTTCAACGTTTTTTTGCGGTTTCAGCTCGGTTTCACGGTTTTCCGGCAGTTTTTTGCAGTTTCGATTTGAAACCAACGGTTCTGCCACAATTTTGGTTCGAAAATTTTTGAACCTAAACCGAACCACGATTCTAAAATCGATAGTTTCAGTCCCAGTAAATTGACACGGTTCCAGTTCGAAACCGTAACCGCTGGAATCATAAACCTTGGGCACCTGTAGTACTGCTACTATTAATTGCTTTATAGATTGACCAAAATAGATAATAGAGAATAATTAAATAGTACTACTAGTAGCAAACAAACCCATTCAAAACAAAATCGACTGAAACTGTTAATAGATAGAAAGATCAATTTTACTTCCACTTGTGCATAAAAGGTGGCTACATTTTATTCAAAATGCAATAATACAAAACGACTGAAGAAAAATTAGGTGCAGAGGTGGACACAATGCCAGATACAAACTCTCAAGATTCTGAGTAATTGCAAGTGCATTTCTGGAATCAAGATTTTTCTGCTCAACTTCAGCATCAACACTAAGTGAAACATCAGCAGAGAAAATGAGGCTGCACATGTGTAGGATAGTCATCTTTAAAATCAAAACCACATTCAGAGAAGAACCGCCAGGCCCTCCTTCTTGGGAGCCGCGGCCGCCTTGTTCCCAGGGAAGGCGCTATGAGAAACGTCCACCAGAGCTTTGAAGCTATACGGCTCGTGCATAGATATCTCGGAGAGAACTTTCCTGTTCAGCTGAATGTTCTCCTTCATTAGCCCGTGCATGAAGTTTCCGTAGTTCACCTGTCATAAACCAAATGTAAACTCAAATTAGGCAGGCCAAACTTCCAATCAAAACAATTCAAATGAAAAAAAAAAAAATTTTATTGATAAGAATCACGCGCGTGAAAGCTAAAGATGGCGACAAAGATCAAGATGGGTCCATAAGTTTGTAACAGGATTGTATACTCCGGTTGCAGGAGAAAAGCTTGACAAAGCATGCAACCATGAAAAACAAGAAAACAGTACCATAATATATAATCAACCTCCCAACATCACCCATTACCTGTTCTTTCCCATTGTGACCAAGCACACAAAAATCATGAATATGCTCATGATTGCAGAGGCAACCCTCAATGGTCGAATGAAATTATACGAGCAATGATCTGAAACGCACATGGGGCAAAGTTTCAATCCTAACTATCTTATCCTTTTTCTCAAACTCTATAGGCCTTCTCCATTTCTTGAATCACTCTTCTGCAGTCATAACATACCTATTTTTAAGTTCTGTTTATGTGAATGCCTATCCAAATGCATAGCAATATCCATTTTCTCATAGTATTTATAAGCATCACCCGAAAATTGGAAGAAACTCCAGTATTTTGGCCTTTCGGTCTTTTGAATCACATCTCTACACTCATAAGATCCTCATTTTTCAGTTGATGTGTATACGAAATTACGAATGTCAAACAAATACATGGAAATATCCATTTTCTCCTACCATTCAAAGAAATTAACATATCGAATCCATCTCGAGTCACCTCTTTCCACACGAATGCAGTCACAGCATCATTAACTAGTAAACTCTAAGCTCATAATCATCTGCATTATTTTTTCTTCTAAACCCTAAACCCTAAACCTTAATATCCCTGAAATTCCTCAAACTCATCTAAATCAATACAGAAATGACAGCCCCGAGCTACGGAATGTCTAAAATCCAACCTTTAACCAACGAAGCTAACATTTATTCACCACAAAAGCTTAAAAACATATCGGAAGAAAGTAGCGGGGCTACAAGATTAGTGAGAGAAACTGACCCCGTGCTGTCTGGTACCGGCGTTAATGCGCTGAATCCAGAGAGAGCGCATGTCCCGCTTCTTGTTGCGGCGATCTCTGTAAGAGTACTGCAGCGCCTTCTCCACTCTCTCCCGCGCAATTCGTATGCAATTCTTCGCCCTTCCCCTAAATCCCTTCGCCAACTTGAATACCTCCTTCTTGTTCATCTCGATCGCTCTCTCTCTCTCTCTCTCGCCTCTTTCGAATTGCAGCAATCGTTTTCCTAGGGCTTTTCTTTCGATTTAGAATTGGGGGAGGGTTTTAGGCATCTGAGGTTTCGAGATATTCATTTTTTTAGCCCCTGATATGTTTTCACTTTAATTTCTTTATTTTTTTCTTTTAGTTGGGAATGCAAATCTTTATTAATATTATCCGTCAACGAAAAATAGCCATTTTTTACCATTTGTAGTCACTCACCAAATTAGTCTGTATGTATTGGTAAATTTTTTCTCTGTTAAGGTGTATCCTCCTTTGCACCAAAATTTCTTCCATCTTTTTTTATTGATCTCTTATATTACTAATTTCGCATTAAAACTCATAATATTTATAATTAATATTATTTTTATAAAAGGAGGTAGTAATTAATTAATGAGACTACCATTAAGTTGTAAATCTAGTCGACCTTATCTTATATTCTTAGTTTTGGTGGATTGAAAGAGTTTTAATGTAAAATCAGTAAATTATTAGAAAGAAAAAAAAATAGATAAAGTATGAAAGAGAAGAAAAAATATAGATAAAGTAGGGAAGAAAAATATAAAAATGGATAATAAATTTGAAGAAATTCTCTATTTTTAGTAGTATTAAACTTATTTTTATGGACAAATTAAAATAATAAAAGTAACCAAAATGAAAATTTGAAAGTGATACGGATTAATTTTTTATGGACGAGAAAGTATAAGATGAACTAACATAGAGTATCAAATGTAAGGTTTTAAAGAAAAAATAAAATAAAAATGGCCATTTTAAGTGCTTATATTGCTCATTTTTTCTTTGAACTATAAAGAAGACTTCTCATCAAACAAAACCTGCAAAATAATCTATCGTAATACATAAAACTTTTAAAATGATTAAAAAAGAACACGGAGATTCAGTGTCACATAAATTTATCCTCTATACAAGAATATCACACAGCAACAAGGTAAAAAACATACAGATTGTTAGCACAATTGTACAATCACCATATCTTAATCACGAGCTGTTTTTAGCAGAAGGAGGCCATCACGATCTTCGGTTAGAGTTTGCATCGACATAATTCAAGTCACTGGCCTCTCTGCTTGCCTCATCCCCTTCCTGTCGTTCGCTGCCCGGCCTTCTCAGGCTTCCAACGGCCAAGTCATCAAAACTTGATTCATTTCTCCACGGTGGAGGCGTCACACAGTCTGATTCTCCCATTGCTCTCTGAGAGGAATGACCGACTCTCAGGGTCTGCAGTTTCGCAAAGGACTCTCTCATTGCAGTCATCGCTTCAAAGAATCGGGTGCAAGATGCCAAAGCAACAGGAATTGGACGGAGCATCTCCTAAAACAACACAATTTTGAATTTCCATGAAGTTTAGAATCTGGCATATGAATGCTTTGCACGAAGAATTATAAAAAATTACAAATATGAAATTGTGCACTTAATCTATCTATCTCATACAGTTTAAGCCATCAACTTCAAAAAATTACTCCAGCATTACAGAAAAAGGATTAATGTATATGATCCAAGAGCAGTCGTTTAGATACTCCATTTCCTTCAATGAGCTGCAACATTAACACGATGCTATCACAGTAGCTAACCTAAGAAACTTTAGATTCGTCCATCTCAATTGAGCACTTTTATTGGGGCCAGACATTAATTCTAGCTTGTGTTGTCATGTTATTATGTGAACTTTTTCATGAACAATGTCCTCATTTTCATAGTACTTGACTATTAAGGTTAGTTTTTTCCTACTGCTATCATCATAAGTCGGTATGAAGAAATATCTAGGAATCAGCAAATTCAAATATTTACTAAAACATGTAGAGACAGAAAAAGTAAGCAAGTGCAGTGTGTGGTATATTTGTTAGTTTGAAACTGAGGTAACAAACTGAGATGCACAGTTTTAACTTACCCCCCATGCTGTAGGTGGTTCTTTGAAATTTTGGCTCCACTGAAAATCAGCAACGGAAGCTGTTAAGGCCCCATAATCACTCGCTGCCTTCATTAGCAATTCTGAAAATTGTTTCTATGCAAATCAGAAACACCAAAACAAGTATTAGAGATCTCTCAGAAGTCATCTTGGAGGTCCACAAAGTAAATTTTGATAAGCAGCAAACTAGACGATTTAGATAGTACTTGCAGGGGAAATACACACAGTAACTTCAGGCAGGATATTTCAGAAAGCATCGACCTTATACGAATGGTAAATAGACAACACAGGAGTTCACAAATTAATCTTCTAGGTTGTGAAGCCTCATTCTTATAGGCTAATGTTGGTATATTAGATTACCAGAACCTTAACCACCTTACATTATGTATTTCTTTAAAAAATGAGCATTGGTGAGATTGTAACTTCTGATCTTGTTCGACTTCAATACACAAGTATCATATGAAGGCAATAATATATGAGTAAATTGGATAACATTTGGTATACCTGAAACTCAGCTTCCACGGGTATGCAATCCAATGAGTAAGGCTGCTGAAGGCGGGCTATAATCCGGTCCTAAAAAGCAAGCTAGCAAGTTAATGAGCCAGTACTATATACTACATAGAAACAGTGATTAAGCATATCGTGCGTGAACAATCAGAAAAAAAGGATAGAGAAACATTTTCTCAGAGATATCTTAGAACATTATCAGCAAACTCATTCTTTTAATTCCATTCTAAAGCATAGTAATTCGGCAGCACCTCGTTCACTATTTACCTTGTTCTGAATAACATCTTTCAAAATAGACGTGATTCGAGCTAAAGTCTCAATTTTCTTCTCCATTTCACTCACATGCGTCAAATGAGCCACATTCTTGTCTTCCTAAAAGTTCAACAAAGAATTATATGAGCTATACAAACAGAAATGCCCCACAAAGTAAATCCAATGCTAAATTTCAAAACTACCAAATATAGCAAATGATACAGCAACAACACAAAATTATCAAAACCAACCCTCGGAACCCAATATTCAGGTAAAAAATTGCCGAAATCCAAAATGTATCACCTTTCTGCCTTGAAGTTCAACTTGCAGATCCGCGATTTTTCTCTGCACAGCGGTCAATTCTCTCAATATCCTTATCAAATCATCTCCTTTTGCACCAGATAAATTCTGAATTTCCTCCTGATCGAAAAACAAATCCAAGTCAAACACAAACTCAGCGTCGCCAACATTACCGCAACACGAGATCGAGCATGAAAATTTTATCAGTGCTAGGGCTGATGAACTACGCGCAATCGCGATAATTGCATTACCAACTACCTAAACACACACATATTGGAGCAATTCTAGAACAGATCCAGCTTCACTAGGTTTTCGTAGATCTTGCAGACCTGAGAAGGCGGCGGCGCGACGGTGAAACCGAGATCGGCGGCGATGGACAAGGCGTCGGACATTCCCCCCACTCTCCTCAGAGGCTTCTTCCCCACCCAAGTGGTGTCGCCGCCCATCGACATGACACGTTTTTTTGTACGTTGGTGTGTGTACGAGCGGGGGCGTCGGCCAGCAAAATTGCCGGCGATTTAGACGGCGGAGGATCGGAGTGAGTTACAGGTCACGAAATTTGATTTTTAGAAGTGCAATTTCAAATATAGAACTGGATAAAGAGGCGTATTGATGTATTGTGATTTGTGAATTTGTGACTCAGAGCAAAATACCAGAAATTTGATTATATACTAGGAGTGCCATTTAAGTTCGAATTATATTAATTTAAAATTTCGATTTGGATTTTTTAAGTTCGAATTAAATTGAAATTAAAATTTTAAATTGGATTTTTTTCAAATTTGGAATCCCATATACTCCCTCCATTCCACTAAAGATGCATAGATGACTCATTACTAAAATAGAAACATTTTTATCTCTTCTTTATTTCATCTCTCCTTTATTTCTTCTCTCTTACTTTATTATCTTCATTTAACACATAAAATAAAGTTAAATAAAATCTTGTGTCGTCTAAGAAAGAAGCCATCTTCCATTCTTTCTTGGAACGGAGCCTATTTATAAGAGCTCAAGCAATAGTGGCTTTTTATTAGAGCATCCACAGTGGTTATAGCCCAGCAATAGCTCAGCCATAGCCTAGCCACAAACTCCTCCTGCCACATCATTAATACTAAAAATCCTCCTGCCACATCAGAAATAGCTCAGCCATAGCCTAGCCATATCATAAATAGCCCAGTCACATCAATAGCCACATCACTAATAACACAATATACGGAATTTAATTTACGAGACATATACGGGAAACATTAATAATACTATTTTAATTTTTTAAAAAAATACAATAGATTAAAAAAAGTACAAAAATTTTAAAAAAGTACATTAATAAAAAAAATGACATTCAAATTTGTGAATACTTTATAAATTTTAATTTCAATATAACTTTTATTATAGTAGATAAAAGAATAAATATAAGTTTAATATTTTTTATTATATGTATTATAGTTAAAAATATTTTACAAATTTTAATATTAAAATTAAAAATAAAAAATAAAAAATCCGCTGGGCGATCCGGGCGCTGCAATGGAGCCGAGCGGATCGCTCAGCGCATAGCCCAACGGATTTTGACCGCCTAGAGCTAGGCGAAATTGATTTCCGGAAAACCGCTCGGCGGTTTTCGGCTCCTCCAATGATTCGCCTAGCGACCGCCTAGCGCCGGCGCTCGACTAGGCGGTGCGCTAGGCGCCATTGTGGATGCTCTTACACAACAGATAAGCCGCTTAATCACAATACAATAAGTTAATATAGAATAACAATTAGTCCTGAATCACAATACATTGAGTTAATATAGAGCAATGCAATCCCTTAGAGCATCCACAATAGCAACTGGACAAGCAATAGCCCAGCCATAGCCCAGTCACAAACTTCTCTGCCACATCATCAGCACTAAAATCCCTTCTGCCACATCATCAGGACAAGCAACTGGACAAGCAATAGCCCAGCCATAGCCTAGCCACATCATTAGCACTAAAAACAAATAATTAACAATCACACAAAATACGGAATTCAACTTACGACACAGATACGAGAAAATGCATTAATTTCATTTAAATTAAAAAAAGGTACATTAAAAAAAATTACATAATTAAAAAAACCCTAACGTCGTGCAGTACTCCGCGTCCACAACTCTTCAATTAAATCCTTTTGGAGTCGAATATGAGCTTCCACTTGGCGCATGTCGGCATGTGCTTGGATGCGGCCGGCTTCATCGTGAGGTACCCCACTTCGTACATTCGGGGTGGCCACGCCGTGGCTTGGACCGGCTTCGTTATCGTCGTTAGCCCAACTAGTCAGTTGTACACCTTCTTCTTCGACAATCATGTTGTGCATGATAATACAGGCGTACATTATATCAGCAATGCAGTCGATATGCCACAAACGCGTTGGACCCCTAATTGCCGCCCATCGAGCCTGGAGCACACCAAATGCGCGCTCCACGTCTTTGCGCGTCGACTCCTGGCGTTACGCAAAGTAGGCATTCCTCTCATCCGATGCGCATCTGATCGTCTTCACAAAGACGAGCCACCTAGGGTATATCCCATCCGCCAAGTAGTAGCCCATATCATGCTGGTTCCCGTTGGCGACAAAACTGATGGTCGAACCAACGCCCTGGCACTGCTCGTTGAAAAGAGGCGACGAGTTGAGGACGTTGAGGTCGTTGTTCGACCCGGCTACCCCAAAAATATGCATGCCAAATCCACAGCCAGTAATCAGCTACGGCCTCGAGGATCATCCTGGGATTCTTTCCCTTGTAGCCGGTCGTGTAGAACCCTTTCCAGGCAGCGGGGCAGTTCTTCCACTCCGAATGCATACAATCTATGCTGCCTAACATACCCGGGAACCTATGCTTCGCCCCGTGCATCTGCATCAGCTCCTGGCAGTCTTCGGGGGTAGGGCTTCGATGGTACTGCTCACCGAATATTTCAATCACGCCCTGACAGAAATACTTCATACATTCAAGGGCAGTCGACTCGCCAATGTGGAGGTACTCGTCCCACATGTCTGCCGTGCCTCCGTAGGCCAGCTGCCTGATTGCCGCAGTGCACTTTTGAATAGGTGTGTGGCCGGGTCTACCAGACGCATCGTGCCTGAAGCGGAAACACAAATATCGATGCTCCAAAGCGTTAACAATACGCATAAACAAGGCCGTGCTCATCCTAAAATGCCGCCTGAAAAGGTTGGCGTTAAACCGCGGTTCTGGTGCGAAGTAGTCAGCATATAGCCGCTGATGTGCAGCTACGTGATCCCGCTCAATCAATGATCGGCGGTGGACAACGGGTCGAAGTCGAGGTACCGCCGGCTGCAAGGCCCGTTGTAGCAGCCGGTCTATCTCTTGGGACGTACAGGCATCCAAATGTTCGTTCAAACGCCGTTCGTACTCCTCAACATCCCCACCACTACCACTACTACTACCACCCGCGTTACTCATTTCGCGTTGTTGATCTTGTACAGAAATTAAGATAGAGAGAGTACTCGTTAAAACAAGTGGTGCGAATGAAAATGAAGTTCAAATCGCGTATATATAGAGTTTCGAAAATTAAAAAAAAAACAAAATTGCGCTCGCCGATCGGTGGCTGCAATAGCGGCGAGCGCCCAGGAATCGGCGTGCGCTCGCCGAAATTCTCGCTGATTCGGCGCTCGCCGGCTGCAATAGTTCGGCGAGCGGACCGGCGAGCGCCAAAAATCAGCGAGCCTGTGCGCTCGCCTCTATTGCGGATTCTCTTAAACGAAGCAACTAGAGAGTACATTTTATTTAGAGTAAGGGTCAAAAGTGGTCCTGAACATATGATGATTTTTGTCTTATACATTGCGTTTTGAATTATTTCGTCCAACACATTTGAGAACGGGTCAGATTTAGTCCTTTTTGAACGGCTCCGTGAAAAAAATAACGGTCAACCGTTATTTAGTTGATTTTGACCAAATTAAGCATTTTGATTACGAATTTTTTTCCAAAAATAATAAAACTATTATTCTTAAAAACCAGATTAAATGAAGAACGTGACAAAATTAACATAGAAAAATTAAATCCAAACACAATTCCACAGAAATCAAAGTTCAATCCTAAACACAACTACAATAAATTATAAGTGGAATTAAAATTCTTGCTAGTCCAGAGCCTTTGTCCTAGCGGCAAGAAACTTAAACATTATTGTATGAGGTGTCGAGTTCGAGCCCTTCTTTCTATAGGAGTTTATTTGTAATTTCCTCTTGACTTCAGTTGTAATTTTCTTCTTTCTTTTTCTTTGTAATTTCCTTCTTTCTATAGGAGTTTATTTGTAATTTCCTCCTTAATATAGGAGTTTATTTTTAAAAAAATTAAAATTCTTGCTAAGCTCAAACCCATCACATGGCTCGTTCTTCAACATCTGTAGCTAAATATTGCACGAAGAAACTATCAAAGGAATTCTCTGTGCTGGCCATTAACAATGACAAAATTGCGTTTCACCGGGAATCCAATTTCGCTTCTCATGGTAGTGTAAAGACATTAGTTTTTTTTCTACAAATCATTTAGTCAAATTGCATCTCCGAGTTGGACAAATTCTCGATTGACAGAAAAAAAAATGAAAGATCTCACCGATAGAACAAGTACAATCCGAAGTCAAATAGAAAGAATATCAAAAGAGGAAAAAAAATAACTACAAGAATAAAAAATCTTAGTCCTAACAAAACAAAGTTATAATGCTAAAAGATTTGAAAAATAGCAAATATTAAAAAGAAGAAATCCTCGATTAATCCGTAAATTACCCTCCCTTTTAAAAATTTTCATTGAAAAAATCTAAGCCAATGCTGACATGAGAAGAAGGTGGTTGTGGTAAACCAGACTCCGTTGAGCAGATATGCTCGATTTGCAAGCCAAATTTGGTGACAACGACTGTTTCCACGGCGCCGGGTGAGCCTCCACTAGCGGCGAGAATCGTCGTATATGATTAAAATCTACCAAATTCAATTGGGAGAAAGATCTTCTAGGGTTCTTTAATTGGGAGAGAGATCTACTAGGGTTCTTCAACTGGGAGAAAGATGTACTAGGGTTCTTCAATTGGGAGAAAGATCTACTAGGGTTCTTCAAAGAAGATGAACGAGAAAGAAGAATAGAAAGAATTTTTTTTATTATTTTTGAAAAATTTTAAAATTCTAATCTTAATCCTAATTTGGTCAAAATCGACTAAGTAGTTGTTGACTGTTAGTTTTTCATGGAGCCGTTCAAAAAGGACTAAATCCGGCCCGTTTTCAAATGTGTTGGACGAAATAATTCAAAACGTAATATCCATGACCAAAATCGTAAAATCATCATATGTTCAAGACCACTTTTGGCCCTTATTCTTTTATTTATCACTCATAAATGTCTAAGAACTTGAATTCTCAATATTCAAGTCGATGGACAAGTTCCTCACAAACTAAGTCCATGATTCTTGTTTCTACATCCACAACTCCATATGCAATGGGGAATATGCAATCATTTGGATCAATTCCTACATGTATATGGAGTTGCATTTTGTAAACATCTAATCCTACTAAATACCCACAATTAGTTAAGAAGTCTCTCTTACATGTATAAATGCATATTCTGAAAAAATAAGATTTTATCATTTCCTATAAAGACACTGCTATTGGAGTTGGATTTTTTCAATTCCTTTACATAATTCCAGAGTTTACCATACTACTCGATCTCAAATGTCATAATTTTTCTAAAGTGTGCCTTCTTGCTCTCCAAAGCTTTAATCTACATGTTTATGCTTTAGTCTACCTCAACTTGATAATGACTTAGAAGACAATTTGGGGTATGCTCGTAGACGTTCTTGGTAAGTTTTGCTCAACCATTTATAAGTGATATATCCTTGGGAAATCTTACAATTGTGATAGTCCTTGAACTTCTTTATCTAGAATGCTTTCTACTCCCTCTATCCCATAAAAATATAGGCAATGGATATGGCACGAGAATTAAGACAAAATTGGTAAAGTAATAGAGAAGAGGATAATGGTATGGTAAAGTAAGACGGATGAGGAGAATGGTAGTTAAAATAATGTTAGTGGATAGTGAGACATATATTATTAAATTAATATAACTTTCCACAAATGTAATACACTTTTTTTTGGGATGGGCGAAAATAGAATGTGCACATATTTATATGGGACGGGAGGAGTATTTCTTATTAATAGGTGATGTGTTCATCTAATCTTCATAGTTTAAAAAATTAAATATTAACCCTATCCTATTCATCCCTCAGAATCTTTACATTATAACAATGGCATCTATATAACTGGTCAGTTGGATGAAATGCCACTTATACCCTTTTTGGAGAGAAAGCTATTAAATAATTAAAATTAATTAATTATTTAATTCTGCAAAAGAAAAGAAAAAGTCATAAAAATAATAAAAAAAAGCTGCATATGGACAAGAATCAATGCAGAGCTTCTCAAACACTCAAATACACAATGCAAAGCTTCCCAAATACTCCAATATCAAATTTAAACCTTCTATAAATGCGGTAGAAAAAAGAACATGAACTAAACAAAATCATTACAAAAACAAAATCTTTTCAAAATACTTGAATTAAGAACAGTCCCGGCATAGTAGCCGAACGGCGGGCGGAACATGGTGGAAAAAGTTAGTGGAATGTGGGTCCTACTTTAATGTATCAATTTTACAATAAAATGTAAATGGAATGAGTTAGTGAAATGTGAGGTCCGTTACCAAAAGTAGTACTTCCTCCGTCCCACTCTAGGTGTAACATTTCTTATTCGGCACAAGATTTTATGTAATGTTGTTTTGTGAGTAAATCAGAGAGAATAAACTAATAGAGAGGGAAAAGGTAGAGAGAGAAATGTTTCTCAATTTAGAAATGTGTCAATTAGAGTGTGACATCCCAAAAAGGAAAATGTGTCACTTAGGACGGGACGGAGGGAGTAAAAAAGTAAGCGTGTAATTAATTGGGGTTCATAATTAGAATTGAGTTGATTTTTATTTATTCTATTATACTCCATTCATCTCATAATATATATCATACTTCATTTTTTAATTTATCCCATAAAAGATGTCACATTTTTATTTATTCTATTATTCTCTCAACCTAACACACAAATTAAAACTGCATAAAATTTCGTGCCGCCCAAGGTATGAGTCATCTTTCTTGGGACGGAAAGAGTAATAGTTGAGTTTTTACTCTCAATAGCATGCAGTTCTATGTACTAATATTTACTTTACTTTTTTTTTACCCATTTTGCAATTAAATTTAGTTTTCGATTCTTTCTTCTCATTATTCGATTTTTAAAAATGTTTGGGCCGTGTATCGCACGAGGGTGGACACTAAAAGTAGTATACATAACTATAATTGATTTGATTTTGATTCTTTTACTAGATAAGATATTGTTGTTCATAACTTTGATTTATATTTCTCTTTTATGCTTCTAATATAATGTTTATGTATACTCCCTCCGTTCCAAAGTAATAGAGTCATTTTGCCATTTTGGTACGTTCCATAGTAATAGAATCATTTCCCTTTTTAGTAAAAGTCAACACATTTTTCCATACATACTTTACTCTTTCTTACTTTTTTCTCTCTTCATCTCTCTACCTTTTTCATTTTCCACTTTATTTTCCCTTTACTTAACTCACCTAACACAGATTTTCTTAATCTCCGTGCCGAAAAGAAACGCATCTATTACTATGGAACGGAGGGAGTATTATTTAAGTTTGATAAAAAAATATATCATAAACTTATCATTGTTGCTCACGATTCTCCAATACGAGAAAAAAATATTTAAAAAGTTTGAAAATTATTTTAAACTTATTAAAAAATCTCATATCAACCAAGTCATTCAGTATTTTCAATTGAAATTAATAAACAACTACTACTGTAATGCATTTCGTCAGTTTAATTACTTTATACTACGATTCTAAATTATTTCAAAGATCAAACTCTGCGACCATTCGATAAGACGCAAGGCCTTCTCTAATTTATTTTTATTTTATGTGTATATTTTATTATAATTGATCCATATTTTGTTATCTTAGTCGCACATCTTCTCTATGTCATTTTGTTTTATTTTATTTCATTTCATTCCACTCATATCAGAAATTAAAACTGTATAAAATCGTTTGCTGATATGAAATGTTTCATTTAGAGTGGGTTAAGAGAAGTACATTTCACTTTTTGTTATTGTTTATAATTATTTTAATTGTTTATAATGTTATGAATACTTATTTTAATTAATACTCCTTCCGTCCCTAAAGAATATGCACTTTGGGTTCGGCACGGGTTTTAATATAAAATAGGTAAAGTAAGAGAGAGGTAGGGAGAAAAAGTAATTAAAGTATTGTTAGTAGAGAATAAGTCCCACCTCATTAGAGAGAAAATACTTTCCAAAATTAGAAAGTGAATATGATACGACCACAAGTTCTGAGCCTCAAGAGTCACTCGTACGCCATGAGCCATGCATAGATTGTGGTCCAAGAAGGATGAAAGGCCATGACAAGGAGCTAAGATGTAGCTGGAGTCTGATTCAAACAGTGATTTGACCATTCAAATGACGTCCAAATTCTTTTCCAAGGCTACCAATGTCTTCTCTTTAAAAGAGCTTCGCATGAGTACCTCACACACCTCAATCGGAGTCCGGTGGAGAGAGTTATTGCCAATTTACGAAAGTCGCGCGCTGAAGAGCGAATGACTCCAGAGAGAACGCGCGGCCGAGCGTTCTGTCCGATTTTTGGGTAGAAAGTTCACCCGGCCGGGCGATTTGCCATATCTAAAATGTCCGGTTGGGCGTTGGCACTGTTTTGACAGATTTTATCGATTTTTAGGCTTTTTCTTGGGTTTTCAACCCCACCTATATATACTTATTTGTGAGACTTTAAACCCTGGTGGATTGTTGAATGTTGAATGTTAAAAGACTCCGATGGAGCATCTCCTTTGTGAGATTTTATCAAATTCCTACTTGTAGGTTGCTTGATTTTATCTTATAGATTATGTCAAGTAAAGGTATGCATTTATGGTGGTGTATCCATAAATTGCGGAGTCAATGGAGTGTTTGTCTTGGTGAAAGTAGCAATAGGGTTGCCCTCATTATCTTGTGGGAGGTCTTAGGTCACAAGGAGGATTTCTCCCTCTTTACACCTTTTTCTCATTTCTTTTTCTCCCCATCCAAATTTCTTTTGAGTCTAGTTTTTGTGGCTAGGCTCACCCTATCTTTCATATTTTTATTAAAAATTGAGAGTCAAACACTATTTATATCACATCTTGAGAATATGGAAGAGTTCAATCATAAGAATCCGTATCAGCATATTCTTGTTGGACGGAGGGAGTATTTATTAACTATAAATATCATTATATTCTCTTTATCCTCTTTTTTTAATATACTTACCTTAGAATTTATCTTAATTATTTAAAAATCGTATATCTCGTGCATAGCACAGGTGATAATACTAGTATTGTCTAATGACCTCTTTATTTGTAAGTAACATCCCCTGATTGAACTTTTGGTCACTCATATCCCTCTTAGTGTTGAATACATGCCATCTTGTCTGTGTTTCCTCATCACTAGAATGAATACTTGTCATCCCATTAGACTCATTTCCTTCAATTTCATCCTTTGTTCAAATTTCCATATTCTCACCACACTCATATTCATTAGCCTATCTCATCTTTGCCCTTATTAACATTCCTTTCATTCCCAAGCACTAACATATAAAGGAATATCATTACACCACCATTCAAATCATCAATATTATCATATACTACTAGGGGTGGATCGGTACGGTACACCGTATCGAGAACGTCATACCGCATACTATACCGAAAACTGCAGTATGACAAAATATCATACCGATAACGTACCAAATATTCGGTATGGTTAATTTTTGATACTGTTACCTTACCATTATTGCGGTATACCGAAGTACGGTATGGTATATACCGTAATACCATTATGCAAAAAAAATCAATTTTATACACAAAATATTTAAAAGTAGGATTCTCGGAGATTTTTTCTTTTTAATTCTATTTTATGTATAAATATATTAAATATAATATAATATTTCAACATATACAGATTATTCGGTATACGCCAAGGATTCGGTATACCGCGGTATACTGAATCTACGATATATACCGAATATTCGATATACCACGGTATAGGAAAATTGATACCGTTACCGTACCGAAATCTTTTAGTCCGGTATCATACCCTCCCGAAAATTGCAGTATATCAAAAAAATGGTATTTTCGGTATTTTTTCGGTACGGTAAGTGCAGTATTTCGGTATTTTTTCCCACCCCTGTACTACTAAGTTGATGTCGTTAACTTCAAATGTTAAAATACCATTTAACTCCTCAAGATTATCATCTAACATAAAAAAAATGTAATAAATCAAGTATGCAAAAACACAAATATTCCATAGAGAGATTGACATAAAAATGAAATAGAGAGAAAAATATTTTACATACACAAATTGGAGGTATTGCTTGTCTTGCTCGACTCACTTGTCTATCCGGAATATCAACAGTTGCTTAATGACGATTCATAATTTTTTCCCCCATAATTTCTAATTCTATTTGTATTTAATTGATGAGTGAATTGCCATATAAACATCCAATTGGCGGAGTTAAAAATTGTGCTGACGATTTGTATTAAAACAAAACAAAACAAAACAAAACAAAACGTCAACGTACCTTTTTGTAAACTTGAATTTTTTTGGTACGAATTTGAAATAAGTGTGAAATATTTTGTATGAATAGTTATTCACCCCAAAAATTAGATTTAGCAAAATACCCAAAATTCGAATATCTAATCTGAACTTGATTAAATTTGAATTGGTTTTTTTTTCAAATTTCAGATTTTTGTACATTAAAAATTTAAAAAGAAATCCAAAAGTCTAATGCATACCCCAAAACCCGAAAATCTGAAATTTGGTTATGCAGTAGGCTTGCAAAAACAACTAATGAATTCCTCCAATTTGTATTCTGTAATTTCTGTATTGGCCAACTTTTATTTTTAAAAGAAATCAAGAAAAAAAAATAAGGGATATAAGTCTATATGTAGCAAACTGTTGATGCTTAGAAGAATCACAAAAGTGAATAAAATTAGAAGCAGCAAATTATCGCAATATATAACAAAATAAAACTGAACTCGACAAGATAAGTTCGAAGACTGCTTCTGAGTCGAAGGCACCCTGGAAATTCAACTAAAATAAACGCAAATGCGATATCTGCAGTCAGAAACAAGTTCACATCTCCTCTAGATGAATAATCGAAGCTATACCTT
Organism: Salvia splendens; assembly: GCF_004379255.2. Lineage (NCBI taxonomy): Eukaryota > Viridiplantae > Streptophyta > Magnoliopsida > Lamiales > Lamiaceae > Salvia > Salvia splendens. The sequence continues at coordinate 6,995,945 of NC_056052.1, read as the reverse complement.
TCAAACCGAGTGTGTCCGAGCTTACAATTATTGAAGCTAAATGGATGTTCAGTAAGAAAGCAGGCCACACAGACCACTCAAGGAAGATGAACACGAGCCTCTTGCACGATTTCAACAGCTGTTAGGATCTTGTTTTCTCCAATAATATCAAAAGAATCCAGGAATTTCCCCAGGCTGGGGAGCTAGCTCGTTGTTACCGAACCTTTCCTCATCATAGAAACCAGCACGAACAACCCTTCCCCCAAAGAAGCGACCATCAAGTTCTATGAGGGCTTTAGTTGCTTGCTCTGATCTCTCAAATTGGATAAAGATTCTCACAGCTTCCTCGTGTGGGAAGTTTGGCTCCGTGATCTCAAAAATCAAGACGCGGGTCACTGTGCCAAATTTAGTACACTCCTCCGCCACCTCACCTTCTAAATCATCATCAACCTCACCAGGACCAACCTTAGGAAAAAACAAAACACGGACTACATGTTTTAGGCAACTCAACACTTCATTCTAGTAAGCAATCATATAAACTGCACAAGTGAAATCATTAAAAACTAATAGAGGCCACAAGCCCAGGTGAAGAACAAGAACCAAACATTGTGGATTACTTTCATGCGCCAAAGTAGGATAGAATACATATACAGTGTCTACCAATTTGAAGTAACTCAAATCCTGTTTCAACTTGTTTACACATGGGAACAAATTAAAACTGGGATATGGTAAATGGGCAGTGCAGGTGCTGCATATGACTTGCTGAACTAAAAAACTGTAAAAGAGAATAGTTGAAAAGATAGACATAAAAATTACTCTTGCAATCCAAACAACAAAGAAACTATGCAGAACATTGATTACCTCAACCAATTAGAACATTCTTTTAGTATATGACAAAATATCACACTAACAGATTCCTCACGAATTAGAATTACACGTTTGAACCATAGGCTCCAATTTGATTCACAAGAGAAATACTACTTCGAATAGATATTAGCTCAATCTTAGTCAATGTTATCAATCTCGTATGGTGGCTTATGGCGGTTCGCCTAAAAACCGCCACAGGGATATGGCGTATTAGCATGGCGGTCAATAATTAAATAAATAAAATATACTTATATATTTATATATAATTCAGAAATTAGAAAATAATTAAAATATAACATTTAAAACACTTTAAACAATTAATAAAGTATAAAATACAACTCTAACCTCCATGTTTCTTGCATAATGCCTCATTCCTAAATACAGTACACATGCAATGTTGTCAAATGTCGGATATGGCGGTGCTATGGCAGCGACATGGTGCTATGGCGTTTCCACCACTGAACGCCATGCCATAGCGCCATGGCGCCGCCATATCCGCTATTTGATAACATTGATCTTAGTTCATTCCTAATGTTTCAAATCCTACCTAGCAATTAGTATTATCTCAACCTCCATAACCCCAAAATTGAACACCAAGCATAAGCAATTTCTGAATTCTACCTCTAGTATATACAAAAGGTGAGTACCCTAGTGATCTATGTCATTCATTGACTACTATCAACAAACACATTATAAGCGAACGTCCATCTCCCCAAAACTGAAATCCAAGCATAAGCAGTTTCTGGATTCTACTACCTCTAGTCTTTATGCAAAGTGATTATCCTAGAGAGAACATACTCCATTCATTACCTAGTACACTATTTAACTAAACTATCCCCAGTCAAATTATAAGTGAAATTAAGATAACCAAATCGTCATCTCTCCTAAGCATCAGCCAAATAAAATAATGACCATCAAATTCCCAAACGCACATAAATTCCATTTTCCCAAAGCTCAAAACATCACAATCACAAACACAACCCAATTAACTAAATGTGATGACCAAATGCATATAAAAATGAAGCCATTACCATATTCATAAGAAGCACAACTCTGGTTGGCGTTCCACTGAAACTAACACTCTTAACCTTCTTACTCGACTCACTGGCATTGACGATCACGCCGCCTCTCTTATCGGTCTTCTTCGCCATCAACGGTGCGGTAATTCCCTGCTCCTGCTTCCCCAGCCCCTGCCCTTCCTTCCACCCCATCTTCGCCATCATTCTCTGCGCCGCAGTCATCTTCCCTTCAGCTCCAAGCCCTAAACCCCCAGTCTCAGATTTCCCAATCCGAAACCCTTCTTCTCTATCTCCCCCACTGGAATTAGGCGGAGGGGAAGGCGATCTCGGCACTCCACCACTCAAAGCCGCCCTCCTCCGCCACGCCTCCTCTCCGGATATGCTCAATTCCTTCTCCCGATCCCTTTCCCTCTCCCTCCGCTCCCTGTCCTCCCTCTCCCTCTCCCTCCTCTCCCTCCTCTCCCTCTCCTCCAATTCCTTCCTCAGCTCCGCCTCCGCCTGCTTCCGCTTCCGCTCGCGGCGGTACTCCTCGTAGTCGTTGGGGCGCGCGGGATCGTACTCCTCCACGACGGAGCTGGTGACTCCGACTAGGGCGGGCTGGAACGCCGCTGCGGTCGGATTAGGGTTTCTGTTCTCGTCGGCGGGTTTATTGGAGAGGGGCGGCGGTACCGGCTTGGGGTGCGGCGGCTTAGGGCGGAGGATTGTTTGGGGAGGGGCGAAGGGCTTGCGGAGCGTGGGCGGCGCCATCTTGGCGCTGCTCGACCAGACATTTGTGGTGGTGGAATTGTCGTCCGCCTTGGACGACGGCGGTGGAAGGTCGCCGTACAAGCCGCCCAGCATAATTGTACAACCACAATTCGATGCGTATGCAGAGATGCAATTGCTGGAAATCAGAGTTGAAAAATTAGAGATTTGGGAGAGATGATTGAAATATCAAAACTCACATTGACCCCTTTTGTAATTGGATTTTTCACTTTCGCCCCCAACTATTATAATTTTCTAGCCGGGTTGAATTGAGTTTGATTTTAGCTCTATTTGATCTTGACTTGCCACTAAATTGCTCAACCCACGTGATTCAATATTAATATTAGGAGCCGTTTGGTTAATAGGTTTAGTCAAGTTAAAGATGATTTATATTGCTTAAACAGTCTAATAGTGATGTTTGGTTTGCAAAATGAGAAAAAGTGATGCCCTTGTTATTTTTTGTCTGTCCGTCTCGAACCGCGTTATTTTCACTAATTAACTCTGTAGGGATCAGATTTATCCGGATTCACTAATTACCGATACCTCTTTTTTCTTGTACAAGATAGCTCAGTCAAACTATCACCCACGCGATGGATTTTATACAAATGAACTAGCTATTACAACAGATTATAGCTAACTAACTCGGACCGCACACTCCTTGACCGGATGCGCTTCTGAGCCTTCGAGAACCTGCACACTTCAAGACCCTAGTTAGTACAATAGGTAGGATCCTCTCGGATCAAGTGCAGTAAGATCAAAGAAATAGAGAATAAGCTACTGGAAACACAATAGATCACAAATATTGCTCAGCCACCCGCCAATAGGGTAGATCCATTCTTCCAAAACCAAGATCCAAGGGAGCACCGAAGGTTCCTCAAGTGAATCACCTCACACACCGGAAACCAACCCCAAAACACTCCTCAACACTGGATCTAACCTCTCACCGAACAAACCTCACAGAAAACTCTCAAGATAAGAAACCCTAGTTTCTCCAGAACTCAGACAAACGAAGCAGTTGCCTTCACCATCACTCACACAAGATCAATCACTCTAAAACCATGAAAGATCATCGTGAAAACCAACTGGGGATCATCACAAAGATGAGAGAGAAGAGGGAATCACAATCGACACACACAGAGAGCAGAGAGAGAGTGAGAGAATAAGAATCAAGAGGCGGTGAGAGTGAGGAGATGGGTGTATATCACCTGGGAAGTGGGCTAGGGCAAGTCACAAGCCCACAGTCATCTGGGCCATTTAATTTCCTAGGCCCAAATAATAGTCCACCATATAACAGCCCAATACAACCAACATACTCCACCTTGGACATTATTCTGGGAAACCAATTGCACTATTGGCTAAGGTTTAAATCATCACAACCTACAAGGTAGTCCCCATAGCACCAAAGAACAAAGTTCATAAGCATAGGGAAACCACCAGGTCTGCCTAATAGACTCCAGAGGGGCTGACACCCAATAGTCTATAGGACTTAATGCCTCTAGCCACTAATCATCCTTACCACAGTAGATTAAGTGACTGAGGTCTTTTTACTCCCGGGACATGCACCTATCCTAGGTCAAAATGTAAAAACTTGATGCAGAAAAGAAGTTTTTCAAGTGGAAAGCATTTAGTTCCCATGTCAGCTGGGTTCTTATCAGTGTGCACTTTTAAAAGAGAAACTTCACATTTTTCTACAATATCCCTAATGTAATGGAATCTTACATCAATGTGCTTAGTTCTATCATGGAAAACAGGATTTGTACATAACTGAATTGCAGATTGAGAATCAGAGAACACAACAGGAGGAGTTTTCACAAAATTAAGTTCAGAAAGCACTCCCTTCAGCCACACAGTTTCTTTCATAGCTTCTGTTATAGCAATGTATTCTGACTCAGTAGTGGATAGAGCCACTATGTGTAGCAATTGTGATTTCCAACTAATACAAGCTCTGCACACAGTAAAGATATAGGAAGTGGTGGACTTCCTCTTATCTCTATCATTAGCATAGTTAGAATTAACATAACCACCAAGTTTCACACCTTCTTCACATTTAGAATAGCACAGACCATACTTTGCAGTATGCTTAAGATATCTCAACAACCATTTCAAACCTTCCCAATGAGCAGGACCAGGATTAGACATGTATCTACTCAAGCAAGACACAACATAGGCAATATCAGGTCTAGTGCTAATCATCAAGTACATCACAGATCCAATAGCATTTGCGTAGGGAACTTTCTTCATAGCATTGATATCATATTCAGATTGAGGGCATAGGTCTTTACTCAACATAAAATGAGCAGCTAAGGGCATTGAAGCAATCTTAGCATCATACATGTTAAATTTTTTCAAAATTTTGTGCACATAGGGTTCCTGATACAAAACAATTACACACTCTTTCCTATTTCTGAAAATATTGATTCCTAATATTTTCTGAGCATCCCCTAAGTCTTTCATATCAAAATTTTCACTCAAAGCAGTTTGCACAACACTTACGGTTTTCAAACAAGGACCCATAATCAGCATGTCATCAACATACAAGAGCAAGAAGACAGGAACATAGCCAAGGTTCTTAACATACAAACATGCATCAAAAGTACTTCTAACAAAGCCCAACTTATGGATATAAGTATTGAACTTAATGTTCCACTGTGTAGGGGACTGTTTTAAACCATATAAAGCCTTTTTCAGCAAGCAAACATGATTAGGAAACTTAGGATCAACAAAGCCTTCTGGCTGTTTCATGTATATTGGCTTATCCAAATCACCATGCAAGAATGCAGTTTTAATATCCATTTGTTTTAATTCCCAATCAAAATGAGCACATAGAGTAAGCATTAATCTCACAGTAGTAAATTTAACAACATGGGCAAATATTTCAGTATAATCTACCCCATCTTATTGAGTAAACCCTTGGCCACTAATCTGGCCTTGTACCTCAGACCCTCCACCTCATTCTTAAGCTTATACAGCCACCTGCAGTCAACCACAGAAGCACCCAGAGGCAGTGGTACAAGTATCCAAGTAAGGTTGATTTTAAGTGAATTCATTTCCTCCAACATGGCTTTATGCCACTCCTTCCAGAACTTAGATTTAGTAGCTTGTTTATAAGTTTGGGGTTCATCCCCATCAGTTTCATGCACATTGAAAGCCAAATTTATCAAATCAACCAGCCCTACATGACCATCATACCTGGCAGGTTTCTTAACATTCAGCCTTCTAGACCTATCCCTAGATAGCACATAGTCATTTAAATTTGGAGCATCAATAGCATTTTGTATCCCTGAGGAACTATTTGACACATTCTGGGCAGGTAAGAGAGCATTCACTCTCATAGGACTTGCATGCATATTATCAACATTGTTATCAGGTAAAGGCACATTGTTCACATCATTATCTTGTAGGTTTCCCTCATTGGGTGTGTCACTAGGAGTATAGATTGGTGTAGTATTCCAGAATGGCTGCTCCACCTCACTTGAAGCATCCACTAGATGCTCCACATCAGTGGGCATATCTGTGGACTCCACCTCAATAAGAGGGTCACTGTCCACATTCTCCAGAGCAAGATTATCAGCCAATCTCAAACAGGGGAATTCAGTTTCATTAAACACCACATCCCTGCTGATAATGACTTTGAACCCAGTCTCATCTCTCAACCAAATTCTATACCCTTTTACACCCTCAGGATATCCCAAGAATACACCCTTTCTAGATCTAGGTTCAAGTTTGTCAGTTTTAGCATGCACAAAAGCAGAACACCCATACACCCTTAGATGAGAAAGATTCAAGGATTTTCCAATAAACACACATTCAGGGCACTGCCCTAACAGAGGTACGGAAAGAGACCTATTTACCAGATAAGTTGCAGTCAACAAAGCTTTACCCCAAAAATTTTTGGACAAACCAGATTTAGATAGCATGCATCTAACTTTATCAAGTAAAGTCCTATTCATTCTTTCGGCTACTCCATTTTGTTATGGAGTATATGGTACAATTTTATGTCTTTTTATTCCAAAACCAGCACACATGTCATCCATTTGCTTATTGCAAAATTCTAGACCATTATCTGTTCTAATTGCCTTAATCCTTTTTCCAGTCTGAGTTTCAATCATGGTGTTCCAAGTAGTAAATTTTCCAAAAACATCATACTTATGTCTCATCAGAAAACACCACACTTTTCTTGAAAAATCATCAATGATAGACAGAAAATACACAGACCCAGAGTGGGAAGACACATAGGTAGGGCACCACACATCCATATGCAAATATTCCAACACATTTCTACTAACATTAGCAGGCACTGGAGTAGGAAATGTGACCCTATGCTGTTTACCTAGCACACATGTGTCACAGAAAGGCAATTCAACATGAACATCAGAATCAGACAAGATAGCATGTTTTTTTTCAGAATATGCAGCCCATTTTCACTCATGTGACCCAGCCTATTATGCCACAACATCAGTTTATCAGATTTCACAACATTGGCACATGCTTTTTCACAAGTTAGAGGCACATCAGTACAAACATACAAACCACACTTTCTTTTAGCCTTAAACAAGCACATAGAACCCTTACAGATTTTCATGCAACCTTCCCCCCACTTTCCACCCATTTCAGAGGTTTCCAGGGCAGTACAAGACATCAAATTATAGCACAACTCTGGAACATATCTCACATCCTTCAGGTTCAACACGTGCCCAAACTCAAATTTTAAACATACAGTGCAAATACCAAGAATTTCACACTTCTTGTCATCAGCCATTGACACATAGGTATTAAACACAGGCTTTATCTCAGTGAACACTTCCTTGAAGGGACTAACATGATAAGTGCAACCAGAATCACACAGCCAATCATTTGATGTAAAAGGACACATAGGGGAGGCATTTATGTTCAACTTCATATTTTGCCACATTTGCAACATTTTCAATCTGAGAGTTATTATTATTATGATTAGGAGGCTTATTCTTCTTAGGCTTGGTACAATCTCTTTTATAATGCCTAGCTTCTCCACAGTAATAACATTTTCTGAAAGATTTAGGGTCCCTACTGTTAGACCTGGAACTAAACTTTTTCCTAGAGTTTGAGCTTGAGTTGGAACCACCATTTGATTCATAACCCCCTCTTGATTTAGATCTACCACTAACATTTAAAACCTTGTTGACAGTAGATTTATCAGAAGCCTTTTCCCTTAATTCAAGTTCCTTATATTTAAGAGAGCTAATTATCAAGTCAAGGGGAGCAAAGTCTCTGCCATATTTAATGGCAGCTTTCACATCACTGTAAGAATCAGGTATGACATTCATTAAGGCAATACTGGTATATTCATCAATTATTTTATTACCAGATCTTTTAATATTTTGCACAAGCTTTTGAAATCTGTCCACATTATCATCAATTTCCCTAGACAAATCAAGCTTAAATTTGAAAAGTTTTTCCAGCAAATACATTCTAGAGGACATAGATGTTTCAGTGAACAGAGTATCAAGCAATTTCCACATTTTAGAAGCAGATTCAATATGATCAACTTTTCTAATCACAGAATCAGACAAATTGAGAATAATAGTAGCCCTTGCCAACTCATTCATTTCACTTAGCTTTTCTCGAGAAGTATCCTCGGGCAAAGTACCTTCCACAGATTTGAAAACTTTTTATTGAATCAAAATGCATTTCAATTTCTGTTTCCAAATCACAAAATCATTCTTTCCATTAAATGGAACTAAACCAATAGGTTGAGACATTTTTGAGACAATTTTAGCAAGAACACAGTGAGCAAAATAAGAACACACAACTTTACACACAGTTAAACACACAGAACACAGTTTTCTCACAGATGTCACCCAAAGACACACAAAACACACAGGTCAGACCTCAAATCCCTGACTGTCACGAGCAACACTGGCTAAGGCTATCCCAGTTCGCAATCACTCACTCTTGGAGGGCGCAGGGGCAGTATAGAGTGCTTGGTGGTCAAGTGAGAAGAGATCAGAGATCAAAGAACAGCAAGAAACCACGGAAGCAAGCCAAAACACAAAGAGAAAACACTGAGAAACCCTAAGCATTGCCAAGGCTGTCTACCAGCAGCAAATATCCCAATCCTATAGTGGCACTAAACAGAAAAAAGTAATCAGAGAGAGTCACAACCAATTTACCAGAGCAAACCCCCACTCGAGGGAGGGTTCAACTTGCCCACCTCCTTTAAGGGACTCGACGTGCCGGAATAGTCCCCCCGTAGCTCTGATACCACTGTAGGGATCAGACTTATCCAGATTCACTAATTACCGAGACCTCTTTTTTCTTGTACAAGATAGCTCAGTCAAACTATCACCCACACGACTGATTTTATACAAATGAACTAGCTATTACAACAAATTATAGCTAACTAACTCGGACCGCACACTCCTTGACCGGATGCGCTTCTGGGCCCCCGAGAACCTGCACACTTCAAAACCCTAGTTAGTACAATAGGTAGGATCCTCTCGGATCAAGTGTAGTAAGATCAAAGAAATAGAGAAGAAGCTACTGGAAACACAATAGATCACAAATATTGCTCAGCCACCAGCCAATATGGCAGATCTATTCTTCCAAAACCAAGATCCAAGGGAGCACCGAATGTTCCTCAAGTGAATCACCTCACACACCGGAAACCAACCCCAAAACACTCCTCAACACTGGATCTAACCTCTCACCGAACAAACCTCACAGAAAACTCTCAAGATAAGAAACCCTAGTTTCTCCAGAACTCAGGCAAACGAAGCAGTTGCCTTCACCATCACTCACACAAGATCAATCACTCTAAAATCATGAAAGATCATCGTGAAAACCAACTGGGATCATCACAAAGATGAGAGAGAAGAGGGAATCACAATCGATACACACAGGGAGCAGAGAGAGAGAGAGAGAGAGTGGGAGAATAAGAATCAAGAGGCGGTGAGAGTGAGGAGAGGGATGTATATCACCTGGGAAGTGGGCTAGGGCAAGTCACAAGCCCACAGTCATCTGGGCCATTTAATTTCCCAGGCCCAAATAATAGTCCACCATTTAACAGCCCAATACAACCAACAAGCTCAGTTATTAATCTCTGCCTCCCCTGCGACAAAGCAAGTTTAGCTGTATTAAAATTTCACTCTCTATTATATCCTCATCTCTCTCTTCCACTTCTCTCTCATCCTCAATTTGGTGTGCCCTTCTCTCCCCCTCTCGATTGTTTGCCTTCCATTCTCCTCTTTCCCTTCCCAACTTCACCGGTCTTTCCCTCTCTACTTTGTCAGCCCTCTCATCTCGCAACATATTTTTCCGTTGGTGCCATCAACTGATGACAATCGTCATTTTCTCCATCGTGCAGCGGCAGTGGATGTCGCTGGTGGTAGTGGCTCCATGGCTGCCGTAGGCTAATTCAGTTGTTGGATATTCTGATTCGAGTGGATGGTGGTTGTGGGCCGTGACGATTCCCAATCGAATTTGAGCCAAAGTTTTTCCTATGTTCTTGTGTAATTGTTCTTGACTTCTTGGATTAGGTAATTTTGTGAGGTTTTAATTAGGATTAATGTAGAATATGCCTTAATTTTGTGTAAATTGAAATAATGAAGATAACTGAATTTTATATGAGCCTCCTTCTTTCATCACCGTTCTTCAATTCATATGTTTTTTTGCCAAAAAAAAATGTTCTTTGTGTTTCAGTGTTCGATTAATTTGTTAGACTTTTGCTCCATCAACTTCTTGTTTATTTTGTTTGGGCTAATATCCGTTGAGTTCTTGAGTTCGTGTATTAATGTAGCAGACTAAAATATATAAATAGAATTGTATATTAACCAATTAACCAGTACTACTAAAATACTAATCTGTCGTAAATTGTCACTAATGATGAAATTTAAAAAATCAATCTTAAAATTTACAAAATTAAGTAAAGCATTAGTAATGAAATGAATTAAAACATATACTAATAATGATAATAATATGCAAGGGTAAGTTTGTCTTTTCAACTTTTATCTAGACACAAAACCGAAGATGTTTTATAAACCAAACAACCCTATAAACATCCAACTTTTTACACTATCTTACATTATATTTACCCCGACTCGAAAACTCTGTCTCATTATAACTATCTTGTGATATCTCATTTCTTGAACCAAATGGGGTCCTTATCGTATTCAAACTCAAGTCTAATTTACTTCCTCTGTCCCGTATAAATAAATCATACTCCCCCCGTCTCACTTAAGAGACACGTTTTCCTTTTTAGTTTATCCCAATTAAGATGATACATTTTCTTTTTTGAAAACTTTTTCTCTCCAATTAATACATCCAACCACTTTTTCTTACTCCTATTAAAATATTTATCTTTCTTTCTCTCTATTTTAATACTTACATCCACATTTTCTATCTCCAATTAAACACTTTAACCAATAACTCCTAAAATCTCGTGCCGGCCAAGAAGTGTGTCATCTTAGCCGGGACGGAGGTAGTATTTTTTTTTCATCCGTCTTATAGAAATAGTTCATATTCATTTATGACAATATTTTTCTTCTTCTCTTTTACTTTATCATTTATATGTTTCATCATCCTCTACACAATTTCAGCTACTTTTTCTCCATCATCTTACTTTATCAATTATGAATTAAAATTTAGGGCAACCCTATATGATCTATTTCTATGTGACAGAGGGAGTATTTTTAGAGGAATTTTGTGGTAAATACTCAATTAAATTTGAGACAAATCTTATTTTTTTAATGTAGTACTCCTTATTATCAAAACTTGTATGGGGCCTTAAAATATTAAGGTGGCGTTCAGTTTGAAAGATTGTATCCCAAGATTAAATTAGTAGTGTGTTTTCATGAGATTTAATCTTACAATTCAATCTTGGATAGATAATCATGAGATAATTAATCATAGCTAACCCTCTATGACTAAAATAATCTCGCAACTCAATCCTAGATTATATCTTGATATTATTTTATCTAGGAAACCAAACACAACCTAAATGTATTATAGATTATATCTTGATATTATTTTATCTAGGAAACCAAACACAACGTAAATGTATTAAAAAAATGGGCATTGTATTGGGCCGTAAATATTAATGTATTGAACAAATGGGCCTAATTTGGTAGGAGATTGAAGCATTTTCATTTATCATTGCAACCCAAAAACCCTACTATCTATCCCTTAAACCTCTTGCTCTCTCCGTTGCAGACACTCCTGCAACTCAGAAAATTATGAAGGGCGGCAAAAGGAGGTCGTCTAATCCGGCCAAGGGCAGAACTAACAGTAAGAAGCGGTTCTCCTCCATCGCCGATGATTCCTTTTTCGAAGCTACGGAGCAGAAGCGGCGCCGCAAATTCGAGAACGACGAAGAGATTAAGAGCAGTGACGAAGATGGAGGTGATTCCGATTCCGAGAAGGAGGCGGGGGAGAAGGAGGAGGAGATAGAGGAGACGCCAGCGGAGAAGCGGAAACGGTTGGCCGACGCCTTTCTCGAGAAGCTCAGGGCGAAGGAGAGGGAAAGAGAGGAAAATGAGGAATCGGAGGAGGAAGGTGAAGGGCGGAGGGAGAGGGAAGGTGAGAGGGATACGCTCATTGCGAAGATTTTGCAGCAGGATCAACTCGAAGAGAGCGGCCGCGTTCGACGAGCTCTTGCTTCGAGGTTTGTTTTATTTTTAGCTCAATTTGGTATGTTGAAGTAAATATGCATAACTGAGCTCAATTTGGGGTTTAGGGATTTTATTTATCGAATTCGAGAAATTTAGCATGTGATCGTTATTGATGTTTTACTGTATAGGTGTTTGAATTAGGATTGGTTTGTGTATTGTTTTTAGGGTTCAGAAGCCAGAAAGGAGTGAAGGGTTTCGATTTTTAGTAAAGCACAGGCAATCTGTCACTTGTGTGGCTCTATCTGAGGATGACTCTAGGGGATTTTCGGCTTCCAAGGATGGTACCATTGTTCACTGGGATGTTGAGACTGGGAAGTCCGAAAAGTACCTCTGGCCTTCTGATGAAGTTTTGAAGGCTCATGGTTTGAAGGACCCGCAAGGTCGAGCTAAGAAGCAAAGTAGACAGGTTCTAGCATTGGCTGTTAGCTCTGATGGTCGGTATCTAGCTAGTGGAGGCCTTGATCGGCATGTTCATCTGTGGGATGTTCGCACACGCCAGCACCTTCAGGTGTGATTCAATTACATTGCAACATATTTTCGAAGAGGGAATTGGATTTTTTGCTGCTAGATTGCAACATGCTCTCTTGCTATAATCATACTGACTTTGTTTAATAAAATTTGAATCTTTGTTGATGTTTATTGGGGATTTCTATATTCATTAATTCATTTGATGCTGCATATACTTGGATAATGAGCATAGAAAGATTCAAGCTTGCACTGGAGCTTTTAATATATTTGCTTAACACCACAATTTGCGTATAATGTTGTATGCAGGCTTTTCCGGGACATAAAGGACCTATTTCTTGCTTAACATTTAGGCAAGGTACTGCAGAGCTCTTCTCTGGCTCATTTGATCGTTCTATCAAGATTTGGAATGCAGAAGATAGGACTTACATAAGCACACTATTTGGTCACCAGAGTGAAGTTTTAACCATTGACAGCTTGAGAAAAGAACGTGTATTGACTGTTGGACGTGACCGTACCATGCATTTGTGGAAGGTAATTTAAACCTTTTGAAGTGGTTGCAGCAGTAGCTACCGAGTATATAACTATATACTCATATTCCCGCTGGCATCATTTCTCTCATGTGTGATATCTGGCTAACTGAGATGCATCAGTACATTGGGAACTGGGATAAGTAAATCAACATTCTTATCATCTTTCTGCAAATTCTGACTTAAATTAAGTTGCCACAAATGAAATGCATTAGCCCAACTATAAGAATTGAACTGTTTTCAAGCTTTAATATTGTTGGGTTCATTAGGGAAATTTGTACCATGGTTTCCCTGTTTCTATCTCATACCCTTGTTAACTGGATATGTTATTCACTCTTCAACTTGGTTAGATTGTGCAATTGATAGTTTTACTTCTCATGCCATTATTTGACTATCGTATTTGTTACATATGCAATAATAGGTACCGGAAGAATCACAATTAGTATTTAGAGCTCCGGCATCTTCACTGGAGTGCTGTTGCTTTATTAATAATGATGATTTCTTGTCGGGTTCTGATGATGGAAATGTTGAGCTCTGGAATGCGCTGCGCAAGAAGCCTGTCCATATTGTAAAGAATGCACACGTCTCATGTAGTGAAAACAAGTCTGATCAGAATAATTTGGAAGGGCTCTCAAATGGCCACAAAGGTTACTAAATGCAACACTGTCTGAGTCTATAACAATAGCCTATCTGCTATCTTAATTCATGGAGCTCTGTTCATGAAATTCATAATTCTTAGTTCATCTTCTACAGAAAATGAGGCCCAGGATTCATCAAGAAATGGTTCAGCTGCTCTTTCCTGGGTCAGCTCGGTGGCTGTCTGTAGAAGCAGTGATCTTGCTGCTTCAGGAGCTGGAAATGGATTAGTGCGCCTTTGGGCTATTGAAAATGAGTCTAAAGGCCTTCGTCCCTTATTTGAACTCAACTTGGTAAGAGTTTGCTTTCTATTTCTTCCAGATTGTTGAACAAGCTTTCTCGTATTAGTTTGATGACATAATCGGTGCAAATTTCCCGGGCCTTCACTTACAAAGAGTACATTCAGGCTCTTAAAAGACACATTGACCCCAAACAAATTACTATCTCACCTGTGTGGATATCATATAGAACTACCTCAATGCTCATTTTAATTTTATTGATTTGTATATAATTCTGTACTTTATGTCTTACATTGTTATTCTGATGGTCTAAACGCAGGACGGATTTGTAAATTCTTTGGCATTTGCGAAATCTGGAAAGTTCCTAATTGCTGGGGTTGCACAGGTGAAGCTTCTTTGATCTCAACTTATATGTTTAGATCTTCCCGACATCTGAAGTTTGTGTTATAATGTGAGAAGTGGTGAAACTTCTCTTATTTGAGTTCTAGCAATCGAGTTGGAAAAAGTATTCTTACTCTTATTTGGCATTGTTCTTGTGTCTTACATGGTCGATGTTGGCTTTCCTCTATACTAAAAAACTTTTTCGAATGGCATCTTCATGCAAGTATCTTTTGTAATTATGTCATCTCTTGCTATCCTTACAAAATGAGTGTCTTTATTGATGTGCTAATTTGGATAACAATGTGTTTAACTTTGAATAAATAAGGGAAGCCACCTCAATTGCACATTAGAAGAAAACGGTATCATGTGAAATTTGAAAACATCCCACCTAATAAAGCTAGAAGAAATCGGTAGAATTTGACTTGTAAAAATAATATAACCTCCTAGTCCTTCATGCTAATATGCACGCGGATTATTATTTATCATCACCTGAATCGAGAAGGGTTAAGCTCAAATGTTGTATCATATAGGATTGTTTAACTCTTCATCTACTGTCGTGTAAATATTCCTCAAAGATATGCACTGATTGCATAATTCATAAAAGATGTTAACGTAGCTTGGCTTAGATGCAATGTGGAGTTTGAGCACATCTAGTAGTATTTCGTAGGCAATCTTGATATCTTAATAGACATATATACACTCTCTAGTATCAATCAAACATTTTATCTCTTGGCAGGAGCCTCGATTGGGAAGGTGGGGACGTGCTGCTTCTGCTAAAAATGGAGTTGCATTACATCCTTTGAAGCTGTCTTGACCCTATATTCCACATTCAGTCTTCTCAACGATGAGATTATAAAGCAAAATTTGAGAGCCTGCTTTCTGCTTCTCTGACTCTGACTGATATCTCAATCTTGAACTCTGAAAAGAAAAAAAGATCACCCCTGTATCGAATCAATGGTTGTCAACGTTTAGGGCCTCTCAAAATTGTTCGTGGCTCGAGATATGAGGAAGCTAATCTGTGCTATGTACCAACCGGGAGACTAAGGTAACTTACTTAGATATTGGTGAGTGTGAAGTGTATCGAGAACCTCGTTTCCCGGAGGTCGACCGGCTTAAAGCCTAAAGAAATCCTTTCCTTGCGTTCCCTTTGTCTCGACTGTAGAAGGCCTCTCATTTTGCTGATAAATTTTGTATTTGATGGAACCTTTCTTCAACTTGGCCAGTTTTGGATTTTGTTAGATAGTGTATAATCTATCATTAAATTTTGTGGGGGAAAAACATCATTTGATGTACTCCCTCCCCTCCATTAGAAATGAAACATTTGCTTTTCGGCACGATATTATATGTAGTGTTATTTTCCTTTTATTTATGTGAGGAAAATGTGCTGGAATTATTATATAAATGGGCCTTTTCACTATTTTATAGATCTCCTTCTAACATGTCATACTTTTAGCTCATATATAGGGAATAAATTATTTTATAAACCACGAAATACTCCTTTCGTCGCTGAATAAATACCATCCCCTACCTCTAGTGATTTTTACAGGATTATTGGGTACAATTTTGTAAAAGACAAAAACATAAATGTACATTATCTCACTTCTTTTATCTTGACGTTAATTTTGCCTACCAAACACCCACATAATTTTTGAGTGAGCTTAAAAATAAATTAATTTTACTAGTATAATTTATATACAAAAATAAATCTAATGAACAATTGATTTATGTACAAAAGAAAAAATAACAAAGAAAATAGAATATGTAATACTCTATTCGTCTCATAAATATATGTGCACGCTTCTATTTTCGCCTGTCTCATAAAAATATGGCATTGCATTTATGGAAAGTTATCAAAGTTTATTACCCATATACATCAAATTATTTACAACTTATACCACCATAAAAACACTGACAACAATATGGGTCTCAATGTCTCACTATATAAACACTATTATAATTACCATTCTCCTCTTCTATTTTACTTTACCAATTTTATCTGAAATTACATGTATATATTTTTATAGGATGGATGGAGTATCGGTAATAATGTGAGGTCAAAAGATTAGATTTATAGAGGCTGCACAAATATAATTTACTCGTCATGATATTGTTAAAAAAACATACGAGTTTCCTCTCTTATCATCTACATTAAAGATATTAAAAGTGATTATTGTTATAAATAAAAATGATTGTTCGTATAAATGAAAGTAATTATTTTATAAATAAAGATACAGTGTATGGCAAATGAAAAAGTAACTTTTTATGATTAAAAATAACTGTCGCAAAATAATCGTTGTTCATAATAAGGTTACTATCTATCTTAATGTACTACTACAAGAATTACTATTCAAGAAATGGATTTATCATTTAACACAAAAAGTATCGGATCCGGTCTGACCGCTTCCAAAATTAATTCTTTTACATTCCAACATTATTATACAAAAATCATATACACAAATAAGCTACTAAATTATAAATTAAATACTCGAATTACCAATGGTTGCAATTTTCCCTTTAATGAATAATTCATTTTTGTTAAATGTGCCATTTGACTGATTAAAGCGAAGATTTGCAGTTGGGAAATCTGAGATCATCTGAAGATAAAGCCTAGTTGAATTAGTACTAGTTGATTTGAGGTAATACAAGGCGACATATTATTGCATTTTTCAAAATTGGCTTCAATTTATTCTTGATTCTTTCGCATACCCACAAAATGCCCAAATCAGGCTTTGGTTGGATCGCACATACAAATCAAAATCATCTCTTTCTGGCTCCAATTCATTTCTTTCTTCTCCGCCTACAAGAATAGAGAGAGACAGAGAGAGACAGGTAGTCGAAGTCCCTCTCAACCCCATAAAGTAATAGATAGGAAAAATTCGTTACAAAATTCTTTTGATGGTAAGTTTTGTGGGGATATATATTACTGCATTATATCACATTTTTGTTTTCCCTTGCAAGTCATAGCCGCCGTTCCTGATTGAAGCAGATGGGGAATTGACATCTGTTTTTTCTTGGTGAGTAGTTAGATTCGTTATCGCATTTGGAGATTTTTATGAGTCTATTGAGATTGTTAGAAAGATTGATCCTTTTCCCTTTTTTGGGATTCACCTCTTTTTTTGGGAGCTAGTGTTGGATCTGAGCTGGACATTACTGTTGAATAATCAAGATTCTGAATTTTCACCATGTTTTGGCATATGACCGGTCTCTCAACTGCATCGCCAGTAAGTGCCATGAATCCAATCTTGAAAAAAAGTAATCTTGTGAATGCTATGTGCCATTTCTTGGATTCATATTGCTTGTTGGTTTCTTGTTATTGGATATGATGATTAACATTTCTTGGAGTGTGAGATTTTGATGAGTGGTTGAGAAATTGGGCATACTGTTGTTGATAGCTAGAAGAGTGGACCTTTACGGGTTTTTTCTTTTTTTTAGAATGAAACTTAGATTCCGTGTTTGTACTGAACTTTTTTTTTATTCCGTGTTTGGGAGAGACGCATGACCCTCATGCGTCTCCTTTTAATAAAACGCATAATCGTCATGCGTTTCATTAAAAGGAGACGCATGAGGGTCATGCGTCTCTCCCAAACACGGATTAAAAAAAAAGTTTAGTACAAACACGGAATCTAAGTTTCATTCTAGAACAAAAATAGAAAAAACCCGGACCTTTACCATGCTTGTTTGCCAGTGCTTTTTTTATTCTAGTGTGTAAGGCTTTTTATTGGAAGCGGATTTGCTACTTGTCTACATTTTGCTGGTAGCACTGAAACAGTATGCCCACGACCATGACATGTGGTAGGTGGTGTGTGGGTCGGTGATTAATATGGCGAGGCCTTTGTGTCATCGCTGGTTGTTGGACTCCTCAAAGCAATTCCAGTTTTAATTTTTAATTTGAATGTTTGTTATATATAACAGGACAAATCAATGGTTCCGTATATAAACTAAATGTTGTTCTGATTTTTCGAAAAATAGAGTGAGTTTGGACGAGGTGGAGTAATAGGTCTTGACAAACTGGTTAGGGATGTGATCTACAATTCGAAATTCTTTCGCCCCCTTTGTTCTCCTTTACATAAACTTTCTCGCATATTTCCCTGCCTTAATTACCACACTTATCTTTTGGTTATGACTTATGACTGATACTAATGAGTATGTTAACTGCCATTGGTATTTCAGTATTTTTCTATTTATCAAATGGACATATTGCTATTATGAGAAGTGGTCAACTATTCCTCTCTTAGAGTAGGGATTTTGGCCCCAAAAAGCTTATACTGTTTCGCATTCACTTCTTTTTCAGAATCCTTTTGTTGGTGTATAGTTAGTGTTCTCAAGTGGAATATTTTTCATACCCTCAATTCTTGTTTTTGGAGATTTTATAATATCCTCTTCAACTGCGCCTACCTAACATTATGACGTGCTATAATGTGTGTATATGAGTGATTAATTTAGGTCTTCTGCTGATTATTGTTAGGTGGAGACCATTTTAGACAAGGATAACTTTACTTTGGATGAGCTCTTGGACGAGGATGAAATAATTCAAGAGTGCAAGGCTCTCAATGGACGACTTATCAGCTAGTAATCTCCTATTCACTTATAATCCTTCGTATTGCACTTTCCATGTTACTAAGTCCTTTGTTGCTTTCACAATTATGTCTTGCTGAAAGTGGTTCAAAGCTGGTTCTTCCGTAGTTGAACCAAATGTTTTTCCTTTCTGAGATGTTCTCCAGTTTTAATTTGCTTACTTTCGGCTGTGAATTATGTGCAATTATTTTGGCACTAAATATGAATACTTTACATTTAAAGGCTTCGTTGACTGAATCAAACTTGGATATTTGCTAAAATATCACTAATACCTATTCTTTTTCAACTATCAAGGTAGTCTTCACAAGTCTATGAATATCCTTATGCAGCCATGGGAAAAATTATGGGTGTACATTATATTTCCTTTTTTTTGTTCAAAAACTTATTTGATTCCATATTAATAGGAAAACAATTATTGTTTGTTCAAGTTCATTTTTTGTTCCAATTTTCAGTATGATTGGCCTTCCACACACTAAGTTCATACCAAATGTTCTTTCACAGCTTGCGGGAGATATCTCAAGTTAAACAACTTCTTCAGTACATAGTGCAAGAAGCTCCCAAGGGTGCTAGTAAAGAACGTATATTGAAGTACGCTTGAGCAGTAAAGAGTTCTTTAGACTGGGTGTCTGCTAATGTTGCCAGACATTACATGCCGTTTGACTATAGTTGATAATGCATTTCTGACACAGCCCTGTGACATATCTTCCTTCTTTTTCTGTGTAGGTTCCCATTTATCGCTTGCGAAATTTTTACGTGTGAGGTCGATATAATACTGAAGGCTTTGGTAGATGATGAAGAGGTCTTGAAAATGCACAACTTTGCTCTTGTTCTTTGTCTTTTAATCCAGAGTTTATTAATTCCCTCCCTACTTTTGGTTTGCAGTTGATGGACTTACTTTTCTCTTTTCTGGATCCTGAGCACTCTCATAGTTCTCAGTTGGCTGGTTATTTTAGCAAGGTATGATATGCTCGATTGGTGGTTCATAGGAATGGTTCATACGCTGTTATGATCTTATTAGCATATTAGACCAAAAAGGTTTATTAAATTGGTTGATCATAGTTGATTTTGCCTAATAATTTGATATGGCTGTATAATCCAAAGTTATAAGATGGTGTAGGGCAAAGTATCTATCCCCTTTCAAATGGTATTACATTGGAAATATAGAACACAAGTTTCAGTTTTTTAAAAGTGAATTTGAGAGGGAGAGATTTTGGGAGCGTGGCAATGAAAATATGCTCAAGACATTTTTCAGGGCCTACTGGCTGTAATTATGAATCATATAATCAAAGTTGCAGCAAGTTTAACCTAGAACATTAATATACACTAAGATATGCCCTGTGATCTTCTGTTCTTTCACTGCCTATAAGTTCTTGTCATATTTTGATTTATAATTTCATTTCCTGAATCCTTATCTTTATGTGACAGGTTGTTGTATGCCTCTTGCTTCGGAAGACATCCCCTCTAATGAATTATATCCAAGTGAGTTCAGTATATCTTCATAATCAAACTTCTCATTTGATTCTGGATTTTGTGTTCCTATTGAGCCTCATTGAATTTCCATTTAACATTTGTCCAGGGCCATCAGGATATCATCAAAAAGCTAGTTGACCTAATTGGAATTACGTCTATAATGGAGGTTTGTTGTTCAGACCCTCCCCGTCTCTCTTTTACTTATAGTTGAATTCTAATAGTTTCTTGCATCAACAGGTGTTAATCCGTTTCATTGGTGCTGATGTACATATTTATGGGAATAGTGGTGGCGACACCATGCAATGGTTGGAAGAGATGGATATCCTGGATATGATTGTGGATAAATTCAGTTCATCTGTAAGTTACACTAGTAGGGAACGGGGAATTTATACGTCGACGCTATTCTCTTCTCCTTAAGCTGGCGGTGGCTCTTGAGGCCTTTCGTCTTTCATGTGATTTATCTGATGCTTTTTAGTCTTTTGGTTGTGATATTTTATAGAATTTTATGCTCGTAAAGGGATACTGAAAAAATGTTTCGCCAATAATTTGAGTAGCTAAAATATATATTTGTAGGACTGCCCTGGAGTGCACGCTAATGCTGCAGAAACTCTTTGCACCATTACTCGATGGGCTCCCCCGAGATTAGCTGCAAAAATCTCCAGCCCAAGGTTGCACCTTTTCTGAATACTACCTTTTTGTTTCTCTATATCCCCTTTTTCTTATACTCGCTGGAAACTGGCTGCTGTCAGTTTTATAGGAAGGTTATTTCGTCACGCTCTGGAGGAGTCGAGACCCAAGACTGTTCTGGTCAACCTGTTACTAGTTTGTATATCGTTGTTAGACCCCAAGAGGCTGACATCTGGTATATATTACATGTATAATCGTCAAACTTCTAATGGACCTGGAGCCACAGCTAATCCCGAGACTGTTAAAAGCATGCTGGGTAGCCTAGGTAACATTGGATCCTTTTTTCATAATTACTTCGGCTCAAGCAATAAATTCCGAGTGTAAATAAATGTGATTTTCTGTATTTATGTCCGAAATGTTCACTTTTCATAAATTGTATCATAATCTTGAAATGATGAGACAAGACTAAACTGGTTTATCGGGCAGGTGATCTTCTCAAGCTTTTGAACGTTTCATCTGAGGAACACACCCTGCTAACTGCGTATGGGAAATTGCAACCTCCTCTTGGAAAACGTCGGCTGAAGGTATCTTCTGCATTTTACTTAATGAGCCCTTGGATTTCTCTATTGCTTAAAATCATACAGTTTTATATTGACTGCTGCATTGTTAATTGAAATTGCTTCTTTCCAAAAAACTGACTATATATTTTTCATTTGTTTATTTTACAAGAATATTGTTTCTCGTTTAACGAATATCAAATTGTATCAAACATTTTGCTCACTTTCTATTTTATCCTTTTTTCTGCAAATAATACTGTTGGCCTCTCCTTTCTCGCAGATTATAGAGTTCATTTCAGTCTTAGTTGCTGTTAGTAATGAAGCTGCCGAAAAGGAACTGATTCGCCTGGGCGCTTTGGAACGTATTCTTGAATTGTTTTTCCAGTAAGTGCACCCCGCTTCTTGTTACGTTCGAGTACTTGCAATTTCGTGATAATTTTATTTTTTTAACATTACAATTGGTAACTGGTCAGTTTACCTCTCTTATGACCGTAGGTATCCTTACAATAATTTATTACACAATCACGTGGAACACATCGTAATATCTTGCCTGGAGAGCAAAAATCATCAGTTTGTTGACCACCTTCTCCATAAGTGTAATCTCGTCAGGAAGATTCTTGATTCTGAGAAGAACTTCACTTTGTCCTCCGATGAGAGCAAGGTATATTTTTGTTTTGTTTTTTTCGTTTCCAGTTCTGCTCCCTTATTCTCTTGGTAGCTTTTCTGGTGGTTGCTGAAGATATTTCATTACTAAGAACTACCATTTTCTGGGAGTGCTCGCAGCCAACGGTCGCTGCTGCAGGAAAGTTGCCACCCAGGATCGGAAATATCGGTTATTTAACCCGTATAGCTAACAAACTTATTCAATTGGGGAATAGTGATTGCAAGGTTCAGAAATTCTTGCAGGTTTGCTCAATGCTCACTCAGTCATTCTATTTTAATCTTCCCGACTTTTTTCGTCACCCTGTTGACTAGTTTTTTTTTCTTTTAAAAAAGTTTTAACCATTCTATATACTCGAAGGCTCAATTATTACGATGTTTTAAATGACTGCTGAGTCTTCCCATTGGCAGGAAAACAGCGACTGGGTCGATTGGCAGACGAATGTTTTGCTTAAGCGCAATGCTTTGGAAAATGTCTCCCAGTGGGCATGCGGGTAAGTGATTTTAAGTTGGAATAAGGAAAATCAATTACCAAATAGTGACAATAAACGATTCCGTTGTAGTTGAGGCAAGAAGTAAGATTAGTTTACTTTCAATTTTATGTGTAAAGTTCGTATTTTGGTTAAAGGTCATACTCGACTTCTATGTTCGTCTGAGGTCATTGGATCGTAGGCTTATTTTGTTTTGAATCTATTTGATATTCCGTGTATATATCTTTATTATGGGCATTTGTATCTTTTTTTCCCTAATTTGCTCGGTAGGAGACCCACCACTCTACAAGATCGAACAAGAGATAGCGACGATGATGACTACCAAGACAGGGATTATGATGTTGCAGCTTTGGCGAATAACTTGAGCCAGGCCTTTAAATATGGGATCTATAGTAATGATGCTATCGCCGAGGTTTGTCTTAATACATTTTGGTTGGAAAAAAAATATTCGTAAGGGTGTTTCTCGTGATGACTTTGCATAATGAGTAACGGAAATTAATTTGTTCGTTGATGTGCTTTTGGGCAGGGAGATTCCTCACTCGAACGAGATGATGAGGTATGTATTCGAAAAATTATATAGTTGCAACAATAGATTGCACTTGAGTATCGGTTTGGATTCGGATATTTGACTTGTTGCCCTGGTTTTCGTCGTCTCCATTTCTTTCGATTTATTTATCGATTCGTTTTGCATTCTATAAACCGTTACGTCACTTTTCCACGAACTTTAACTAGTGTTTCTCTGTTACCGTAACGGGCTTACCTTCCGTAACTCCCACAGGATGTCTACTTCGACGATGAATCTGCTGAAGTCGTCATTTCTTCGCTCCGTTTGGGCGATAATCAGGACAGGTAAGCAGACACTTTTAATCTTTCGAGAAGTCTTCCTGGATCGTGTATGGGAGCCAACCGTATTCTCTGTTTCCGTCTCGTGTTTTTCCAGCGGAGGAGGATCGCTCTTCACGAACTCCAACTGGTTTGAGTTCGAAGACGAGAGTATCGACAACGAGCACTCCGCCGGTCCCAATGCATCTTCGTTGCCCGACGCCGAGGAGTACATGGACGTCGACAGAAGAGCGGACGATGATGTTTTGAAAGGTGAGGCAGATGGTGCCGTATCCAACACTCCCTCGGATAAAACACCAGAGTGGGTCGAGTGGAGAGAAAGCTCCGACTCACTTGATCCTCCTCCCGTCTTTTCTGACGCATTCGAAACGGCTCCATCTTCGCCTATACATAACAGTGAGTTCTTGGACTACGAAGCCAAGTCAGACGACTTCGAACCCCTGCAATCTGCAGACGTCGATGAGGGAAGCCGTTGAACTGGAGAGGGCGAAGAAGGCTCCTCGCAGGGGTAAATGTCTATTCTTGTCGAAAAGAGGAGTCACGGTGAACCTGAGACACGAGGTGTATCGACAGAGTCGGAGTCGGAAGGCCGATCCGGCGGCTCGTGAAATTTTTTTCTTAGCAAGACATTTTCCGTGCCTTAGTTGAAGCTGAAAAGCTATTGAACTTGTATATCAGTTATTTTTTATTTCCTGCATTTTTTGGAAGTATATAAATACTGTTAGGTAAAACAGAATTTGGGAGGATTCTGCTATTCATATTGTAGTTATATATTCAATCTTGCTTTTCATGAATACAAAGTGGTTTAAATGTACAATTTAATATGTTGTGAAAGGTCAAATGTTCAATCCTTGGAGCTTGTTTACCAATGAAATGCAATAAATTCTGGAAATACATCAGATTAGGGTTACAAAAATAGACACCCCCTTAAACGTTTTAACTGTTTGACAAAATTAAGAAGCAATTTTAATAGAAATAAAAGATAAATTATGAATATTTGAATGTGATTTAGACATGCAACTTTCAAAATGTACATTCATTGGTGGGTACTCATTGTAAGGGTTTCTCAAATCCGAGTTTGTCGATGGTGGGGTAATCGAGTAAATACCATTTTTAATCCTAAACATATAATTATTTTACGATTTTGGTCATATTATTTACTTTTGATTTTTGAATGCGGAACAAATAAAAATGGTCTGAAAATTATCATTTTTTACAGCTCTGTCACAAAACTAACATACAACGCTAATTAAGTCATCTTGACATAATTATTATAATAATCCATGATTAATTAGATTTTTCAATATTTCTTAATATTTTTTTTATAAATTAAGTCAATCTCTCTCGTTTCGGCTATTTCCTTGCTGCCAACCTCCGATTTCGCTATTTCAAGGATTTCCTCGAGATCCTCTTCCATCTTCTCGAAGGAGCCGAGGTGTGAAACTCGGCCAGAGAGATAGGAGGGCTATGGAAATCTCGGATGCGTATATGGAATGGAATGGAATGAAATTGTTATGGATTGATTTCATTCTTATTTCAGGTAATCACAATATTATAGGAATGAAAAGTAATATGAACAAATAACTATTAGCAGAACTTCCGTTGCCAAAGTTTGGGAAATTTTTGAGTGAAATACTATTTGTATTTGCTAGAGATTAAAGACGTGCACACACCATTACTAATTGATTAATTAACTAAATACATTATCTTTTTTTTAATCCTAAATAATTTTGGGCCATAGCCGAATTCTGCCTGCAGTTTGATGGTCTCCAGACAGCCCATTAATTAAATCTATAGCTCTATTGCCTCTAACGATTATGAATATATTTTAATTACTAAACAGTTATTATGTTGAAATTTGATTATAAACTAAAAATAGAAAATTGGACACATTTTCCTTGTACTTGTTTGTATTTTCTAAAGGGTGGTTTACACAGATTCATTTATTTAGTAAAATACTTTAGATTTGATAACATTTTAATAAATTAAAAAATGTCATAGGTTAAATAATCAAGAAAGATCAGATGACAGGGTAACATATAATGCATGATCTTATTTAAGTGAACATGCTGAAATAGACAGATCATATCTGAAATTAGATTGGGCTTTGCACGGTGATTCAAAATCCCCATAGACAATATCATAGTAATAAATATACAAGTTTAAATTAAGGTGTGTTTGGAATTTCACTGTGACCAAGTTGTCTTGGATAAGAAATTCTTGAACCAAAGTGAAGAAATCTTAGGATATCTTCTTAACAATTCATCTCTGTAGTCCACGTAATATAGTCCGAATCGAACTGAAAATCCTCCTGCCCACTCAAAATTATCCACCAATGACCATACAAAATATCCCTTCACATTTGCATCATCTTTTCTGAAATAGTATTAAAATTTCAGGCCTAATTAAATAACAATTACAAAAATTGAGCGATTATTGAAGTTAATTTCAAGAAAATAAGTGTTGGAAGGGACAAGAGACTAACTCAATTGCTTCATTCAGACAGCACAGATGATGATGAATGTAGTCTTTCCTCATGTTGTCTTGTAAGGCCTGGGATAGGTCTAAAGTGTCATTTCTTGCCTCATCAAGCCCTAAAATCCAGTTGACTTATTTAGGAATGTTGATAATAGAAACACAAATAATGTTAAAAGACATAAGTATACCATTTTCAGTGATGTAAATTAGTGGATTATTGTATTTTTGTTTTATTAATTTGAGCATTTGTCGAAGTCCCTTTGGATAAATGTAGAGTTTGCTCGAATCTCTTCCTTGCTCACCAATTGGCTTTCCATTTTTGATCCCTACCAATATTACAAGATATGATAAATTTACTGATAAAATAATGTTAGGACCGTCGACTGGACAATAGTTTGATATTGTCTGCTTTGGGTCAAGCCTGTCGAATTTGTTTTTGAGTCACTCCCAAAAAGCCTCAAACTAATTAGAGTTGGACATCAATAATATACAGTTTCCAACTTCCCTCCATTCTCCAATGTGGAATGGGTTTGCACCCAACAAATAAAGCAGGTCATATATGGCTAAAATGAATATTCAATTTGTGACATAATGAATTCACCTGTGATCACCATCTCAGAGTCAGTCGTGTAGCTATAGCTCGTCGAGTTTGGTTTGTCGAGGGCATATATTGCACCATAGTAGTTGAACCCTATGAAGTCAAAAGACCCCTTAACCATCTCAATCTCATTTTTATCAAATTTAGGTAATCTTTCTTTAACTCGAATCTTCATACTTTCTGGATAACTTCCATGTGTCAATGGTTCCATATACCTAAAAAGTCACAACAATTTTGTAATTAATAAAAATTTATTTTAAACTATTGACTTGAAAATTGAGGGGTATATAAATTGTGTGGAACGATGTCACAACCTTCGGTAGGAATATAATCAATTGATAACTATCTTAAATTGATAACTGACAACTATATCAACAACCTACCTTATGGATGTCAACACGGAGGCATTTGTATGTCAACTAAATATAGTTGACATACGTATGTCTTCTGTTGATATGTTGACATCTATAACATAGATTGTTGACATAATTGTCAGTTATCAATTTAAATTTTTTTATAAAGTTGTCAACCTAACAACTCCCACCCTCATTATATACATTAATTTAAGAATCTTACCAACCAAGCATGAAGTCCATGGCTCGATCCTTAGCATTCTCATTCTCATTCGTCTCATCGAACGGCTCAAACCAATACGCTGCAAAAACTATCCCAATTTTCCCCTTTTGCGAATCTTGATACTTTTCTCTATACAAATTTACAACAGCGGAATGACCTAGAAGAAGGTTGTGTCCCACGATATAGGGCTCCGTGGCAGAGTCTCCACCCGTGCAGTTGAGACCCTGCCACTCTGAGCATCTTGCGGGTGCAAAAACACCGTAGGCGTAACCATACACGCTAAACGTCCACGGTTCATTTATAGTGACCCAGTACTTGACACGATCACCGAATTGCTCGAATAAGAGGTTTGCAAAGTCGAGAAAATCACCTCTATGTATAAATTAGATTTTAGAACAAGTTCAAGAACCGAGCACTACAAATTGGAGATCTTTGAAGGCTTACACAATTTGAGAAGATAGAAATCCACCATATGCATCTTGTAGGGCTTGTGGAACATCAAGATGGTGCAGTGTCACAAAAGGCTCTATACCTATATACATTGCCATTCATTTAATGAAAATTCTAATTTTAAACTGATTGTACTTTCATGCATGGTATTTGCGGCAATTTTAATTTCTTCAAGCTAATTAATTACAACTTACTGTATTTTAATTACAAATAAACTCTAATTATCCAAAAAAGTGTTACTAACCATTAGCAAGGAGTTCGTTAATGAGATTGTTGTAATAATCAATGCCATCCTGATTAACACCTGCCTCAATCTTTCCACCTGACACATCCAAATCGAACCTTATGAAAACACACTAGCAAATAGTACTACATACTTTCCTTTATATCATGAAAATGGCAAATTGTTCATATTCATCACTTTATGAAAAATCGAGTACCTTACGAATTTATGTCAAAGATATAATGCCATAAAAAATTGAACAGATTTACTCTTTTTCCCTAGTAACGATTTTATGAAAATTTTAAAAAATTAAAGAATCTGCATTGAAGACTAAGGTAAAAAGATAACGTAACATTGTTTTCCTGCTAAATTAATTCTGAAATAAATTACATCATCTATTTGATTTTGAAAAAAATGTAAAGGTTTGAAGCGTTACAGCCCAATCAGGAGATAGAAAAAAGTGGCTATTCTGAGGGAGTACGGATTAGAGGATGGTGTATTTTTCTCCAATTAATATGATTGATAAATTTAAGTGATCAAATGCAACGAGGACATGCACTTTAAGATCAAGGAGTGTTCTATTATAGCTTGTTGGTTTTTGTTTTTTAGATTTGGTTTGATGTCTATGTATTTGTTGTCTGAAGGGGTTAACTATATTTTGTTTTACCTTTTTATTATGTTGAAGATTTTACTGATATACTTCATCTGTCTCAACTAAGTTAAGTCATTTCTTTTTTGGACAATAAACAAAACATCCAATTACTATATACTTATTACTTTATTTCATCACCTACTGTACTCTTTTTTTTATCTTTCCTACTTTATTTCTCTCTCCTACTTTTCAACACGATTTCTTAATCTCAGTGCCCAAAAGTTTAACTCAACTTAGTTGTGACGGATGAGAGAGTATATAACTTCTGCTCACCTCTTTTAAATTTGAGCATTTGGTACTCATAAAAAAATTTAGCACATTTATTTGAAACTATCAATATTGTACTATAAATTCCCATACAAGTTAACAGTTAACATCACCTGGCAAGACCCTTGGCCATGATATCGAAATCCGATAGGCGTCAAGACCCAAATCTCTTGCAATATTTACATCTTCCTACAAATATAATGAAAGATTTTCACAAATCCGATTTAATTTCAACAAATTATAAGGCATATATATGTATTTACCTTGTACATATGATAGGAATCGATGGCCACGTCTCCATTACTATGATCCTTAATCTTTTCTAAAAATGGTAATAATACTAGTATTATAAGTGATCAAGAATTAGTAACAAAAATCACATTTCCCACGTGGCATCGGACAAAACCTGGATAAGAATGCGTGAAATTGTCCCACGAACTCTGGCCTTTTCCGTTTTCCTTTACAGCGCCCTCGTACTACATAAACGAGAATTAACTACTTTACCACTATACTAATATACGCACAGACAAATTCAGATCTTTAATCACCTGATATGCTGAGGATGCTGCCCCGAACACAAATCCTTCTGGAAAGTTCCCGCGTACGACCGGAGATGTCGTGTCGCAATGACACGTAGTCGATGTTGTTGTGGGATTTGCAGAGCTTAAGGAATTAGCTATGGATGAGAGGAGATAGAGGAGCGAGTAGTGAGTTAGACTTGCCATTTTACTCATTTCGTCCAACTTTCATTGCCATCTTATATTAATTTATCCACTTGTTTTTTATTAATAAAATATCCTTGCTTTCATATCTAGTACGTCTATTATATAATGGTTAAATAGTAGAGATACTATATAATATGATGCTAAAGCAACGGTTGTGGCATGTTTTTGATTTGATGAGTAGCAATCTATTCTTTAACAAAATCAAGTTTTAATGGATTTTTAAAGACCGATATCATTAGATTCGTTCATATTGATTGCAGGTTTTTTAGTGGGACCAAAAAAGTGCAATGATATATCACCATGCCTTCCAACCATTAAGATAAAATGATCATATAAAGATCAGATAATAAACTTTTTTTTATTGCTACAAAGGTTAATTTATGCTCTTTCTCACCACTTTTGTGATCTGAGATTTTGAACTAAAAAAGGGCGCTAATTTATGTGCTTAATTGTACCATCAACAATTCTTAAAGTATCTTTATTGTTGGTGTTCCAATTAAAATTAGAGAACAAAAATAGAAGTGCCATAGAAAAGCAAAAGATTAAGATAATTTGTCCCCAATTTAGGGACATTTTTTTGCATCCTAAATTAGAGTTAATTTTAAAATTTTTGAAACATTAGTAATTATATCTTACTTTTTGTGTCATTAAAAGACAATTTTTTTGCGGAGAATGTTTAATTCTTTGTTCACGATTTGTTTCTGTAATTTCAATATATAGGACCAACTAAATTCTACTACTACTTGCCATTCACGAAATCTTTTATAAGTTCAGAATATCAGACCAAAAAAATCAGATGTTGTGGCCATTAAAATGAGAGAACCAAATTAAAAATTAAACAAAATGATTGCGTTATTTCTAGTTACACACTTCTACAGCAAAGAAAAAAAAAAAGGAATTAAATGTTACCGATGCTATTGAAAAAGTGGTCACAAAATAATGCTGGAGAGCATATAGATTTTCATATATACTATTATGCACTAGAATCATCAAAAACAAAATTATCAGATGTCTACTAGCTCAACTTTAATTATATAACGTTATCTATTGATATATAAAGTTCTTTTCATTTATATAATATAATGCAGGAGAAAAAAGTGAAGGCCAAAGTAGACAATACTATTCCTCTAATTTGACATTAAAATAAGTAGACGATTCACTCTCAAAACACTATGCTAATATTTTTCTTGTGCTCCTATTCTAATGGGGTTCTAATAGTAATAATGTTTGGGACACCATTATATATGTTAACTACCACTTCAAGTTGTTCTAAACACTATTTAAGGCAATCGCAAGAAGTGACCAAAGTAGCATATGTGGACAGCTTAGAACAATTGAAGGAAGCTAAAGCCATGGCAAGAAAATATTGTCAATCTTGAAACAAGACAACAACGCATGAAATGTCATCTTTGGAGCCCCTTGAAAGTGCCTGATTGATCAACTCTTTCGCAGCCTCACCACCATCCTTCATTCCTCTTATGCAATCCACAGCTTCTTCATTCGACATTACGTGCCACACTCCATCGCTCGCTAATACGATGAACTCCGTCTGCTCATCAATCATCTCTATAGCAATATCCGGTCTCGACGTAATGTGAGCCTTGAGACGCCCGTCTCCAAACGCCCTCGTCATTGCAAGCTGCCCGTCCACCCTCGGAACATTCCCTGCCATTGCTAATTTATTCAATCCACTTTCACATTATAAAAATAGACAAACTTTTGCAATTTTGGTCAGCTGTCCACCCAAGGAACAACTTTTAATTTAGGAAACCACTATAATATTATTTCACAAATTAAGCATTAAAATCTGTGTCGCTTCAAAACTGTTTTAAAATTGATACCCGGTTTATGGGACACGAACCCGCCCTTGCTCTCAACCATTTTTCTCTCCTTCAACGCCTCATGGTCCACCGACACCTGCTTCGCCTCCCCATTCCTACACACCACGGCACGCGAATCGCCAACGTTCGCCACAACCACCTTCTCCCCGTCTATCACGATCGCCGTCACCGCAGTCGAACCGCCTCGGGAACCCACCACATTCTCGAGGATGTCTTTGTCAGTCTCCTCATAAGCCCTCCTAACCGCTTCTTTTG
The DNA here is from genome assembly GCF_004379255.2 of Salvia splendens. Taxonomy (NCBI): domain Eukaryota; kingdom Viridiplantae; phylum Streptophyta; class Magnoliopsida; order Lamiales; family Lamiaceae; genus Salvia; species Salvia splendens. The sequence goes on along the minus strand of NC_056052.1, from coordinate 6,964,153 downwards.
GACTCCTCCAAAAATCAGCCTGTTCATAAATATTTTCTTTACAAAATATAGAAATAATAGTATTCTCTAACTTTGTCTTAAAAATAACAACGCATTGACCTGATTCAGTATATTATGAAATAGGTGATCATGTAGATATTGGGCGACATCGCGGCCGGAATGGCCGTCGAAAATGGCGTATAAACCGAGGTCGTGGCCGTCGATTTTCTTGCACGTCGCAACCAAACAGTCCTCCATTCCATGCTTCATTTTCCCTTCCACTAAATGGCAGCCATGAGAGACATGCTGTTTCGCTCTTTTCCTGTTTTCCTCCTAAAACCAATGAATGTTTGGTGATAGGTTGTTAATAAAGGCCGAATTAATATTGATGAAAAAGAATTACTCCTTATATTTAAAAAACAATTAAGAACTGTGCGACATATGAGTTATTACTCCATATAAAATTGCAGCATGTATTAGCAAATACTAAAAATGTCCAACCTCGATTGAGAATGAAGTCGACAAACACTATAGGGTTCAATTTTGAATTTCAATTATCTACTTTTTGATATGAATTTCAAATTATGGAATTGAACTAGTTTAATTCCAAATCAAGATATTTTGTGGTTCAATTTGGAATTCAAGGCTCTAATTCAAATTCCGCAGGCTCAATTCCATGATACCGAACGGAAAATCATGTTGAAAAGGTTTAGGTGGTAAAAAAAACATAATGTCCAACCTTGAGAATGGCTGACATGATATCATCGGGTGTTTGGCTCCTCTGCAAATTAGGATATATAATCAAATCATTAACATCATAAATCCAAAAGATAGATGCGATGATACATACGTACCTTAATCTTGATGACGCCAGCCTCACTATTCGAAACCGATCTTTCCCTCTGAAATCGAAATCCAATTTACTTAGACTCAACAGTATCCAACACACAGTAACAAATGCTCTAGATGCAAGATATTTTCTGTTACATTTAGACTAGACAAAAGAAAAGAAGAAAGCAGCATCATATCAAATATGTTGGGAGTGGAATTTTGTCGGAAATTCAATGAAACCAGACCTTAACCGAGACGATATCTGGGCCGTCCATTTTCGCCGATTTTGATTAGATTTTTTGGTCGGACTATAGGATGGATGCTACGTTATTTATTGCGGCTAATTAACTGACACGTGGCAGGGCGTGAGAAGGCGGCGGAGTGGGTGTCTTCCGCCGTTTGATCTCCAGTTTACAGCTTGCCAGAAATTTGAGCTTGATCTGATGCCATGGCCGAATTGTTTTTATTTGCTCTGTTTTTGCAGAATGAAAATAAGTGGAGAATACCCCAAGCCAAGCCCATTCTACACTTTCTGTGTTTTATTCCAATACTATAAAATACTAATCCATCTGTCTGCCAGGAGGAGTCCCGTTGATTACACACATTTTATAAAAATGATAGTAATAAAAGTTAAAGGGAAGAAATGATAAAATAAAAGAGAGAATAATATATAGATAATGACGCACGGAGGGAGTACTCCGTCTCTAAAAGAACAATTTTACCATTTTAATCATTCACCAAAATATATGAAACTAATTCTAAATATGTAAATTTTTTAAAAACACTAACTGCACACATTATTCTAAATGAGAATAATGTGAATCTTACATTCTATTAATATTATTTCCATTTTTTTGCTTCTTTCTTATTTTATCATTTACATACTCCCTCCGTCCCATAATAGATGACATATATACTTGAAAAATGACATGAGATTTTAGGCGATATTGTTTTGTTTGTTAGGTAGAGAGAGAATATAGTATATTTATATTAATATGAGAGAACTTTTTCCAAAAAGGAAATGTGTCATCATTTGTGACACCCTGAAAAATTCGGTCCCTTCTTTCGAGATAAATCAGATTTAGTAGTTTAATAAATTTCTTCTAGAAAACGTGTAATCCTAGGATTCTCGTTTAATTCCTACTTTGGATAATCTAATTATTTTGGTTGGAAAGAAAATAAAGCACAAGAAAATTTTATTTTAAGGATAAAAGTAGAGGAGATACTTTTATTAGATAAATGTGGATACACCTCGATGAAATAGAATTTCAGGAAAATATAATGAATACATATATAATGAATACAATGCTTACAAGTTGTGGGACCCCCTTTTTTACAAAAATTTGGAAGCTACAACTTGCTACTCTAAAGATTTCAAGCTCCAAGACTTGCTAAAAATAGTAGCAAGATAGATTAGGTTTGGGACAAATCCCTTCTACTCTTCCCTCTTCTCTTCTTCCTCGATTTTCGTGCCCACCCCACAAAGCTCCAAGAAGGCAGCCTGTACCTGCAAGATGTAACACCAAAAAGGGGTTAGAGAATCTTCACTGATATGACCACACCCGAAAGGCCCATGACGAGGTCTATGACGAGGCACCTACATGAGGGACTCTCTACTTTCATCCAAAAAGTCATGCTGGAGGAGTCTACGAAGGTCGAGGAGCACGCGACAAGACTCGTGCTGAAATTTGAAGGATGGGAGCTTCCACCCGGCCGGGTGGATTCTGACGCACTGCCTCACCCGGTCGGGTGCCATCCACTGGAAGAGCCAAGGCATACGAATTCCACCCGACCGGGTACCTACACAACTACTCGGGCGGGTGCCCCGTCCAAGGCATGAGGGAGTCAGGAGGTTTCACCCCGCCGGGTGACTTAACACCCTTAATTCCACCCGGCCAGGTAGAGTGGCGCGGACCAGATTTTGTGGGCCTTTTCATTGAGAATTGGACCATAGTATAAATACCTTTTGATGTTTCTTTCATTAGATTTTGTTGAATTAAAGTTTATACTCTAGTGAGTTTCCTCTTTGAGGATTGTATCAAATTCCTTCCTTGAAGGTTGCTTGTTTCCATCCTAGATTGATTCAAGTAGAGGTATGGATCAATAGAGTTTATCCATTGAGTAGTGGAGCCAAGGGGTGATAGAGCTATTGAAAGTTGCCTAGGGTTGTCTCCATTCTTTTGGTTAAGGTCCTATGGTTGTAGCTCTTTTATCTCATCATTATACACATGCTTTCCATTTCTAATCTATCATCCTTTCTTGTTTAGATTCAATTTTTGTGATTGGATCTCTTTTTATCCTATTGTTTTTTATTGAGAAATTGAAAATCAATCTCACAAAAAATCTAGATCGAGCATCACAAATAGATAATTCCTTGGGAAATGGATCATGAATTACATGAATCCACATCATTCACACAAAAATCTAAGGTTTGAGAACTTTACCAAAATAGCTAGTATGGCCAAGCAACATGACATCATCAGATCTCCCAAAGAGGGAATGGAGACAATTAATATATGAATGTGAGCTCTTTTGGAAGCACCAAAAGGATGAATAAGTAGGATCCATGATATCAGCCAATCTAGGATGCCATAAGTTACACCAAAAAGGTATGATGAGCGTTTCACAAAGCTCAAAAGGGAGCAAGCTGGCAGCCAAAAATATGAGGCTTTGTCCCCAAGATTTCAGGCAAAATGCAAAAGGGGAAGGCCTATTTAAACAGCCCATCATCCCCTCCTTCCTCCCCACTTTTGAGCACCTAAAATTTCACATAGTAAGAGTGCAGCAAGGGGAAGGGAAAGGAGCAAGGAGGGCAGCCAAGAGACTAAGGATTCACCAAGTGAGGGAATTTTTCCCGAGGGCAGAGCGAGGCCAACACGAGTAATTAAATTGAGGAATAAGCATATCAGGTGTGCTTTCTTTTAATATCCATCACCTTAGTGTGTATATAAATCAAATACTTGTGAAATTATGACATACTTATCATTTTTTTCTCAAAATGGAGCTATGATTCTTTTCAAGTTGTTATCATGCCATAAATATTTGTTTTGATGAATGGAATGGAATGATGGGTGACCGTGGGAGGTGACCACCTCCCCGATACTTGAATGTTTAGATATGGCGAATTATGAATGATGAATGGAATGATGAGTGAATGGAATGATGAATGATGAATGATGAAAGAACTTAGTCTGCAGTTGAACATTTAGCTCACAAAAGAATTTAGTAAGCTCGGGTCTTTTAAGAAAAATCCCCGTGTGTTACTGTGATGGCTTGACAACTGTATAATGTATGTTTTGCTTTTCGGCACGTGTCCACTGAGTACTCCTGTACTCAGCCCTGCATGTATTTATAAATGTGCAGGTTGACCGTCAAGAGGATGGAGTGATGATCGGAGTCGATGTTATTAAATAATCAAGTTGATCTTCCAACGATTCGTGTCTTCATACACGAAGTCGTTTAGTAAGGACTTATTCTGCCGTGCTTTTGTGAAGTGAGAATTGTAGAATCTCACCATCAAACTCTAATTTATTGATGAGATGTTTATCCTATTTCTAAGACCATGTAATGGTATACTTGGCTTACATTTTATGATATCAACCGACTTGGCATTTGTGCAAATTTCTCAAGTTCTACCACTTTTCTTTCCCAGTTTCTTTAATCATTCTCATTAGTCGCGATTTACCCGCTTTCGCTATCCTTAGCAAAATGCGGCCATGACATCTTTTGTGGGACAAACTAAAAAGAAAAGTGTGACATCTATTATGGGATGAAAGAGAGTATTAAAATTTGTATCATATAATTTTGTATGTTTTTTTAGAGGAAGATAGTACTATATTTGTAACGATGGATTGAAAAATTCAGTGTATGATTATTTGAAGCAGTGTTTTAAAAACCGGACCGGACCGGCCGGTCCGACCAGTCCGACCGCGAACCGGTAGGTAGTCCGGTTCAGTTGACCTATTTAGACCAGTGTGAGGTTGATCCACCGAGAACCGTTTGAACCGGCCGGTTAGACCGGTCTGGCCGGAAACCGGAAACCGGTTTTTGCTTTTTGTGTTCAAAATTTTTAAAACTTGTTTTTGGAAGGGCTTGAACTCATGACATCCACTCCAATTAACAAGAGCTTAACCACTCCATCACAAGCCCCACATGGAAAAATAAGAACATTAAACAATGTTATACATGGAATATTAATATTTTTATTTAAACCAATTAATAATTCATTTATTTTATATTTTTATATAAATATTTATTATGATACACATAATTATCATCCTCTAAATTTTATCTATACTTTCCTAGTTACTATATTATTACTATAACGCTTATTACTATCGTTATATTATGCTCCCTCCGTCCCATGTTACTTGCACTGTTGCTTTTCGGCTCGTCACAAACTCTTTACACTATTTATAGTTTAAGTTAGAATTAATGCATTCAATTAATATGTTAGTTTAAGTTAAGAGCTCCTTTATTAAGTGATGTCTCATTACACTTGAAATTCTAATTTAATTACACTAAAAAATCAATCTCAAATTTACGGCCTAAAATGAAAAGTGCCAACAACATGGGACAGATGGAGTAAACTTCGATTTTTTCAATATATTTATTTATTATAATTTATTATTTACTAAAAATATATTTTTATAGCATATATTTAATTTATGTAGCCTAACTATTGATATTAAAGTATTCTTTTGTTTAAACTAACTAATAATTTGTATTCGATTATTCCACCACATACATTTTTTTTGAATTAATATAAATTTTGTTTATTTTTATATGTAAAATATTTAATTTTTATTCACACTAACTAACAATTTGTATATTTTATTATATTCACTAAATTTAATGTTTTATATTTGTATATATACTAATTATTTATAAGATTGAATGTTTTTGTGATACATTATTAATCATATTTTCTTATTTATTATATTGGACACTATATTTTACATTATAAATTGAATTATACATATTTGTAACAGTAAAACGGTTCGACCAATGATTAAACCGGTCCGACCGGTTGAACCATGAACCAGTAGCTTCACCGGTTCGCTTATCGGTCCGGTTTTTAAAACGTTGATTTGAAGTGACCTAGGAGCAGCTTTGATTTTATAATTATTTCAAGTCTCCAAAAATGATTTCCTGTTACCATTTTTATCCATTTCACAAGACTAGTTAACTTTTTATTAATAAGAATATTTTCATCATATATTACATTATTACTAATGTAAGTCTTATTATCGACTAAAAGTTTTTCTAATTTGTCTTATTTTTTTCATAATTTAATATTTTCCTATTAAATTATTGTATTATTCCCAAAATTTTTATTTTTGAGAGACAAAGTGAGTATTATTTTATTCTTTCCATACCATATAAATAGCACACTTCTACTTTTGGTAACTCGTTAGTCTTTAATGTGGTAGACCTCATTCTCTACTAACAATACTCTAGTTACTTTTTCTTTATATCTATATTACTTTACTAATTGTGCATTTAAACTAATGTCGTCCCAAAAACTTTTTTTTATACGACAGAGGGAGTAATACTCTAGACTTCAATGACCAATTGGTGCATTGTTTGAGAACTTATTTAGATCGTGTATCGTATTTTTGATAATATAGTACTCCATTGATTTACCCTGAACTTATATCGGAGGAAATTGGAGATATTTGAATAGTTGGTCAAGTTCGAAAAAGCTTCAGACATAGATAGATTAGAGATTCCAAGCATATATATACCTCAATTATAAATAGAATTCCTCTTGAGAAATTTGCTGTTGTATTATATGTGTGCTTTAAAATGAAATATAAACAAGATATATAGTGGATTAAATGGAACATAAAGAGTAGATTGATTACATGAATTCTTTATTCTTCGAGCAACTATTAATGTACCAACAATCCAAAATAGAATATAGAAAAGGAACTCAAATGAAGATTTTATAGTAGTAGTAATTATTATGTTAAAAATATCATGACCATAAAAGCCTAGAATTTGGACATGATCGAATCAACTGTCTTAGTATCAACTTGGAAAGCCTTGGCAAGAAGATCATTAGGAATCTTAGGGTTGGATCCAAATATCGAATTCGCAACCGTAATAACACCGGGGCTCTGGCTACTCAGCCCTGCAATGGCGATAGCGTTACCGGTTCCCTTGTTGCGTTGGAAATGGACAAGTCCCTCCGGAAACACAAAAACATCGCCTTCGTTTAGTACTTTGGTCATAAGGTTATTTTCAGGATTGGAGGTCACAAACCCGACCTCAAATGTGCCTTGAATAACTGTGAAAATTTCCGTTGCACGAGGATGGGTGTGGGGCGGGTTGACCCCACCTGGCAAAAAGTCTAGTCGGGCTATTGAGATTCCGAGGGTGTTTAGCCCCGGAATCTGGAGAACCGTCACGGGGGTGACTTTTGATCCCAAGGGATTCGAGGCATTTCCCGAGAGGTGGAGCCCACTAAAGGAGAAGTCTTTTGCTTGAACCGAATTAGGGTTTTTGCATGGGAAACCATTCATCAAGACCGGCCTTGATAGATTGGAGAAGAGTGGTGCGGCGCTGCCATGGACTAGCACTACATATACATAGTTCAATTGTGAAAGACTGGAAAATGAAGTGAATAATAATTGTAGTCAAATTAATCAATCAACTCAATCTTGCTTTAGAACATGTATATATAGACAAGTCAAACTAATTCATAATTGAGATGATACTCCCCCAGTCTACCATTTAAAGAGCCATTTTGACACGGAACGGATTTAAAGAAATTGTTTAACTTTATGAAGAAAAAGTAAATGGAGAAAGTGAATGAAATGCGAGACCCATTTTTAGTAGTATTAGTTTTATATAGATTGTGAGTATACAAAATTAGTAGAATGTAGGGTCCGCATACTAAAAGTAGAATAACGTAAATGGTTCTATAAATAGTGCACAATCCAAAATGGCAAAATGACTATTTAAAAATGGACGGAGGGAGTAATAATTACCGCGGCTAGTATCAGCAACACATAAATCTTGGAGAGGACTTGGATCAGAAGCCAAGGCAACGAAATTACAACTTGCAATAAGCAGCCCTAGCAACACAAAATGTGATGGCATTTGTATTGACTGTGTAAATTAAATTGGTATCAATTACGGGATATATAAGAGAATTATTGGACATGATTGTAGGGCTGATTTTTATAGGGATGCAGCAGCATGCAAAACAATATTTAAAAGTTAATACTAATATTGTGCCGTCCTTACAAGAACAAGGAGCAGTATTTGTCATATTTATTTGGTGGTGTTATACAATTTGGGATGTAATCATCGATCGATCTTGTATATTTAGTTGTTTTTTTATACTTCTTGTTTTTACTGAGGACTTCACATGTTATCCATCGATTTACGTCCAACAATATTTGATATGTAAATGTATGGAATAGCATACATTGGCCATTTATTAGGATGTACATATTGCATTTCATGTCGTACATATGGTTCCAAATCTTGTTTAAGTGTATAACATGGAATAAGCTCTGTAATTGGAGAGTCTCCATTGAGAATATTTGGCTGTGGGATATAGTAGTTGAGAAAATTGTCAAAGTATGATCTAACCCACTGCTGTGGATTGACAAAAAAATTGACCAACCCAATGGTTTTTTCCGGTAATTTATCTATAATTTGGTATGAAAATTACTCCCTCCGTCGCTGAAAATTTATCACTTATTTCCATTTTCGTCCGTCCCTAAAAAATTTTCGCCTTTCACTTTTATCAATTTTGATAGTGAACCACTCATTCCCACTCACATTTTATTATAAAACTAACATATAAAAGTAGGACTCACATCCACTTACTTTCTCAACTCACTTTCTATTATATTTCTTAAATCCTGTGTCGAGTAAAATGGTAACAATTTTGATAACGGACGAAGGACGGAGGGAGTAATATTTCTTGACTATGTCAATGGGATGTCTTATCACAAAAAGTTTGGAAGCTTTGCATCAATATATATTATTCTTTGTCTTTTTTCTTTCTTTCTTTTTGATTTGTATATACTAAATATGATCTCTTATAAAATCTTGTTTCCATCCTCATATTTCCCACCTAAAATAGACAACTATTTTAACAACTTCGTAAGAGAAAAGGCCTCCAATTCCCATGGTGCACATATATGAGATTTAGGATAGTGGTAGATGTAACTTAATTTTCATATAGCCTCCAACCATGATAACCATTTATTAGATACAAACATCCACATTAACTCAAATCACACAATAGAAACATTAACAACCATTAACATTTAACACACACCATGAGATTGATTCACACAAAAATCTTCATGCACCGTCATCCTCGTCCTCGTCGTCATACCCCTCCTCAGCGGCCGCGTCCTGGTACTGCTGGTACTCAGCGACGAGGTCGTTCATGTTGCTCTCGGCCTCGGTGAACTCCATCTCATCCATCCCCTCCCCCGTGTACCAATGCAAGAAAGCCTTGCGCCGGAACATGGCCGTGAACTGCTCGCTCACGCGCCTGAACATCTCCTGGATCGACGTCGAGTTCCCTATGAAGGTCGACGCCATGTTCAGGCCCTTGGGCGGGATGTCGCACACGCTCGACTTCACGTTGTTTGGGATCCACTCCACGAAGTAGGACGAGTTCTTGTTCTGGACGTTGATCATCTGCTCGTCCACCTCTTTCGTGCTCATCTTGCCCCGGAACATGGCCGAGGCCGTTAGGTAGCGGCCGTGGCGCGGGTCCGCCGCGCACATCATGTTCTTGGCGTCCCACATCTGCTGAGTCAGCTCTGGGACCGAGAGGGCCCGGTACTGCTGGGACCCCCTCGAGGTCAAGGGTGCAAACCCCACCATGAAGAAATGGAGGCGCGGGAATGGGATCAGGTTCACCGCCAGTTTCCTGAGGTCGGAGTTGAGCTGCCCCGGGAAACGGAGACAGCACGTGATGCCACTCATTGTCGCGGAGATCAAGTGGTTCAGATCACCAACTGTAACATGTCAGATAAGAAGACTAACCCATGAGACTTATATAGTAATTTCAGTTTTATCTGACATAGTGTTTTATACTATATTTTTGTTTTATTTGTCAACATTTATGGCCTAATTTTGGAGATGGGAGGGTACTTACATGTAGGGGTGGAGAGCTTGAGGGTGCGGAAGCAGATGTCGTACAGAGCCTCGTTGTCAAGAACCATACACTCGTCGGCATTCTCAACGAGCTGGTGCACGGAGAGAGTGGCGTTGTAGGGCTCAACGACGGTGTCGGAGACCTTCGGAGAAGGGAAGACGGAAAATGTGAGCATCATACGGTCGGGATACTCCTCCCGGATCTTCGAAATGAGAAGGGTGCCCATGCCGGACCCGGTCCCTCCGCCCAAAGAATGGCACACTTGAAATCCTATATCATTCAAGATAAAAAAAAAAGAAAACACATAATCCACTAGTACTACTAAATTGAGGTCTAGATATTTTCCCACTTCAATAAATGTGCTCAGCTCAGACCTACTTCATTTCACTGAAGGGATGGGCCTGGGCCTGGGCCTGACCTAGGTCACCCAGCCCAATTGACAACTCTATGAAAAAATCCGAAACAAGTAAAAGTAAAGAAAAATATGAATCAAAACCTAACCTTGCAAACAATCACAGTTCTCAGCTTCCTTACGAACAACATCAAGCACGGAATCGATCAACTCCGCCCCCTCTGTGTAATGCCCCTTGGCCCAGTTATTCCCGGCCCCGGACTGGCCAAACACAAAATTATCCGGGCGGAAAAGCTGGCCAAACGGGCCGGACCTGACCGAGTCCATAGTGCCTGGTTCAAGGTCCATGAGCACAGAGCGCGGGACGTACCTCCCGCCGCTGGCCTCATTGAAATAAACGTTGATCCTCTCAAGCTGGAGATCGGAGTCGCCGCTGTATTTACCAATGCCGTCGATGGCATGCTCGCCGCATATCACCTCCCAGAATTTGGAGCCGATTTGGTTGCCACATTGGCCCCCTTGAATGTGCAAAATTTCTCTCATTTTTAAAAAAAATCTCCTTTAGTATGTGATAATAGATTGTGTTTAAATAGCTGCTTTATCTAACCACCTAAAACCAATGTTGTTTAATTTGATATGTGACGATTTTAAGTTAACATGCAAGTTTCACTAGACATTCGGAATAGTTCAAGAATGGGTTGATTTATTAATTTAGTGGCGTAATAATGTTTAATTACACTTTATGTTATGTAATTAACATATTTATTGCTGTATTAAAAACAATTTAAATCCATAAAATAAATATTTCAACGATCGAACCACCTGAGTTAATTATTTGGTAAAGTAGTTGTTAGCAGAATTCAGTGTTCACCTAATTTTTGTTTAATGGCGATTAACGATGCGAAGAAATGATGAGATATATAGAACGTTAGATTGCAATTTTCACATTAAATAAGAAATTAATGTATCCATAAAGTAGTACTCCATTTATTTTGAAGGGATATTTTAGGGGGTAGCAATGACTTAACTTAGAATGATATGGATTAATACCTATAGAAATTATTTGAAATAGAGAAAGAGCACTGGAGTGAATTTTGGAGCGGGAGAAATCTGGCGTGTGTTTTCTGGAAAGAGAGAAATCAGTTTCTTCAAAAAGGACAAATAGTAAAAGAGAGAGTGATAAATACTACGTGCATATTTTTATTATGTGTGGTATCAAATCGTAATCAAAACAAATTAAATTCTAACTATCAAAATTAAATAATAAACTATAAAATAAGCAAAGATTATCAGCTCACTTCTAAAATAAAATAAAAGTCAAGATCCCTATTATAGAACCTACTGACATCTGAGGTTAATGACTACAACAACAAAATACTAAGAACCAAAAGTAACACAACACTAGTACCATGCAAAATACTCTCTTCGTCCCACAAGAATATGCAATCTTTTCTTTTTAGAAACTCTTTTCTAGGTGGGACCCATTCCCGACTAACAATACTTTAATTACTTTTTCTCTCAACCTCTCTCTTATTTTACTAATTTTGCATTAAAACTCGTGTCAAATCCAAAGTGCATATTCTTTAGGGACATAGGGAGTAGAAAATAAGGTTATTTTTCTTTGACAGAGGTAGTAGAACAATTACATTATACAATAAATTATTTTTCATTGTGGAGAATAAATACTCCCTCCGTCAAAGATTTAAAGAACCCTTTTGCCATTTTGGTTTGTCCACAATTTATAAAACCATTAAATTTATTCCACTTTTAGTATGCGGATCCCACATCCCACTAATTTTTTATACTCACAATCCAATATAAAACTAATACTTTAAATGAATCTCACGTCTCCTAATTTGAAAATAATGACCGTAATTAAGTGTTCAAAAACACAACAAATTTGAAGTGATCGCAAAAATTAAAAATTATGAGTGAACCATGACGCTGAATAGTGGTATCGAGAATTCCAGAAACACTTTTTCTTTGAAACACTATAAAACCTAGTAAATAGTAGTAATAATAAAACAAAGAGAAATTGAGAACTAACCAACATAATTTTCTTGTCTAAATCCATCCTATGATGACAAAATAGGAATACTTTGTTGATGCCTAAAAAAATTATGAGGATCAGCCATAGTTTTCACCCTCACCAATCTCTCAAAATTCCCCTTGAAATATTTCCTCCCCCACACAATACCTCGCGAGTAGCTCGACTCCGCACCCTCGCCAAACCCTAAATCGAGATCCCTGTAGTTCAAGTAAGCCCCGCGAGGCGACGAAGACACGTGTCCCTCCATAAAGTGGTACACCTCACTGATCCAGCCCAAGTGTCTCGTCGCCTCGCCACCACTCCACTTCACCAAATACTGTACGTTCAACAAATTACCCTTCCTATGCGGAAACGGCAACTCGTTTTCCCCAATTTCATCCATTTTCCCGCCAAAAGGATCCATGATCGCGAACGCGATATCCTCCCGCACAAGCCTCTCAATAATGCCGGACAAGGCGGATTCCGGCAAAGGCTTTTGCACGAAATCCGACTTTGCCTTGAAAGAGCTCTTGTACCTCACAATCCTATCCAGCAAACCCTCCGGCGAGCTGCCAGATTCGAATCCGGCGAAGTAGATCACCGATTCGATCCAGCACATCTCGATGCAGTCTACTTCCTTCACCCCTAATTCCGGAAACCTCATCTCCATCAACCGCAGCAATTCCTCTGCATTTCCCAAAAACAGAGCATTGAAGATTGCTTCGCCGGTCCCGGCGATGTGTTGAAGAATAACTCTGATGAATAGATTTTCCGGTAATTGGCTCGCGACGAGTTGCCATTTTCGGACCAATTCAACCGCCTCTCCGTCTAATTTCTGCTTCACGGTGAAAACAGTGACCGTTTCTGGGACTCGGACGAGCTTGATCCTCCACGCGAGGATGATCCCGAAGCTCGCCCCTCCGCCGCCTCTGATGGCCCAGAACAGATCCTCGCCCATAGATTTTCTATCGAGAATCTCGCCGTCAGCATTCATTAAATACGCGTCAATCACGTTGTCTGCCGCCAGGCCGTATTTCCGGACCAGCGTGCCTAATCCGCCGCCGCTGATGTGGCCGCCCACGCCTACGCTGGGGCACAGTCCAGCGGGGAAGGCGTGGACTTTGCTCTTTTGAGCTATATTATAATATAGTTCGCCAAGTGTAGCACCAGTCTGCACCCAGGCCGTCTCATCCTCGAGATGGATGCTGATCGAGCGGAGGTTGACTAGGTCAACGAGCACGTACGGAGTTTTACATGTGTAGGATAGGCCCTCGTAGTCGTGGCCCCCGCTCTTTACCCTGAGTTGGAATCCGTGCTTCTTGGAACATGTTATGGCGGTTCGAATCTCACCAGCGTTGTACGGGGTGATGATGAGCTCTGGTTCTAAGGTTGTCGAGTTGATCCACCTCGGATTCTGCTCTGCAGACTGCAAGAGACTGCGATACGATAGAGAATTTCGAGAGTGGATGAAATCGAATTTTTTGATGTATCCTAAAGAAGGATTACTCGACATACATTGGATAAAACTTTCTTGATTTGCATAGCAAAACCTTAGGAAAATTTGTGAGAAAACTAGGACACGAACTAGTATGTGAGATTCCATTTGCTACCTCTTTCAAACAAGTCATGAAAATATTATGGACTATATATAAAGGTGGTGTATCGTTCCTATACCTTGTTATTATATGATTATTCATCTAGAATTAAGTTATATGATTATTTTAGTTAAAGGAAGATGGCTATTACTAATTATTATTATATGATTATCCTCTAAGATTAAGTCGTAAAATACAATCTCATGAACCAAACCGTACATATATTCAATTATAAAATATATATAATCTTGCAAACTGAATGGTTCCAAAGTACTCCATATATCTTTGTTTAAAAATTAAAATATTTAATGATAGAAATCGATGATTTCAATGTTTGTAGTAATTAACTTTTATATTGAGTGTCTATATATAACAATTATTCGGCAGAAAGGAATATAGTAATATGAACTGTTGTGTGGATTTAATAGGCAATAATATTCGTTTCTAGATTCTGCTAAGTGCTTCTCTTGTTATTTGTATTTTCAATCAAATTAAAATATATACTAACAACTAACAAGGAATTAATAAAACAAAAAATTGATTATCATTCCATATAAATTGTAGTCAAGCCGCTGGGCATTAAGAGCAGAAACTATATACTATGATATATTAATACAATAAACTGTGTTATGCCATGTTGTTATTTTCCAACCTATTAATATTTCTTTTTGTAGCACAATTTTAAATCATGAATTATTCAAATTTTTGTGCATTGTTTTCCCTATTCAATTTATTTGAAGTTAAATCTAAAAACAACCAAAATAATCACTTAATCAACACACAACTGATTTTCAGCCTGCAACATTGAGATCACAACCAAAGCACAAAGCATTCAAAATTTATCACAAAAAGTGTGGAAGCTTTGCATCAATATATATTATTCTGTGTCTTTTTTCTTTCTTTCTTTCTTTTTGATTTGTATATACTAAATATGATCTCTTATAAAATCTTGTTTCCATCCTCATATTTCCCACCTAAAATAGACAACTATTTTAACAACTTCGTAAGAGAAAAGGCCTCCAATTCCATTGGTGCACATATATGAGATTTTAGTTCATTGGGAAAACCGAAAAATGGGAATAGTTTGTGACTTTTAGGGCAATTTGACATGTTAGCAGCCACGTCAACTTATTGACTCATGCTAATTTTGCAATTAAAAGCATCACCCACAAGTGTACATGATATGTAGCACTTGTCAAGATAAATTATCGAACCACAAAGACTAAAAGCCGGTTTGAGTTCTACGATGCTACTTTGAACACTATCTAGACTAAGTAAAGGTGTTTTTAGGTTTTCTTAACTAGAAATAAAGAAAAAGTAAGCAAATTGAGACAATTAACTAAGCAAAGCAAGTAAAAGATGAATTTCACACAAATTGGGAAAGGTGGGGATATGGATCACGGGTGTCACCTAGGGGTCATGCTCATCTATTGGGTCTCATGCATGGTTAGGAAGGTCGGGACAATTGGATAGACCCCCTCTCGGGTGTATCTAACACGTTGATCGGACTCCAATGTCGGAGTCTCTTCCCAACACTTCAAGTCCGACTCCCTAATTCTACGGACCCAAGCCCTCTCTCTAGCAATGCATCTCTCGATCACATAAAACGCACAGAGTTGTTGATTATCTAATAATTCTAATCAAGCATTTCTCAATGACAATAATTAGAAAAAGATGTATCAAATTGGTAGCTAAGCAATTGGATAATGAAAGCTCAATAATCAACAAAACCACGAAAAGAGATAGATAAGCATAAATCAAGGTTTAACCCATTGATTCCATACAAACATCACCACAATCCTAAAGAAGATCTAGCTACCCATGATCAAAGTCAAAACAAAAAGAAATACAAAGATAACAAAGCAAAACATAGATGGAAATGGAAACTAGAACTCCATATAGGTGGAATTAATGTTGGGGAGTCTTTTTATTCAATCTCTTGAAGATGGAAGCTCCTTGCCTTCAAATCCTCTTCAATCTCTCGGTCTCTTGCTTAATTTGGTAGTGCGGGAGTTGAGGTTCGAAAATGTGAGAGAACCCTTTTATTCTCAGAGTGAAAAATGGGCAAAATAGGAAGTTTGTAACAAACGCCCGACCGCGCGATTTGTAAGAGGAAAAACGCATGACCGGGCGTTATGTCGGATGCGAAACGCCCGGCCAGGTGAACTTTCTGGAATCCTCGCCTAAACGCCTTGTATTTGGAAAACTCCCAGTCGGGCGAACTCTCTGAAAACCGCAATTTTTGCCGTTTGCTCCGTTTTGCCCGTTTGATGTAGAAACGTGTAGAGAATGACTGAACTGGTAGAACTCAAACTTATTGAGAACTTCATAGTATAAAAACTCAATGTAAAATTAATAATCAAAGTCCATCTTTTAAGATCAACAATGAAGCCTTTATATAAGCAAAGGGAAATCCTAAATTTATGGAAAATAAAACTAAAAGGAAAATAAGCAAAATAGGTAAACCTAATTTGGTAGAAGGAAAAAATAATTACTCCTAATATTTTTCAATATACTAATTTTATTAACTAGGAAATAAATAAAACCCAAATTATAATTTTCTTAGTCCCCAAGTCTTGTCTTCTATAACTGCATCATACTCCCCTTCTTGAAAAAAACTCGTCCTCGAGTCTGTCCTCGAGTTTGCTTTATTGAAATATCATCTTAACTCATTCAAAATTTCTCCAACCACACCAGTCAGCATGTCATCCTTCTTAGACCTCTTGGTATTAATATCCTCTTCAAAGAATTTGCGCTTCGTTTCAGCTTCTGCCAATTTACAATCAGATGCCACCTTCACCTCTGCATACTCAGCACACATATCATGCAAGGTTTTCTCAATATTCTTAACGCATTCTTTCTCGATTCGAAGAGCTTTTCTGAGACTATCTTCTTGTTTTCTAGCACCAGCCATATTGGAGACGTGGGTGTTGGAACTACCGCAGCGGAAGACACGAAAAACAAACAGGTCCTTACGGATCTATTTATGTGATTATGCATTCGATTCCAATTTCATGCAAATAAGCTAGATCTATAGATGAACACATCAAATAAACACATAGACATACAATTTGATGTAGATTCAATTGTTACCTCTTGATCCATCATAGGATTGACGTTGCTTGCTGATCCACCCGGAGATCCTTGATTTATCGACCACAAATCTTCCATGCTATTCCCATGCCCTTGATTATTCATCCGTGTGGGCGGATCTCGAAGAATCAAATAAAAGTGATATGAGATCTAGGGAGAACCAGCACAAACACAAGATTGTCTTAATCTAATCCTATGAATTAGGATAGAACAAGAACAAAAACCAAAACCAAAACCCTAATCTCCCACGTGCTAGGGCACGAAAATCGAGACCAAGAGGAAGAGAGAGAGAGAGAGAAGCCGATTTTAGGCGGCTAGGGTTAGGGTTAGGAGAGAGATGTATGTTGTAGTATTTATTCTAGGGTTTCCCATCTCTACACTATTTATAAGCTTGGACTTGTTGGGCTAGGATGAGGATCCATGGAATGACTGAGATGTTGGGCTCATCCATTAGATAAATATCTAATTAAATCAATTGACCCATGATTTAATATATTATCAATGGAATATTATTTTGTTCCATTAAAGAATAATATTGCACTCCCATCTAAATCACCAAATTACAAATAACTTGGGTCCATTTTATTTTACAATATTTTCCGCTTTTAAGATTATCTTAATCTATCAATTTAATTCTTTTGTTTGCTACGTGACGTGAATTAAATTAATTCTCCAAAGGGTTTTCTAGTTTGAAATTTTATTTATTATTTGTGGAATAAAATTCCAACTGCGCAGATTTCTGAATAATAAATTTCTTTTTCAAACACCTCTTGGGGATTTAATCATACCACACTGGGCACACGAACTCTATGAAATAATATTCTAATACCTTCATGTTATTCAATTACTACCACCCAAGATATCATGTTTGAGTTACGTACAAACTCTCTCATATTGATAAGTCAAAGTGGCGTTTGACTGAATAAACAATATTGATATTAATATCATAGACTAGAAATACTAAACTTTCTGAAATATATTATTTCAGTAGATAGAAATAAAGAATACATTTCGTATTAGATCCTTTCAATGCTTTACCACACCGGTGTTACTAATCTCTTCTTAGGTAAGAGAGAATTATCACAAACACCACAACCATACCAATAGGTAGCCAAGGCCTATTTAGGTTGTGAACTCGTTTTTCTTCTTACTAGATCTGGTCAAGTCTCCTACTGGTGAACACATGAAAGTCATCGTATTCTCCTACTTTAACCTTCTTAGTAAGAAGCCTTAGACTTAGTAATAATAAACTATTATATTATATTATTTATTCTCATAATTAGGTAAACAAGTGGACGTGGCGTTTCTTGTATACATGCATGAGCTGACTGTACAAAGGCATGTATGCTCGAAGCATCTTTTAGTATACAAACCCCAACAATGGGAAGATCCAAGCCTCTTAGCCCAAGTGGTAGAGGGGCAAGGATACAATGCCATCCTAGAGGTCACAAGTTCGACCCCTGGGAGGCGCATCTTGGGGATTAATTTCCCTGGGGGGTGATGAGTTCACTGGCCTGGACCCAGGAGCTGGGGGAGATAGGTTAACTGGTCAGGCCCATGCTTGGGAAGATAGGTTAACTGGCCTGGACCCGTGCCTGGGGGAAGGTAGGTGGACTTGTTGGTCCCCTCCAAGACAACGAAGCACGGCACGGTGGTAAGATGCTTCACCTCCGACTGTTAGGCCGGGGGTCCGAGTCACTTCAGGGGGTAGATGGGGTACCATCGTTGATCCTCCTTAAAAAAACAAAAAAAAACAACAATGGAAAGCCCATTCAAGATTATAATTCAACTCAGTTGAGTCAGCAATCGATGTAGCTTCATCATACATTGAATCCCATTCGTTTCTTTCCATTATGAGTAGGCCCATGTGATGTTGGTGTTCATATACCTCGGTTTCTAATTTAGCAATATAAGCAATGAAGGCGGCCTTATCTCCCCGTTTAATCAGACCTTCATCAAAACCTACTACTTTGAGCCGCTGCGAGATGGTTTCATCGCTGAACAGAGTTTTCAAAATCCTAGACGAACTAGAACTCGGCTTCACGACATTAGTTACGGCGCTCGTCGGTGTCGCCGCCAATTTTTCTGACCGCGAAGCCGGAGTCGCTATAGATGGATCAGTAGCTGTTTCTCGCTCTAAAATCTCTCTCGCGGACTGGGGTTTTCTCAACATCAGCTGGACCTCCTTTTTGTGTTTAACTTCATGGTTTCCCCTTTCAGCCTCGTCTACTCCTCATCGTCATCGAAGACAACGCCCTCGTCTTCAGCAGCAGCGTCAAATTTCATGGAAGGATGTGAGGATTCGCTCATCAACAATATATCCTTATTGTATACAGGCTTATCATATACCAACATCGACAATATATTGTTGTTACTATTCTTCGGTGGTTCGGGGAGCTCATAGAATAGATCCTCGTCGTATACAGGCGTATCATATATCGACATCAAAAATATATTGCTATTACTATTCTTCGACGGTTCATCCGCATCATATGATGTGAAGACGTCGCTGAATAATGGATCGTCCATCGCACGACGCTCCGACGCAATAGACCTCATCGGGTTGGATTTCCTCGACGTTTCTCCAGTTGCGCCAATCATTGTTGTAGATCTCGAACCTGTTGTCGCAGATCACCGTTCTTGATGTCGCGCTGGAGGTCTCGAACCTGTTGTCTCAGATCATCGTTCTCGAGTCGCGCAGATCACCCTGTCGTGCAGCCTCTTCGTTTGGGAGATCTCCATGTCCCCCGTCACGACCGCCGCCACGAGCATCGCCACGTCTGCCGCCATGTCTACGTTCAGCCATTGATAATCAACCTGGATCGTGATACCAAATGATGCAAAAATGTGTGAGAATGACTGAACTGGTAGAACTCAAACTTATTGAGAACTTCAGAGTATAAAAACTCAATGTAAAATAATAATCAAAGTCTGTCTTTTAAGATCAACAATAAAGCCTTTATATATTCAAAGGGAAATCCTATTTATGGAAAATAAAATTAAAAGGAAAATAAGCAAAATAGGAAAACCTAATTCGGTAGAAGGAAAAAATAATTACACCTAATATTTTTCCATCTACTAATTTTATTAACTAGGAAATAAATAAAACCCAAAAGATAATTTTCTTAGCCTCCAAGTCTTGTCTTCTATAACTGCATTACATACTGCACCCACGCAGCGGGTTCAGTCTAGTTTGTCAGGTCTACTGAAAGAGCAGGTTTACACTTATGGTGTACAGGATACTGTTAATCAACTGGCTAGGAAGGTACCTAGACCTAGTTGTGTTGTTGGAACGAAGACCAAAAGGAAACCTGTTATCAAGACCTCAACCCACTTATACTGGATAGTATAGTGGAGTAAAAGGTCGAATCCCACAGAGATGGATGCGTGCGAAGTATGATTGAGATGACATTTCAGAAGGTTGGTTTGCTACCACGCTTTGGGTTGAGTTTACCTAAATATAAAACGTAATTAGGACCTATACTATACTGACTGGTAGACTACTAACTTATCGGAACGTGACTGTGTACAGAAATATGTGAACTGTACGATTCTGGTGCATGTGAAAAGTGAAAGATTACTATAAATGGGTAGACAAGGTGATAGAGAATATTGGTGGGTAGTGGGTTGCTAACTGCCAAATATGCTAGAAAGGACTTAAAAAGTGAAAGGACAAAAGGTAAAAGGTGGCTAAAAGTATAAAGTGGTCCTGAAATTCAGATAGAGACATTGTCTTCCTCACCAAGAAATGCACGCACACAGAAATTCACGAACTCCATTAACGACTTAGACGATTCTTGCAACAGATTCAAACTCGAAATTAAATTCTAAAAAAATAACGATTAAAAGAGCAACTTCTAATCTACGCTAAATGGCTAACATGCGAGATGGCAGAAACCAACAAAGACGATTTCCATGTATTTGCAAGATGGCTTGAAGAGAGATTGGATCTAGCTATGCTAAACAGATTTAAGCATCCAACAATAGAAATCAAAGTAAAACTACTAGATCTAGCTAACTAAGCAGAAAAGAAATAAAACGACGATCAAAACATGAAAAGAAAACTAAATCAACTTCATTGCGACTAGATCCCAAAAGTAGCAGAGTTAAAAACAAGGTAATCAAGTTCACAAAGCAAAAGAACTTCAAAATAACATGAGATTCACAACCAAATTCAAAACATAAAGAAATAACGATTGTTTTGCCCCGCGGGCGATGTAACAACGAGTCTTCTAACTACGACAACTTTCTTGACGACGAACTACCCCAGGCGAATGACGGAGTCTTCAGGTGATTCTAACTAAGGGCGAGGAACAAGAAGTAGTGGAGCTAGTCTCTATGTGTGGAATGGATCTCTCTAAGTGTCCCATTCTTTCTTTATGTGACCTTCTATTTATAGGGTGGCTTGCCCTGATTCTTAGGGTTACCTTTTAATGTGAAAATGTCGCTTTTGCCCTTTTGAATAGTTGGTCTTTTCTAGTACTCCTCTCTTCTCCATCTCGAGCCCTGCGGCATGCATCCTGGACAGGGTTCTTTTAGCCATATCGAACACATGAAATAAGATTGCAATTGACTATCATATACTAAGCGTCATATACTATCTACAGACACAGAGTTTTTGATTTTGTATTTATAAACTATACATAAATAAATAATAGAAAGTATAAAAACAAAGTATACAAAGCAGACTAAAGAACGTAGAGTTTTAGGATCCAACTACTACGACCTAGTGATGATTAATCTCACAGAACCTTTACCTTTATGTGTCTCTACGATTATTAGGAAAGTCGCGATTTTAGGATAAGCCCTCTGTCGTGTGCACCTATCCAGTAGATTAGACTACAACTATCAAAGTCTCTTTCCAATAGATTAGATTCTAACTTCTTAAGTTCCTGAGACTCAAGCCCTCCTCACAAATGGTTCACTCTCTCAAGTGCAGATTAACCTATGTGTTGTACTCGTTCCTTTTACCACGTAAAACTTGCTATCTCTCGATTAATCTAGTTGAACGGACATAGTTCTAAAGTTGGAAAGACAGAAGAACAATAAAAGCACAAGAGCAAACAAAACAATCACAAGAGTTAGGAAAAGGTTGAATTTAATAAATCAAAACATGTTCATAATAGTCTTAACTACTCATAGACAAGTAGTAAAAACAATAATAAAAGTAGCTTGAACTGAGGTTGCTCCACCTTGGCCATTTTGCACCTTTTTATGTCTTTTTCTATCATTTTTCAACAAACACGTCAAAATAATAACATGTATAACATATGCAATTTAAGAACATAATTTGCATGATAGACATTAAAACAAGTCAAATCTAGCTCTTAAAAATATGTAAAATTCGTGTCTATCAAGATAAAAAAGGAAATATGGCCTAGTCTTATGGGATGGAGGAATTACTATTTCTTGGATAAATTATGAACTTGTAATATATTGTTATATGTCACTCATCATATAAAATGTTATAGTACTAAGCCAATAAACGATCTTAATTGATTGAACAATTGAAATTTTATTCAAAAGTTTCATTAAAAAATGTTTCAGTACTTATTCCTGCAGAAGTGGAATGCTCTGCTCATAGCTAAAGAAATTAGTGGGATCAACCACACTCTTAATCCTCACCAATCAATCAAAATTATCCCCAAAATATTTCTCCCCATAAATCTTAGCCTCGTTATAAGCATCCACGCTATTTCCCTCCGATTTGCTACCAATCTCAACATCTCGACAGTTCAAATAAGCCTTCCTCGGATTGTTAGACACAAACGCCGCCATATAATCATACAAATCCCTCACTATCTGCAAACGCTTTTCTTCCACACCCGGGCCCACTTCATTCCAGAAATAGAAGTATTGAATCTTGAAAATGTTCCCCTCCCTATGCGGAAACGCCGTCGCCGCCGCCGGAATGTCACTCATCCGCCCTCCGTACGGATTGAATTTTACCAATAAACCATTTCCAACAGCTGCAATCCGCTGCAGCAATCTGTCGAGCCCGCTCAGCGAAATCGGGCTCGTCACGTAGTCCGATTTGATTTTGAACGTGCTGGGGCCCGGGTTTCAGGCTAGCAAGGCACCGGAGCGTCGTCCGGAAACTCCGCCCATAGCATGGCGGCTTTGATCCAACTCATTTCTTGCAATGTTGTTTCTCTAACCCTAGCTCCGAAAACTGTGCCGTGGAAATTCGGACGACGTCGTCCGAATTTTCTGAGGTACATTGCAAGGAAAGTAATGGAAGCTGTCGCATTCCCACTTGAGAAGATATTAGCCCTAACAATTAACTCGTTGTCGAATTTGTCGGCCACAAATTGCCAACGGTGGAGGATTTCTGTCGCGTTTTCGTCTTCGTGACCGGATTAGGTATAGTGACTAGATTGATTTTGTACGACAGCACCACCGCGAAACTGGCGGCGCCGCCGCCGTTGATTGCCCAGAAAAGGTCTTCGCCCATCGCCTCCCGGTCAAGGATTCTCCCGCTAGCATCGACTACCTTTGCATCGACCACATTGTCGATGGAGAGGCCGTATTTCCGGAGGAGGTTGCCGTAGCCAGCACAGCTGATGTGGCCGCCGATACCCAAGGTGGGGCAGACACAGGCGGGAAAAGCGAGGTTTTCGCTCTTTTCCCAGATTTTGTAGTATAGCTCACCAAGTGTAGCACCAGACTGTACCCACACAGTGGGTGCAGTCTGGTTTGTCAGATATATCTGGATAGATCTGAGGTTGAACATGTCTAGGATGGCGAATGGGGTTTTGGACGTGTAGGATAGGCCTTCATAGTCGTGGCCACAGCTCCGGATTCTGAGACCCAAAGCGGCCTCCTTCGCGCATATTACGACCTCTCCGACTTGGGATTCGTCGGTCGGGGTTAAAATTAGGGTTGGTTTTGGGGTTTGGGAAGTGTTGAAACGGCCATTTCGGATGTATTCTTGGAGAACTGAGGTGTAGTTTTGGTTAAGTGTTGTGTAGATTATGGTTTCTGGAACATTTTGATAGACATGAAATGAATGAGCCTGTAGAAGCGTGAGAAGAAGAATTCAAATAACCAAACAAGAGGAAAAGAGTAAAAAAGGAAAGTGACTCATTGTATATGGTGTTGTTTTGTTGTAATGAAGTTTGATATGACAACTTTGTGATAATATGAAGGATTGGAAGCTAGTTTATATACTTTAATTTAAAGTAGTACGGTGGAAGCTAGTTTATATACTTTGATTATCTTGACTTTCCTTTTTTGTGTTGTAATATTGTTATAATTAGGTATTATGTCCCTTCATCAATGTAACATTTTACTTTTTCCCCAAAAAAATATCACGTTTTATTTTTTTCTAAAGTAAACTATCATAACACATCCAACCACTTTTTATTTCCAATAATTTTCTACTTTTTCGGCATTGGTTTTAAAAAAAGTAAGAGAAAAGTAAGTTGAAAAAGATAGTGGAATAAGGGTCCCACTTTTATATACTCCCTCCGTCCACCATTAAATGTTCCAGTTTTCCTTTTTCGTCTGTCCATAATAAATGTCTCATTTCACTTTTTCACCAATTTTATGCACGGAATACTTGTTAATTAAAGAATTAATAAGATATATATGAAAATTTGGAAAATTCATAGTAAATATTTGTGGATCATATGCAAAACATATGGAAAATTATCATTAATTAATTTTCATGCATGAAAATATGGAAAATTCATGCAGGGAAATATGGAAATATATGGAATATTCATTAATTAAATTTCGTGTAGGGAAATATGGAAATATATAGAAAATTCCCATTAATTAATTTTCATGCATTGAAAATATGGAAATATATGAAAATATATGAAATTTTCCATTAATCAATATTATTCCTGGAAATATGGAAATATATGGAAAATTCCCATTAATCAATTTTCAGGCATGGAAATATATGAAAAAATGCCATTAATCAATTTTCATGCATGGAAATATGGAATTGACTTTAAAGAATTCCACCAATTTTTTATTTTAAAAGGAAAATTTCTCCCCAACCCCTTCCCATCTCGTCACAAGGACTTCACAACAGGCATCGCAGGAGCATCTACACCGCGCCGGTGATGCTCGCAACTCCCCTTCCACCACGACAGTCCCCCCACGCTAGCCTGTCCCCTCTCTTCCACAACGCGTTGCGCCTACCACCCTGACACTGTTCTGTCGCAGCATCCCTCCTCTCCTTTTGGTTGATTATTTTAGACTAATTTTATTGATAATTTTATATGTATAATAGGTGAAAGCACGTACTGGTGCATTTTTTATTAGCAATAAAAATAACCTCAAGTGTACAATGTAGATTTATAGTATAGTTAAAGGTTAGTAATGGATATTGAACTCGGGAATAGTTTCGAAAACTAGTTACCAAGTACTCAGTTTCATATACTATTTAAACAAACAGGGTTTTAGAATGAGAACACTACTAAACTAATAAGCAATTAAACAAAGCATTTTAATAAACAATGCAATTGAAAGCATAGATTGATTTGATTGGAAAATCATATGAAACAAGGGAATTCCGAGGATATGATACTAATAAAGTTCAATATAATGCTAC
This sequence comes from Salvia splendens, assembly GCF_004379255.2. Classification (NCBI taxonomy): domain Eukaryota; kingdom Viridiplantae; phylum Streptophyta; class Magnoliopsida; order Lamiales; family Lamiaceae; genus Salvia; species Salvia splendens. Next base: position 6,938,572 of record NC_056052.1, on the reverse strand, counting down.
GCAGACAACGATTGAAAAAACCATTTTGCCATTTTTAGATGTTCACGATTTAAAGAACATTACTTTATTCTACTTTTTGGTATGTGAACCCTATATTCCACTAAGTCTTTTTCACAATCCATTATAAAGTTAATATTGAAAATGGGACTCACTAACTCTTTTCATTCACTTTTTCTTATAAAGCTAAACAATTTGTTAAAACATGTGTCCAGTCAAAATGGCTCTTAGAGAGGCGCTCCAAATCGGACGTTGTTTTGCAAAAATGATAATAAATAGTTAGAGTGGAGATAAAGTAAAATAAGTAAGATAATAATGAATATACGACTCTCTTCTATATTATTCTCTCTCTTAATTTATTTTTCCTCCACTTTAACTAGTTATTATCATCTTCGCAAAACAACAGCCGAAAAGAAACGCATCACTTGTAGTGGTACAGAGGGAGTATTACTTATATAAAATTGTTCGACTATGTGAAAGAGTTAAATGGGTATGTAATTTAGGCATACAATAAGTTTCTTGAAGGCATATCAGTAAGTTAAAATTTTATTTCCATACTCCAAGTTGAGTACGACAAATTTAAAATTAGAAAAAATTTATAATACTATTATACTCAGTCCATAATAAAATACTGTACGATAAAAGAGAGATATACATAAACAATTATTAAAGTAACACTAGAAGAAAATGAAATCTATATCATTAGAGAAAGAAATTAATCTAAAAAATGGAAACCAAATTTGATGGACGAACTAAATGAAAAATATAACCCTTTTCATTATAATTTTAATTAAAGTTAATTAAAATAAGAGGCTATTTAATTAATGTTTTTTTTCCTCAATCACTTAGGGCTTGACCGGTAGGGGTTATAAAGTAAGAAAAAGGTAAAAAAAATCATTGTTCTTCATCCTTCTTCCACATTTGGTAGATTTGAAAATTATCGGCAGACCCGGTAGAAAATCACCGGGTTTCATGCAAAGTGAGATAACTTTATGAATTTCTAGGGAATTTGGTGGTATAAGGTTTTCTCCTTTTGTGAGAAATCTTGTCACGAATTTTCCCTCCCACTTCTCCAACTGCAATCACAGTACGGCATCTCATCCACCCAAAAAGTGGACACCGTAACTAGTGATGAGGGGCTAAGCCCCACCCAACCTTTTTAAAAAAAAATATTTCGATTTCAAAAAGTTTCAAATTTTTTAAGATGTGTCTTTAGTCCTCCCCAAGTTAATGCATTTGAAATCTAAATTGTTGAGAGATTAATGAGGAGTGGCTACTGAGAAAAACATAAAACAGTGGCGGAGAAATACTCTTAGGAAGAAGACGAAATGAAACAAGAAGAAGAATAGCAAAACTTCACTTGTCCTACTAGTAACTTGTAAAAAAAACTAAAGTTACGTGTCTGATACGATCATATCCCAATTATTTAGTTGCATATTTGATTTACCATATCTTTCCAATTTATATTTAGATATTTGTTTCTTAGTCAATAAGTTAGAGTAATAGTATTCTAATATTATAAATAGGAGAGATTATATCATTGTATCAATCAATCAATGAATCAATGAAATATTTTCCCTAAATTTGACTTGTGCAACAAGCATATTATCGTTCTCAATTGCTGCTCACCGGAGAACGTCCGAGAACCGGCAAATCGTGAGCTTTCCCTCGAGCACGTCGAAGGTTTGGTCACAGCAACTCGCGCAAGGATCGCCATCCGGTCACGTTACGGAGGACGTCCGTAACAACTGGTGCTTTCATTGAGAGCTCATCCTCCGTCTCCGTTCATCCACATCCCCCAAACAAATCACCAATATCAAAAAAAAAAGGTCAGCCGCATCACCACAATCTCTACCAGACCCACGCTTCAGTCCGTCGACATGTCATACGACTACGCCGGCTACCATCGTCGTCAATACAACTTCCCTCAGGCCACACAGCCATTCCGTCCCTACCAGCCGGTCCAACCTCGCCGTGTAACCAGTTGGGACCCTCCGAGCAGCCGGGTGGAAGTACTCCGTCCGCCGTCGTGGCCAGATCCAGAATCACCCTACGTCTCACTCCACTTGGATCCCCCCGATCCGTCGCGTCGCTTGTCGGCGATGACCCGCCGCGAGGATGGTCAACCGGGGCTGTCCCTGCGCGATAATCCGGAAGGCAGCAATCCACCGCTCGTCTTCCCGGGATCGAGCAAGATTTTCTCCGCCGGGCTGGAGAAGATCATGCCCCGATTTGACAAATTAGAGTCCAGGCTGGAATCACGATGTGAAGAAATCGATCGCCGTGTGAAAAATTTGCATGCGTCAAAAGCAGCGTATGGACGACAACCCTATGCAGATTTCGATTCGGGAGCGCCTAGGCGTTGTCAAACTGGTTGGGATCCGCCCTTCCAAACTTCCAGTCACCTTGTTGGAGAAACTCGTGCTTCTCCGCTGTCGGAACCACCGCTATACCGGGAGTCGCCGTACACCGACTTGGATTCTTCATACGAGCAGCCGAGGCAAAACACGACTTGACTTTAAGGCACCCACCCTATTCATCGGACATGCCCCCACGAAATCCCCATGCCTAGTATCACCAATGGCGGCACGAATACAAACCACCCTCGCGGTCTATACCACCGCCGCTGCCACCAGGTCACCGCCGCTCGACAGCGCCACTGCCTGTTGCGGCTGCAACGCCGCCGCCGAGGCAATCAGATCACCCGCCATAACAGTCAAGTCCGGCATCATCCTTAGAGCTGCCGCCCTACGTCTCACCAGGGGCTTACCGGCCCTTGCAACCACTGCCCGTGACATCTCCCTTATTGGCCGTTAATCCACATCCACAAGTTGTTGTCCCGAGCTCGTTGAAAAAGGAGGAGGAATAATTGTTAGACAATTTTCCCTCTCCACCAGTCGTGATCTCTCCGTCGGGCAACCCCATTTTTAGTAGAAAGAAAGAGTCTTTGTTGTAAGATGGTATTGCAAGAGAAAGGACAACCGTAGAGGTAGAGAAGCGAAGGTTGTTTGAGGATGAGCTTCCATTAAAAACGGAAGAATTGGTTACGAAAGAAGGGGCTCACACCAGTTTGCAAGCACTTGCTTGTGTTTATGTGGATGTGAATGTCAGTGATATTACAAGCATGAATCCTCGATTACTATCGCTCGACGCCGATGCAAGGTTGATTCCTCCGGGTACTGCGATCGCGCGCAAGACGCTTGGCCCCGATACCGCGGTGGCTACGTCGAAAGGGGTGGCCACCTATCTGATCGCAGAGATCATCAGACCCAATTAGGGATTGATCGCCACTCGACACCCGCAACGCAGCGGCACCGCCCGACGTGCTGGGACCCACCGGCGCAACAGCAAGACCGCGGCTACCTAACCTTTGACCGGCCCCAACGCTCGGAGACGTGCTGGGACCGACCTCACCCTCAGGAGGAGGTGAGAGCGCTGCGAGTCCAGCCCGCCTCCCACTGGCCCCGCTACTCCACCGAATAGCCACCGCGGGACCTGTACAGGCAGCCCACGCGTGTGACCAGTCAAACTCCGGACCAGCCTCCGCGCTCGCCTACTTGTTGGGATTCACCGGAAGTGCTGCACGCGCAGCCTATGTACCAGCCACCGCAGTGCGACCGATCGTTGGGTCACCGCACAACGACGTTGCCTATTGTTGCTCCCAGTCTCAAGGTTCGTTCGCCTTGCCCGACCAAACTAGCTGTAGTAAGTGATTACAACGAGAAACTGTGTATTTATAGATTGGAGCAAATTGCCCTTCTCGCCCGCGTAAATGCGTTGTTTGAGGAGAATATTGATGACGATAATCTAGCTGAGGATGTTCCCGACAACGTTGCTCACAATGGGGGTGCTACTCTTGTTGTACCAAATGACGAGTCCCTAGAAGAGATCGTCAAGACCGACAATACGCCGCTGCAGTGCTTGTCGGGGCATATGATGAGAAGATTGGTGAAGAAGAGGAGCTTGGTGATTTCGAGGACTCCATATTAGAGACAACAGTAAAGAAGACCGGGGATCGTGTTGCTGTCAGTTCAGATATAGGATCTGTATCAGACGTTTCCATTAGATTGCCTAGTGAGAAATATGGATCTAGGGAACGTAGAGATACCAGCCCCGACGACCAACCAATTTTATATTGTGATGATACCTACTGGACGTGCAGCACCGAAACGAGTAAGGAAAAGGAGGAAGATGAATCGTTAGACAAAGATGAGGGGGGCGATTCTACTGACGAAGGGAAAAAGGTCGTCGACTCATCCAATGTTGTTCGAGGGCCATCCAAAAATGATGTTGGGAATTCTTGGGGTGAAAATGAAGGTGCGATGTTGAGAAAACTTTCCAAAGATTCACTGGCTGTTGATGAAAGGAAATTTACATTTGATTCGGTGTTTGATGACAAGAGTGGTGATCTTCTTGATCCAACACAATGGGAGTTCGAGATAAGGGTGGGGTACGAAATGGATCTGCATTGGCTCAAATACAGTGACCGTGCACATTTACATTTGATCCCGGAAGATATAAATCGCCAAAGCTTCTTCTTTCAACCTTCGTAGCTTCGTGGTTCCCACCTTGAGGACAAGGTGGATTTTAACCGTGGGGGAGTTGATACGAGACATTGCCATATCTTCCCATATCTTCCATATCTTTTATTTAGTTATATTATGATTCACAGTATCTTTTCATATATTATTTTCTTATTCGGTAAGTTAGGGTTTAGTATTATAAATAGGGAAGAATGTAATCATTTTAATCATCTTGAATGAATATATTATTTTGGCCAAGTCCCTTGCATAATCCGTTGAATCCTTAATCCCTACGCCACCTGCTGCCCGACAAAATCTCACCGCGCACAGCCGGGACGTATATCTGATCTGCAGTCGCTGCCCGACGGGTTGGAACCCGTGCACAGCCACCCAGATTCGTCCTCCGCTGACCCTCACGGGCGTCGGATTTATCTCTTTATAGTTGTTCTCCGTTCTACCGAACGTTAGGGATTCAGGTCCTTAACAGTGTCCTACTAGTAACTAGTAAAAAGAACTATAGTCTTTACATGTATTACGATATTTTTTACTTTTAATAAAATTTAAAGTGTTAGACGTGTTTCATTAAAATTTTTGGTAGTTAACATTGTTTTATTGAAGGTTATTGTTTTTTTTAATTTGTTTTGATGAATTTTATGTATTACTAATCTTTATTGTATATATTTTTATGGGCATGTGATAATTTCAAAGGCCAAAGTCCGATATATCATTGTCATTCCCATTATAATCTACGTGTGGGAAGCTGTCAAAATTCATGCCCAAACTTGCCGGTTAAATGATTTCTTAATTTAGCTAAATTCTACCAAATACCAAATACTCATGGAAAAAATATCCACATTATATGAAAAGCTTCATATATGTAAACCCATGAAAATCTTACCGAACATATGTAAATTTCATTAATTTTCAAATTGTTAGTATATTAACTCTTTGCTTGTTTACCAGTGTCATAATGTAAATCATATCAAACTAATTTTAAATAGGAACCTTAGACGTGTTGGAATATACAAGATAGGTTAAAGGAGTAATTTAGTTTGAAAGAAATATTTGAGAGGAAAATGAGTGGAATATTGAAAAATATTTTAGGAGATGTTGGTGATGTGGAAAACTAAGGAACACTTTATTCTCAAACTTTCTCAACTTATACAAAATGGTACATCTCTCTCATATTTATAGCCATTCACTCCCTTTTCTAGAATTATCTACTTCATTCTTTTAATTTCAAAATATCTAGATTTTTTCAGATAATATCTATATTTAGAGAATTCTATCTCTAGTTAATTCTACTCAAATATCTAGATATTTTTCCATGCCTAATTCTATATAATTCTACATAATATCTAGATATTTGTATAATATCTAGATATTCCCATTACAAAATCAAGTTTATTTAATAATATTCCAACAAGACGTGTAAAGCTTATTGGGAAATTAGGTTATTATACTGCTTCCGTTTTTTAAAAATAAAAAGTATTTCAATTTTGAACGGTCTCTTAAAAAGAAACTATTTTCATTTTGGGTCATCTTTTAAAAATAGAAAAGTGGACCCTATAATCCACTAGCTCTATTTCTACTACTTTTTCTCTTCCCCTTTCTTACTTTAATCATTTTTCTCTTCATCTCTCTTACTTTACTAATTCTTCTCTCTTATTTTTACCAATTATGTATTAACACTCGTGTTGTTTTAAAAGATTCTATTTTTCAAAGACGGAGATAGTATTAATTTTTCTGATGTTGAAGTTTTGAAGATATTAACAAGGCCAGATTGCCTCTTAAATCTGTTGCATTAAATCAATCATTAAAAAATCAAAGTTTCCCATGTAAGCCCAAACCTCATAAAACACCTTCTAAATATTGTACAGAGATTATCAAAGGAACCATTTCAAGCTTTCCCGGCCGAGTCCTCCACCGCATCCGCCTCTGTCGCAGTGGTGCTGATTGCCCAATCATACAAGTCAAACGGATCTAAATCACTATGACTATTGCCATCATCACGTGATGGAAACCCTTGTCCGAATAAACTCAATGGATTATCTCCAATTTCCCCCAAATCGGCAAAAAAACTATCTTGATCCGGCTTGTATGTTTCGTCGAATTCGGCTTCAACCCGATTATCCACCTCTTCTTTGACGGCTCCATGGTTGTCTATGGAGGTTTCCTTGTGGTCGTGATTTTTGGGGTTTGTATCCTTTTCTGAGTCCTTGATGGTCTTGGGTGGTTGAGATCGGGTGGAGCCGGCGAGGGCGTTGCGCTGCGTAGGCCACGGATGGTTGTGCTCCGAGGTGTAGGTGATCATGAGCATATTCGGGTCGGTTCGGCTCCGCTCCACTTGTTTCCTCGCCGAACACCCCTTTGAGCTACTACATCTGTAATAGCCCCTGCGGATGTAGTAGCAATATTAACACATTATTGAACTTATTTGAAAGATCAATATATGGAGGTTATAATGAAATCTTTATATGATTTCTTTCTATAAACACAATGCAAAAGAATTAGATTGCGAATTAGGTAAACTACACACATTCTCATTACTTTTACTTATATTCCCCCACATGACTAGATAAAAAATAATAATTAAGAGATTTTGCTAAGTCTTTGGATAGTTATCCTTCATTATCTTCTATTTTGATAGGAGTATAACTTATAATCCCTCTAGATGATCCATTTCTCGGGCAACACAGACTTTTATATATTTATATATTGTTATTTTTTATTTGGTGGAGAGATAATAATGCATAGATCAAAAAGACATGTCTTTTTATTATGAATGAATCATCTTTATTATGACATATCAAAGAGACATTCCCTTCATTTTCTAAAATAGGAAGTTTGGATGGGTTTTAATGCGAAATTGGTAAAGTAAGAAAGAAGAATGAAAAAAAAATGGATAAATTAAGACAAAGGAAGAGAAAAAGCAGTGGAGTTAGTGTTAGTGGATTGTAGGATTCACTTCTTAAAATAGAAAATTTCAATTTCTGGAAAAAAAAACCAAAAAGGAAAGAATTTCTATTTATAGTGAACGGGGGGAGTATGATGATACCTAGGATAAGGCGAACCCTTGATTGGCTTCTGTCCGTACTTCCGCCATGCCCAAAGATCCGATGGAACAACTTCTCCGGTAGCTCTGCTGTTTGCTGGTGCTGCTGCTGGAATACAAACTACTTTCTTCGCCTGACTTTTCCTACATTTAAATCTTGCGTCAAAATCAGTTTTTCTTTTTTTATTCAGACATAAACTCGACTCAATTCATTTCAATTGCAGTTTTGTAATGAGAGAAGAAATAAAAATAGGCCAAAATGGCGGATAATATGATTTCAAGAAATAGTAATATCTGAAAACAATAGAAGCATGAAAGCAAAGTCTGATTAAATTTGAAGGGTTTGATTAATTAACAATCTCAATTAGTAGTAAAAAAATGAGTCAACCAAAACCCCATTTCGGGGTGATTGCCTCATTAATTAGGGCATGTGAACTTCCACAGATTATTAATGCAACGTGCAATATTTAAAATCCTACTATTGTTTTACTAACAATAATTCATAAAAAAAATCCCACCTTCTTTTGATGGGCGTATTTCTCGGCGGCGGCGATGGAAGTTCACGTGGCTTGATATTCGGAGAGATTTCGAGCATCCTGGAGAAGATGTTTGAGGGTGGATTGGAATTGTAGAAGAGGTGAGAAGTGGTTGGAGGGGATTGGATGAGAGGAATATCGGCGATGTAAGTGAATGGATCGCCGAAATATTCGGGAGGGTAGTTGATTGAAGTTCTTGATGCGGTGGCGGTGGCGGTGGTGGTGGCGCGGACTACATCGGCTAAGTCGCCTTGATTGTTCTTCTCCATCATCTTAGTTAAACCAAATTAGGTAGCTTCTCATTTGAATTATTGACCATGCACTCCTAGCTCGATCTTAAGGTTTCTCAAGTTTGTTTGAAGATAACTGAGATTGGTTCTTTTAGAGAGAGAGAGAGGTGGAGATGTTGGGGAAGAAGGAGGAGAAAGAAAAGAGACGCTGACTTCGGATATGAAAGAGCTCTTTGCTTTCTCATTTTATTAGTCTTTTTTTACCATTTTATCAAATTAAGTAACTACACCTTCTCATCTCCGTCCATGTAAAATAGTATTCCTCCGGTCTCACTCAAGATGTCCGCATTCTTGAGTGACATGAGATTTTATGAGGAATAGTTAGGTGGAATAAGTAGAGAGAACAAATTAGTTGAATATTTTAATGAAGAGAAATAAGAGAGAAATTTATTTCAAAATATAGAAAGTGGATATCTTGAGTCGGACAAACTAAAAAGGAAATATGGACATCTTGAATGCGACAAAGGGAATAGTAAACGACATGAGTTTTAATACTTCCTTTATTCCTTTTTAGGTTGTCCCAAGATAGTTGAACCATTTGTTTTTAACAAAAAACTTTATCATCTTTTATTCGTTACTCTCTCTCACTTTATCATCTTTATGTCAACTGTATACATTTTGGCAATATTGCTTTGTTGATTTTGATCACACATTTTCGTGCATTGTTTTGCCAGGGGGATCACACCGAAGCTAGCAATCAAAGTTTTTTATTTTTCATTTCTATAAATATATATTCCATATTTTATGCAAATTGTTGGACAAAAACTTTGATTTACCAAATGAAATCACAAAAAGGTTGGCTAAGTGATATTACAAATTCAAAATTCAGAAAATCTACTTTAATTTCCAATTTGAAAATCTTACGCTGTTAATTATGTCTATGGTGAGGATGTAAATGTAATTAAGCTAATGTAAGTATCTATTGTCCAATCCTACACAGTATATTCAAGCGAGAAAATTATCATTTTTTATAGAGAATGTTGTGTATGTCAGAACTAATTCAAATATCACTATAATTGTGTAGGTATAATACGTACGTAGTTGTGTTGGAACGTATCTACAATAAACTCATCTTATAAAAGTTAAATATTTGGATTGGAAATTTTGAAAATTAATTAAAATTCCCTTTTGTTGAGAGCATAATTGTTGATTGAACCTTAATCTTTTGTCTTTCAGTCACTTTCGTTTTCGTTTGTACCCTTTAATTTTAATTACAACACCTAGACTGAAGATATTTTTAAAATTTAGATAGTGTCTTTAAAAATATAAATTATCATTCTTAATTAATTTGAAAAAAATCCTTAAACATTCTTCTTTTTGTATGGACACCTATGATTTAGTAATTCATTCATCTTAGTAACTAGGTTAGCTACTTACTCCCTATAAGAAATAAGACAAAACAATTCACAAGAAAACAAATTAACACTGAGATTATGTTTCAAGTATCCCATAATTAGCCATATATATCGATCGATCAACAAAAGAGTCATATCCGAATATCATTCTGTGTGATCTAGAAAATTAATAATTAAGTCCCAATTTGAATACTTTAATCTACCCCATATAATTTAATAAGCCACATAACGGCAATGACGCATCGATGATTAAGACAGATAATAGTAATATTTTAATTAATTAATTAGTTAAATAAAATATTAATTAGGATAAGAGTCATGTTCATATATCCGCACGCGTGAGATATGTCAGCCGTCGAGCTACCGGCCACCTCACCCACCACGTGTGATCTTGACCGTTGATGCAACCTACGTGGACGGCCGTGATTGAAAGCTGCCAGCCTTTTTTATGTTTATTTTATTATTTATTTTTGCTATCAAGGATACTTTTCAATTGTGGGGGTCCATGATCTATGTGTGATTAAGCGTTTGCCAAATTGATTCAAAAATATTAGGTTTGGAATTCACCAATTAAGGGTTGGGAAGGATTTTTTTTTCTTTCCTCTTGATTAAGATGGAGGGAGATACTAGATGCATCGTCCATATTAAGAGTCTCAGTTGAATTCTGCGAGAATATTTAAGAAATATAAAGTAAAATTAATAGATTAAATAGTGAAATATGAATTTCATTTTTATACTCTCTCTGTCCAATAAAAATATATGAACTTTCTATTTTTATCCGTCCCACAAAAATATGTGCATTCCATTTTTAGAAATTTATATCAATTTAATAATATATGTTTCACTATCCACTAACACTACTTTATCTATCATTCTTCTCCCCTCTCTTACTTTACCATATCATTCTTCTCTCTCTCTTACTTTACCAATTATGTCTTAATTCTCGTGCCATATCCATTGCACCTACTTTTATGGGACGGGGGAGTATATTATTAATTTTGTAATGAACTGTGAGTATAATAAATTAGTAAGGCTATTATTGGCGAATAACAATAAAAATGATATGAGACTATTATTGGCGAATAACTCAGTATATTATCATCTATTGTAAAAATGAATTGAGACTATTATCGGCGAATAACAGTAAGTAGGACTCTAATCGCAACGGATGGAGTATATTTTATAAGTTCACATTTAAATTCATCTTATACTCGTATTTAAGAAAGGTTTTTGTCAAACTGTCTAATGAGTCATGCTTTTTGACAATTTTATATTACATCAAAGTTTATATTTTTATTATGGTTAATAAAATTTTTGTTAATTTTTCGTTATATAGGGTTTCATTATTACAATTTCACGCAATCCACCACCAAGTCAAACGGCCGCAAATTGACAACTATTGTTGTGAAGGACTATTCCTCTGCAATTTATATGATTTGTTATTACACTTGATCTCCTTAAGAGTACGGTTAGAATATAACAAGTCATCAAAACAATAAAATATAGTCTAAAATAAAATTTCAATGTATTAATTCTTCATAGAATTCAGTGTTTAATTTATTGAGATCGTGTAACTTAAATATTAATATAGTAGCATAAATTTGAGACCGGAAACTAGCAACATACTTATATAATTAAATATAAAAAATTAAATTAATTAAATTTGAATGGTATACTTAATAATTCGGCCATCTCAGTCCAAATGACTATCATCTCTTTTTTGCGAGATCTATTTTATTATCCTAAGGAAGAACATCGGATATTATCTTAATTTTATTTGTTAAAATTGTTACTAAATTGGCAATAATCGTCGAAACTACCAGATGAGAATCGTAGCTAAGCCTTAAACAAATTCCATTAAATGCAACATTCAATAAAAATAATGCACTAAGTTCGCTTCTGAAAATAATCTTATCAATGGTAAAGGATATAACATATCAGCGTAGAATAATCCTAGAATTCTGTGGTAGATTGATTGGTCCAATTTCATGTGAGAAATGAAGACTTTACTTCCAATTGCAAAAATTAAAATCCTATTTTTTAGTATCATAATTTTAGCAGCATCGATTCGAGATCTCGTGCTCACTTTGAGTGCAATTTGATTTAAGTTTTTCTTTTCCACAAAACCAAAGTCATAAAAAATATGTGTTTATATCTAGTTAATTAAGTGTTTCCCTTTCGGATTAATTCAAGGTTGTCACGTTGGGGAACATCATTAAACGTTGTGAAATTGTAAAGACAGCCGGCATAAGTCCTTGATTTCAGTCTACCAACTTGTTTTTATTTTATTTAATTCTTATCATTGCCTAGCTATAACATGGTAAGATGTCACATTATATAGAGATGAGAGTGGGGCATCTAGAAAATATTATTTGTATCACGTCGATGGGGTTACCACTTACCCCTAAACCCTAAACCATTTGTTGATCATTGGGAGTGTATCAATTCATAATTAACTAATTCCAAGTATTACGAAAGCACAAAAATTATCCAGTTTTCATCTGGTAGTAAAAGAACACCATAACTTGCACAACTGCCATAAAAAAGACATTATTAAGATCTAGCATTAGTATGTAAATATATTGTCAAGTCTATACCTGGCACAAGATTTACAGTGTGACAGCAGGAACACCTGACACTGGTTGCTCCACGAGCATGCATAAGCAAGGTGTGGCAACCTCCACATATCAATTGAGCCATTTCCATCCCTGCATACAATACCAAAAAACACATAAACGTGAAATTCGATCAATTACACACTTTCTTGTAGTCACTGCCAATTATAGTGATAATTCACTAACAACACCTGGTCTGTGTGGTTGATTTACCAGTGCAAACAAGCCATCATTTATTTTCAAATAAATCAAAGAACAAGATTCTGGAGAATATGCAGTAAGATCAGGCCACCAAGAAATAAAGCACAGCTAGAGGAGTAAATACTAGTAATAAAGTATAAATGTAAAACACAAATTGCTCCAATGCATGATAGGAATTACTCAAAATACACCCAATGAGAAGGGAAGGAGATAGAGATGGCTGCTACCGAAGTGGTAATGGCGAACTATAGGCATGATAAACTAAACCAACACAGCATGCACCAGAAACACTAACATGTGTACTATTCGTTCCTATCGACTTCAGTTGATTAATAATATCTTGGCAGGGGTATTCTTTATCATTACCAGGTGGTGGCACAGAATTGACCACATTGCAAATTGCACAGCAAACATTTGTAGCTCCGGTCGGTAAAGAAGGAAGGTTTTACACCCACTACAAACCACTTGGCTCTGCATATCTGCCCATTCAAAATCCAGAATCAAGAGCAAAAATTGAAAGCAACACAACCAAAAACTCATTGGTTTTTCGAGATATTACAGAAATTTGAGAAACTACACAAAACTTCCGAGTTTAAAACCAAATTTGCCAGCACAATTGTAACACATAAATGTGAATTCTTCTAAGTATCCATGCATTAAAGGCAACGAAACAGAGTCCTAACAAAAAACTCCTTTGTTTCTCAGGATATTACAGAAATTTGAAATCTACATGAATTTCGAGTTTAAAACTGTCAAGAAGGAAAATATTGCAGAAGATAATGTCAAGAAGGAAAGATTGCAGAAGATAATCTAAACCGGGATAATTTCACAATTAGCGTGTGATTGATATGTAATTGATACTACTAGGAATAGATTACTTCTCTACCATATTTACATCATTCCTCTGCCTATAAGAGAATGAAAGTTCTGTACATATTATATACAGAAATACAATGAAACCTTCTCTCCCTAATCTCCTATTCTCGATTCCTTTGTCTCTTTGATATGGCATCAGAGCAGCCAAATGCTCCATGGGACTCAGAAACAGAGTCATCATCGTCCATAACCCCTCTCGGCCCTTAGCCTAACCAACCAGAAGCCTGAAAAAATCAGCAAACCATGTCAGATTCCCAACCAGAAACTCCGAAAAAAGACACATCCGAGGGTAGCCAAACTGGCTTCCCACCCGAATTTGCTGCACAACTCGCAGCATTCATGAAGCAAAACTTCAACATGCAACCAGAAATAAAGCCAACACCACCAAAAATAACCCAACCCGACCACCCCGAGAATTTCGGGGAAATCTCTGTGCAAACCAAACTGAACGGAGATAATTATCCTCTGTGGATAACCCTCATGAAGCGAGCAATCGGGGGGAAAGGATTGGCATCTCACATAATAGGAGTTTCAAACCCCCCCCCCCCCCCCGATCGAAGACCCCGGCTACGCAAAGTGGCAACAACGGGACGATACGGTATTCAATTGGATCATCAACAACCTCGACACAAGCCTGGTGAATGAGGTGTCTCGGTATGAGACGGCGAGGGACCTATGGGATGGGCTCGCCATCACATACGGAAGCGGTTCTGACCCTGTCCAAGTATGGAATCTGCATCAACAAGCGTATGACATGAGACAAGGGACGATTACACTTGAGGAACTATGGAACAAGTTTCAAGACTTGTGGATCATGATTGATACCCAAGATCCAAACCCAATGAGTTACCCGACGGAAATTGAAAAATACAACCAGAGAGAACAAAGATTCCGGTTATACCAGTTCCTACAAGCCCTAGATCACAAATACGATGCAGTCAAAAAGGAAATCATCAACAAAGACCCTCTCCCAACAGTAAAGCAAGCGTATGGGATAATACGACGAGAGGCGATAAATTCAGGAGTCCTCAAACCTGAACCGAAGGAACCACCAATGGGAGGCATCGGCGCTGGATTAGCCGTCATAAACCGGCCACCGCCACCCGGCTACTCTTCGAACACTGCAATTCGCAACCGACCCGGGGAAGAAGACAAGAGCCGACTGATTTGCTCCCACTGCGGAGGAAAGAAACACACCAAAGAGGGGTGTTTCCTTCTAATCGGATACCCCGAATGGTGGGATAAGATGAAGAAAGCTAGAGCAGGGAAGGCGGCCAATCGAAATCAGGGGCGAGGCGGTGGCGGAAGAGCAGCGGTGGCAGTGGCAGGAGGAGGCTGGTCCGATACTACCCACGCCGGATCACACCCAGATAGCGGCGGATTACCGGCGGGCAGCAACCTTACGCCGACGCCACCTCCGTCGGGGACAACGATCGGGAACACGGTGCATCAAGCGGAAATCGGGAAGGGGTTAATGGCGGCTAGGTTTCCAGGAGGTAAAGAGGGGATTTGTTACTCAAACCCCTCATATTCTCTAAAATCCTATATTTTACCCCATTTCTTCCCTTTATGCGAAAAAGACCCCAAATCTTGTGAAAAATTAAAACCCCAACCCCCTATGTCCTTTATATGCAAATCTGGCCCCAAAATGTTTGAGAATTTGCACAAGGAACCCTCAGTAAAATTAGAACCTAGTTTTGAGCCCAATATTGAGTGTAGAAATGCCTTCCAAGCATTAGCCGACCTACCAACTATCCCAACTATTCCCGAAAACCAAGGGAAAATTGATCATTGGATATTTGATTGTGGAGCCACTGATACCATGTCCTATGATGCTTCGGATTTTGCCAATATCTCCACAACACAAAAATCCTATATACAAACTGCAAGTGGAGATTTAGCACACGTTCAAGGGGCTGGCCCGATGACTATTTTACCGGATTTAAAGCTGTCTAGTTGTCTATATGTTCCGTCGTTGTCTCACAAACTGATATCTGTTAGTCAAGTGACGAGAGAACTTAACTGCAACTTACTAATGCAACCTCAATTTTGCATTTTACAGGATACGAAGACGGGGAGGATAATTGGGCGTGGCACTGAACACAGAGGACTATACTATGTAGACCGGATGGCTCAACCCGGGGCCGCAATGCTGGCTCACAGACTGACAGACAAGCAAACCTGGCTGTGGCATCGTCGGTTAGGTCACCCATCTCTAGGATATTTGCGCCTACTTTTTCCAAATATTTCTGCTTCAGATAATTTAAATTGTGAAACTTGTTTTTTGGTCAAAAGTCATAGACACTCATTTAAATTAAACAATACTCGTGTGAACAACCCTTTTTCTTTGATACACTCTGATATTTGGGGCCCGCACCCGTTACTGGTGGGAATGGATTTAGATACTTCTTATTATTTGTGGATGACTGCACTAGAATGTCTTGGGTTTATTTCTTAAGAAACAAGTCCGAAGTCTTTGAGAAATTTGTGGTTTTCTACAACCTTGTCCAAACACAATATAAGCAACGTATCCAAATCCTTAGGTCCGACAATGGGGGCGAGTACATTAACACAAAAATGCAAACCTTTTTTTCTGATAATGGTCTTGTTCACCAAACCACTTGTGCCTATACTCCCGAGCAAAATGGGGTAGCAGAACGGAAAAATAGGACCCTCCTTGAAATGACTAGGGCCCTCCTTATTGAGTCACGCACACCAAAATCCTTTTGGCCAGAAGCCATAGCAACCGCAGTCTACCTCCAAAACCGACTCCCTACATATATACTAAACCTCAAGACTCCCCTCGACACTCTATCCACCTTCGCCGAAATACCATCTTCCTTGTCCCTCGAACCCAAAATCTTTGGATGCACACTCTTCGTCCATGTCCCAAAACACGACCGATCAAAATTTTCACCATGTGCAGTCAAATGTGTGTTCGTCGGATATGGAGTTAACCAAAAGGGCTACAGGTGTTATGACCCAAAGAACCGCCACCTCTATACCACCATGAACTGTGACTTCGTTGAATCAGAATACTTTTATCACCAACTTGGGAGTCAGGGGAAGACAGACATTAGCGACTCTCCAAGTTGCCCTTATCCGACTATAACCCAAAAGTCGTCCTCACCTTTTTCCCTTATCAATCCAACGCCAAACCAGGAACCTGATGGCGGCCCCACAGAGGAAGTTGATGACACTACCGAGCCATCCACGAGGTCTCAAAGTCAGCACCCCGATTTATCTTCACCGTCTTCCACTCCTGAGGTAAGTCCCAGTAATATTTCTCAAGTTAACGACACTAACAATGTGAGACAGGAGGATGATGGAAGTATAAGTGAGGGGGAGACAAGTGAAAGACACACAGATGAGGATCAAGGGGTGGATGTAGACACAGGACTGTACAAGCTGCCCTACAGACATACAAGGGGAGTCCCACCCAAACGGTACTCTCCAGACTGGCAGGGTCGAAAGTCCAGATATCCTGCAGCCTATACTGTGGTTGGACAGCTGACTGAGATAGCCAGGCCTTTGAGGCGGCTCTATATGAAGATGAGGACATACCACGTTCTGTTGAAGAGGCTATGAGACACAAGCACTGGAGAGCAGCGATGGAGAAGGAAATGGAAGCCCTGATTAAAAATCACACATAGGAGAAACACGTGTTGCCTGTAGGGAAGAAGCCGGTAGGATGTCGATGGGTATTCACAATAAAGCGCAGGGCAGATGGATCAATCGAAAGATACAAAGCCAGATTGGTGGCCAAGGGATACACTCAGACATATGGGATAGACTATGACGAGACCTTCTCACCGGTCGCCAAGATGAGTATAGTAAGGGTGTTGCTTTCCGTAGCCGCGTGTAAAAACTGGCCGTTACACCAATTTGATGTGACCAACGCCTTCCTACATGGAGAACTGAAAAAGAATGAAGAAGTATACATGGAAGCCCCTCCGGGCTACTCCGGAGAATTCAAGAATGGAGAAGTCTGCAAATTGAAGAAAACTCTCTATGGTCTCAAGCAATCCCCTAGAGTATGGTTTGGGAGGTTCTGTCAAGCAATGACTTCCGCTGGATTCAAACAAAGCAACTCTGACCACACATTGTTCTTAAAGAAAAGGGGCGACAAGATCACGTGCTTAATCATCTATGTTGATGATATGATTATCACTGGAGACGATGAGGAAGAAATCGAGAACCTGAAGAAAAGCTTGTTTCAAGAATTTGAGATGAAGGATCTAGGAGCGATGAAATACTTCCTAGGGATCGAGATTCTGAGATCAAAGAATGGCATATTCCTTCGTCAGAAAAAATACGTTCTAGATCTATTGGCAGAGACTGGCCTACTTGAGTGTAAACCGGCAGAAACTCCAATCATACTAAATCATGGATTGAAGATTGAAGAAGGGGGTAAGTTGGCTGACAGGGGGAGATACCAACGCCTGGTCGGGAAATTGATCTATCTTGCGCATACTAGGCCAGACATAGCCTATGCCATTGGGGTGGTGAGCCAGTTTATGCACCAATCCCAAGAAAATCACATGGAAGCAGCACTGAGGATCGTGCGCTACTTGAAAGGCACGGCGGGATATGGGGTCCTGCTTGAAAAAAAGGAACATTTAGAGATCGATGGATACACAGATGCCGATTGGGCTAGCAATCCAAATGATAGAAGGTCCACAGCAGGGTACTTCACCTTTCTTGGAGGAAATTTGGTGACATGGAGAAGTAAGAAGCAGAAGGTGGTAGCCTTGTCAAGTGCGGAAGCCGAATTTCGTGGAGTAAAAAGCGGCATAACGGAAATCCTATGGCTGCGGAGACTACTATCAGAAATAGGCTTTCCACCTACACAAGGCAGCCGACTATACTGCGACAACAAGGCGGCAATCAGTATCTCTGAAAATCCAGTTCAACATGATCGAACCAAACATGTGGAAGTCGATCGTCACTTCATCAAGGAAAAGCTCGATGAGGGAGTTATTGAGCTCCCATTCGTCAAGTCCGAACATCAGCTAGTAGACATCTTGACCAAGGCAGTCAACATCAAATTCTTCAAGGAAGTTCTAGGCAAGTTGAACATCGGAGATGCCGTTGCTCAACTTGAGGGGGAGTGTCAAGAAGGAAAATATTGCAGAAGATAATGTCAAGAAGGAAAGATTGCAGAAGATAATCTAAACCGGGAAAATTTCACAATTAGCGTGTGATTGATATGTAATTGATACTACTAGGAATAGATTACTTCTCTACCATATTTACATCATTCCTCTGCCTATAAGAGAATGAAAGTTCTGTACATATTATATACAGAAATACAATGAAACCTTCTCTCCCTAATCTCCTATTCTCGATTCCTTTGTCTCTTTGATAAAAACTAGCTAAATTGTCTAAGATAAAAGTGCATTCGTCTAATCATTCATTATCCATACATTAAAAGCAACAAAACAAAGTCCTAACCATAAATGCCGCACATTAAACCTCTCTAAATTCCCAAATTGTCACTGTTTCACACAATTGAATAGAGAATAACAAGAAGCAGAGATGAATATTTTGTCAGACCTGCAGAAGTGGCGGATTGCAGTGCGAGAAACTCTGTAATTCCTAAAACAGCGAAATCTCACGAGCAGTTACTGCAACAAACAACCAATGCGAAAAAAAATTAAAATTGAAAAAGAACAAGGTAGTTAGATCTGGCGCGATTGCAATTGGATTAGATTGAATTTGGTTGTTTTCTTCTCCGTTGAAGATTATGAAGGTCAACAGAGAAGACTAAATATACAAAATTAAACATATCATTTCAATTCTTGGCCTTTATATAATCTGAATTCTTTATGCATGTGTGGTTACGTTCGCTCTGTCTGAATACTCTCTCTAGAAGCTTCCATCAATAATTAACTTAAACGTTACATAATAATTAGGCAACTCCAAAATTAGTCATTAGGAAAATATAGTTGCATATTTGCCGTACCTCATAAAAATTAGTATAGTAATTACTAGTATCAAAGGTTTCTTGATAGAGACTCTTTTCGTTTGTGGTATTTTTCAATTTCTTGTACTATTTCTTTTTCATTTTACTTCTTTTAGCATCAAAGGTCTATCTATCTTTTTCATGTCAATGTTGTCACAAGTAGTTGTGTAGTTGTTACATTAACAGAAGAATAATTAGGAGTAACGAGAGACAAATAATTATATGATAAGCCAGTGAAAGAAATGCAGCAGTTTTACTCTGATGGTATTTCAAAAAGTTTAGAGTAAATGTCATAAAAGGTCTTAAACATATAATAATTTACGATTTTGGTCCATAATATTATATTTTGAATTATTTCATCCCTCACAATTGAAAACGGGCTCGATTTAGTCCTTTTTGGACGGTGCTGTTTAAAAATTACGGTCAACGGGAGTTTATGCTATTTTTTACTAGATTAGGTTACTAATTAATTACATTTTATTAACACTTAAAATATAACCTAATTTATTTGGAAAAATTGTAAATGAAAATGAAAATGCTTCTAACAAAAAAGCACAAGATACAAAACTGAATTTTTTCTCACACTTATTTTATTCTGAATCGTCACTCTCTCTCATATACTAAATCGTTACTCTCTCACCCCTCTGCACATCAAACAAAATCAATTGAACCCTAGTTCTCCCTAGGGGGCGAAAGAACAACAGTTCTCCTTGATGAACCCTAGTACTCGCTGGTGAAACCCAACCGTCGAAGCAAACCTTAGTTCTCCCCGACGATCCTGAACGCTAGACGAAACCCAACCCGTGATTTAGCTAAAGTTGAACCGACGAATGACGAACCCTAATTCTCCATGAGTTAGTTCATGTATGACACTTATCATCATTGCATCGGCACTCCTCGCGACAACTGTTAGACGTATGAGAGGAGGATGAAGTTGAAACAAAGCAGTCCAGCTCCTCTAACTGAATATCACGAAGGTAAACATGCTTTTGTCATTTTCATCCCTTTTAGAACGCTCCATAGTTGACGAAGTTGGGTTGCTGTCGAGACTTAGGGTTCTTGCTAGAACTAGGGTTCTTGATGTAGGGGGAGCAAACCATATCCCACATCGGAGAGTGGGTAAGAGATGCAAACCTATATATGGGCTACCCCAAATCCATTAGTATGAGAGCTTTATCCAAAGCGAAAATATCATACTAATGTGGAGTTGGGTGTGAGCCGCTGAACCCTAACAGTGGTATCATAGCCCTGGTTCAGGGGCAGGGCAGTGCGGCTTGTGGTTTGGTGAATTGCGCTTGAAAGTTCTCTGATGTCTCTGTGTGAGCTCGACCAGGACCTAGGGTGACCTGTGACCTGTGTGTGATATTGGTTTGGTGGTTTTGGTTTAAGGGGAGGATTGTGGGGAGCAAACAATATCCCACATTAGAGTATGGGTAGGAGTTGCAAGCATATATATGGACTACCCCAACTCCATTAGTATGAGCCTTTTGAGGAGTACCCAAGAGCAAAACCGTGAGGGCTTTGCCAAACCGGACAATATCAATCTAATGTGGAGTAGGGTGTGTGTTGCCGAACCCTAACACTTTAGAATGAATGAACCGAGAAAGAAGATGAATATAAAACACGGTGATAAAATGAGAAAGAAAACAATGTAAAACGTGTTATAAAACACAAGGAGTTCTTTTTATTTAATTTATTTTTCGAATAAAATCATAATACTTTCGAAAATAACTAAATATTCTAATTTAAACCCTTAAACTCCTAAACTGCCGTTAACCATCATTTTTAAACGACATCGTCCATAAAGGACTAAATCCGGGCTGTTTTCAATTGTCAGGGACGGAATAATTCAAAAGATAATGTTCTTGACCAAAATCGTAATTCACAATATTTTGGAGCCACTTTTGGCCTTTAGTCAAAAGTTTATCAATTTCGTTGATGAGTGTACACCTCTGCAAGATAGACCTAGAGTTGCAAAACACAAAGATGATTATTTCTCATTAACAAAAAAGGAATTGCAAAGGACATTATAATTATTTCTTTCTCCTTATCTTGTGCAGGAAACTTAACATCTTCTTCACACAACTTTTTAATAATTCAAACTCCTGGCTAACACATCCCTTCAATTTGAGAGAGGCAAGTGAACAAAGTCCAAATTTGTTACATGACCTATTGAATAATTGGAAGCTTAGTGGTTTAGTTAATATATCAGCCACTTGATCAATTATGGGCACATGTCTTATATCAATCAGTTTAGCAACCCCTTTATCCCGAACAAAATGGATATTCAATTCAATGTGTTTAGCCCGAGAATGTAGAACTGAATTAGAAGCCAAAGAAATGGTACTAAGATTGTCAACCCATATGACAGGAGGTGCTTCTAGCTTTATGTTTAATTCATGTAACAGAGACCGGATCCAAGCAACTTTAGAAGTGACATGAGTCAAACTTCTATATTCTGTCTAAGTGCTTGATCTTGAAACTACCTTTTGCTTTTTAGCACACCATGGCACTAAGTTATCTCCAAACTGAACACAATGTTAACCTTCTATCATCAACATCAAATGCCTAGTCTAAACTAAGAAACCAGCGAATCTAAATTTAGAAGCTTTAATGGTAGACCATAATCAACAGAACCATTGAGATATCTTAAAATCCTTTTAACAACTCTCCAATAAGTATCAATAGGACATGACATGTATTGACTTACTTTATTCACAAAGAAGCTTATTCGTCTTGTAATTGCCACATATTGTAAGCTCCAACAACACTCCTATATAGCTATCATCTAAAGTTGGTTTTTTATTTGCCTTACTCAACTTTAAATTAGAAATCATAGGAGCAGGGAAGGATTTGGCCTATATCATTTTCACCTTCTTGAGAAGTTCAGTTATGTATCATGCTTGCGATAAGTGAAAACCTTGAACAATATTTGACACTTCAATGCCAAGAAAGTGTTTTACCTCCCCTAAATCCTTTAGAGATAATTTCTAATTTAACTGTTGAATATCTCTTTAAATCCCAGATTCAAAACTTCTAGTGAAAAGTATAGCATCAATATGAAATGAAATATAGATAGTTTCACTTGGATTTGAGTCGAAGAGAGTGGACTCCATAGTGAGGAACCAAGACCTAAATGTCTGTTTAAGGTCATACAGAGTTTTGTTAAGTATACAAACCATGCGTGGAGCGCCCTACTCAAAACAAGGTGATTGTATCATATCAATCTCTTCTTCTAGATCATCATGAAAAAAACATTATTAACATCAAGATGCTTGATAGACCATCCATGAGTAAAAGCAATAAGTGAGCATCAGTCTGATGGTATTTGGCTTGATGACCAGGCTGAAAGTGGAAGTCAAAGCCAGATTTTTGGGAAAAGTCTTGGGCAACTAAACGAGCTTTATGCATTGCTATAGAGCCATTACCATTCTTCATAATCCTAAAATCCCAAGTTGATCCAATAAGGTTCTTTCAAAAGTGAGAAATGTGAGAGTCTGAGTCTGATTTCGAAGGAGAGCAAGAAATTCTGCAGTCAATGCACATTTCCAAACAGGGATTGCAAGTGCTATCTAGGCAGATTGATGGATAATGAGATAACATTCATCTTCTTTTTTCTCAAGAGGCATCATCAATGGGAACCTTGGGCATGAAAATGCCATGTTTAGCTGTAGTGATCATAGGAGAATGATTGAGATGGCCAGTGACAACTGGAGTATGAGAAATGGGAGTAGGACATGCTAATGGAGAAAGAGTATGAAAAAGGGGAGGTGTGGTGATTGAAATAGTGTTAGAAATAGAATCAACATTTGTGATTGGAGTAGAGAGAGAGTGTTAGAAATAGAATCAACATTTGTAATGGGAGTAGAAAGTGTTAGAAATAGAATCAACATTTGTGATGGGAGTAGAGGAAGAGAAGTTGATAGGAAATGAACTATGATCATGAAGAGTGGAAAAAATTATTAAAGGGAAAGTTAGTAAAGTGTGGAGTGGTATATAATGGTGGAACATAAAAATATGAGAGATAGATGGAATAGGAGAAGTCAATTGGGGAGTGGTGAGATGAGTACAAATTTGTATGGAAAATTGATTCATTCCCTAGAAATAATGACTTTCCTGCTGTTAAGATGAGCTTTATAACCTTTTAACCTTAAAAGACTGTTGAATCTAATATGCCTACATTTTCTTTCTACAAGACCATTTTGGTGTGGAGTTTAGGGACAAGAGTATACCCTCAGTTTGGAAAAAATAGTTAAACTTTTGTATTCACCTCTACAATCACTTTGAAGGATTCTAAGTTTGCAACCAAGTTGTTTTTCAGCCACAGACTTGAAGTGTTTGAAAGTAGAGAGAAGTTCATCTTTTGTTTTAAGGAGATAGATCCAAGTGAATCTACTATAATGATCAATGAAATTCACATAGTATCTAAAACTATTCCTAGAAGTAATAGGAGTTGGCCCCAAAGACCAGCGTGCACAGGCTCTAAAGGAGCAGAATGAGTTGATGATGTAGGAGAATAAGACAACTTGGAAATTTTGAAATAGAGCAAGAATGACAAATGAGATCAAACTTCATTGAATGATAAGGAATTTTACAATCTACTAGAATCTTTTTTACAATAGGAATAGCACAATGCCCTAACCTTTGGTACCAAAGTTCTAGATTATCTGGTCTATTACAAAGAAGTGAAAAACAGGAATAGTGTGAGAATGAGCATCATGGAGTTGAATCGTGATTGAGGAAAACTGAGTTGTATGAGTGACTAAAATAGTTGAAGTCGCTTTTGGCTTGTGGAAGAGGAATTTGTAGAGACCATTTTCAAGGACGCCCCGTAGAAGAATTTCCCTGAAAACCCGATCTTTCATAAGGCAGTAAGAAGAATGAAATTCAAAATAAATTTGGCTATCCTTTGCAAAATGGGAAACGCTTAGTAGATTCTTAGAAACATTAGGGACATGTAGAAGATTGCTAAGGGGAAAGCATTTGGAATTAGGAGTTTGAGAAGTAGGAATCACAATAGCACTACCAACATGAGCAATATCAATACCAAAATCAAGACTAAGATGCAAGGAATTACTTCCATGATATTTTGCCGCACATTTCAAGTTAGAAAGATCATTTAATACATGATGCGTGAAGGATTGTTCAAAACGATACCAACAACGAGTTGAGGTATGACCTATGATTTGACATAATTGACAAGTGAGTGTCCCTCAAGATCTACCTCTTCCACTAGATCTTCCACCTTTGCATCCTCTAAAATCAGATTCATAGTTGGATCCTCTTCCACATTCATCATTTCGATTGAAGTTATTGTAGTCTTCTGTGCGTTGGCCAACGACTTGTGCAATATTCAAAGAAGGAGCAAAGCCAGCCATATTGATTTTGGATGATTTTGCAGCTTCTATTCTAGTATCAAAACTCAATTATAAAGAAGTTACCTCTTGCATGCTCCAAGCATCAGCTCTAGCAAATATGGCAACCATGACTGAATCATATTTTGATCCAAGACCTCCAAGCACATTGATAAGGCTAATTTCATGCATCGGTCTAGGGGTTCATTTCATGAAATTGCTGGGTCTAACGCATTGAATTAAGTCAGGTATGTGAAGTTTTTCGCCAGATCCAGGAAAAGAAGAGGACGCTTGCATGGTCCTAGGAAACTGGCGAAAGGGTGAACAATTGGAAGAAAATTGCTAGACGGAGGAAGCCTCGGAGTTGAAGGGTAGAATAGGGATTTCTACGAAAACTCTAGAAGGCTATGTCCGCATCTATAAAAGGGAGAAGCATGCAGGCTGGAGGGACCTTCTCGGCTGGAGGCCTCACTAACAGCTCCTTGCTCGATTCACATTTCCACACACTTGACTCTGAATTCGCGAGAGATTCCAGTTAGCACTTGACTGGTGGTTCACGTTTAGCTTTCCGACAATGGTTCGAGGGTTGTAACACCGTCCTAGTTCAAGGGCGAAGAAACAATTTACATTTCCGTTGCTATTTACACTGATTCCGCCGAGCTTCGCTGTTCGAAGCTCGGTTTTCTTTTGACAACCAATATTTCCGGTTTTATTCCAGATTTTACTTTCGCTTATGTCTATTGTGTTCATTTCTGGTTTGCTGGTTGAGTTCGATTGATTTCGAGTTAGGATTGTCGGAGTTAGTTATTTTTGCAGTTGGTTCTGATTTATTGCCGATACTTGTTGTTTGGATCTGAAGAATGGTTCTGCTTTTTGGATGAATCGGAGGTTGGGTTTTGCTGGAGTTTGTGATTTGTTTGCAGATTGTTCATGATTGATTGAGATTGGAGTAGATCTGTGAAAATCGGAGTTATGGCGTTGGTTTTGCTGTTTGTTGGGTTCGGATGGCTTGGATCCGGAGTGGATTAAGCGTCCGACGTAATCTGAGAAGGAGTACTTGATTTCCATGCCTAGTTTACGTATTTACATTTCATTTCGCCTAGTTTACGTAGATCTGTCGTATCTTCGAGTTATTGTAAGTTTCCGTCGACCAAATCTGTTTATTATGTTTGAATCTGGGCATTTCCTCTGTTTTCTCCATTTGCGAATCTGAATTAGTTAGAAAAGTGCATGAAGATCGTTAGCTGCAGCTTTACCGTACGTTGTCAGGCTTGGATTTCATGGTCCCCACTTTTTATTTCCTTTGTCTAGTGGTTATCGGTAGTTATGTACTCGGTCTAGGAATTGTTTAAACTTTTCTGCCTGTTACTTGGTTTAAGAGTCCTTTGTTCTTCGGTCTAGTATTTACGTTTTGCGCCTAGGTCTAGTAGTAGTTAAAATCTCAACCCCTTTTGCGTGGCAGCAGCCATTTTGTCCAAATTCTCTCAATACTAGCCTACGAATCCATCTCTGTGGGATCGACTCCACTTCCCTATACTAATCCATAGTATTCGGGTTGAGGAAATTTAATTGTTGAAGGAGAGTCGTGAGTGCCCAACGACCGGAGCGCCATTCGAACCCTCGAGTTACTGGACCCTGTGATTCAGTTAATTCGGAGAAGCGTGGTGTCTCGACCTAGCAATTGCTTAGATCGAATTTTGCAAGCGCATAACTCAAAGTACTCCCACCCTTCAAATGGCGCCGTTGCCGGGGATGGATGGCGTGCTTAGTGCTAGTGTTCAGAGTCTGTGGTGTAAATAGTTTTGATTTGTTTTCTTTCTCTTTTTTGTTTGCAGTTTATGAGCAGAGGCTCAAGGTCTACCTACTGGAGCAACTCATCTGGGTGGACACACGGCCAGTTTGGTTGGCGGGTTAAGGATACAGTCTCTACTGTGACCACCAGATCAGGGTTCACCACGGGAGGCCGGTTTCCGAGTGAATTTACTAGCGACGAATCTTGGACGTCATCAGGACGCGAAGATCCAAAATCACCACCCGAATCAGAAACAGAGTCAGAAACAGGGGAAGCAGAGGAATTAGTCATGGCGCAGGTGGTAGACCCAGATCCAGAAATCGGCTCTCTCACTGCCCATTTAGATGGAGAACCAGCTCAAGCTATAGTAATGAATCCACGCCAGAGGACTATCGAGATCAAGACAAACGTACTCGGCATCTTGCCGAGGTTCTCTAGGCGTAGAAATGAGTGTCCGTATGAGTTCTTAAATGAATTCAGTAAGTTATGTGGTATTCAGAAGAGGACGAATGATGCAACAGAGGAGGATTATCGCTTACGAGCGATTCCGTTTACCTTGAAGGGGGAAGCTAATACGTGGCTATTGAGGTTGCCTCCGGATTCTATCCGCACGTGGAGGGACTTCAAGTTGGAATTCTTAGATTATTTCTTCCTATCCAACAAGACGAATGCACTTAAGAAAGAAATACTAGAGTGTAAGCAAGATTACGATGAATCGTTGAGTCAGTACTGGTCGAGATTTAAGGGGTTGTTGGATGCATGCCCGAATCACCGGATGATAGAGGCAGAGACCTACTCTCTGTTTTACGAAGGAGCCACTCCCGAGTCAAAGGACTTAATGAACTCCTCGAGTGGGGGAAATTTCACAAGAAAAAGGGGAAGTGAGGCAAGAGAGATCCTAGGGAAGTTGATTGACGCTAAGAAGGCGTACGATAACCCTAGGAATGCAGTGAAAAGAGGATCGGTGCATGCTGGGAGAGAACAAGAAGATAACAAAGTCGAAGCGAGGATTGATAGGCTCGAGAAGGCTCTTTTGAACGCGATTGAAAAGACGATTCCACTGGCTTTACAAGGGAAGGAGAAATCTCCTGGTCCAGGAGATAATCAAATGCAACAATATTACGGGACCCAGGAAGGAGATTATCAGGCCCAGGTCAATGCAATGGGAAGTTGGAATCCCGATGGGAGCTGGAATCCAGGGAGACAGAGAGATGCGCCTTGGAGAAACCATCCGAATTTCAGATGGACTGACAACGAACAGAATCAGCCGGCACCACAACAAAGTCAGCAGTTTACACCTCAGCCCGAAAGACAAGGTAACTGGTCAGGAAGGAATCAAGAGGGGCAGGGCAACTGGATTAATCGGAACCAAGGAGACCACTCGAGCTGGGGAAACAGGAATCAGAATAATCAAGGGAACCCCTATGTACCACCGCACCAAAGGAATTTCCAAAACAATTACCAGGGCCAAGGAAATCAATACAATAACTCTTCAGGCGGTCAAGGAAACATTCGCCAGAGTCAAGCAAGTGGACCGACTCTGAGTATAGGGCCGGGACCCAGTCAACCACCAAAGTTAACAAAGAATATCGATGATATGGTGCAAGACCTCGTCAGTTCTCAGCAACATATGCAAAACAACATGCAATCGAACAATGACGTAGTGCACAAGCTGCAAGATGCTCAACAGGAGCAGAAAGCAGCCATGGATATGTTGGCTAAGCAATTGTCCCAAATAGCCACTTCTTTGAGTGACATGCGGGGAAACGAAGGAAAAATTCCGGCCTCAGTAAGGCCACCTGATAGAGCTAATATAAGTCAGATTACCTTGAGGTCCGGGAAAGGATATGAGGGACCGGTGGTGAGAACAAAGGAGGGGACAGATCCTAAGGAAGGCAAGAAGAAAGAGGATACAACTCCCAGACCCAGACACTTGGAGGGAGGAAGTCCCTTGGTCAAGGATGACCTTGAGGAGAAAGATTTGGAGAAACAATTGCCTAGACCGACCGAACCATTCTTCCTCGATCCAGAGCCGGAGTTGGAAGATGAGGCAGTGGGAAAAGAAACTGGAGAGTTATCAGCTGAAAGTTCTACCGGAGCAGGGAAGCGACTGAAACCCTTTCCGAGTCGGGGGGAAGTCAAGAAACAGAAGGAAGAACCGGTAGACTTCATGGACATTTTTGGGAAGTTGGAAATCAATCTGCCATTTTTACAGGCCCTGAAGATGCCAGTCTTTAGCAAGTTCATCAAGGAATTTATAGCTGGGAAGGCTAGGCCCAGTGGGAAAATTCTGATAGGCGAGAATGTCTCCGCAGTAATTCAGAAAATGAAGATGCCTTCAAAATGCAATGACCCAGGTATGTTCACCTTACCCATCTCTATTGGTAATGTGAAAATCGAGCATGCTATGTGTGATTTAGGTGCGTCGATAAACGTGTTACCACTTTCCATATACAAGAAGTTAGTTGGGGTAGGCATGGTAGATACGAAAGTTGTGATTCAATTGGCGGATAGGTCATGCATCTGTCCTGAAGGGGTGCTTGAGAATGTGATAGTCAGGGTACATGACTTCTTGTACCCTGCTGATTTCCATGTGATTAAGATGAGTGATAATGAGTCTGCTGAGTCAGGCGGAGTACTTTTAGGGAGACCCTTCCTACGAACCGCTAAGACTATCATTGATGTTTTTGATGGAACAATTTGCCTTGATTACAATGGGGAGAAATATACATTCAGCATTGATGAGGCAATGAAGAAACCTCTTGACGTTGAAAATTTGCATGCTATAGATGTTATTAACCCTTTGGTCCAGGAATATCTTGAGACGGAATTAATGCAGGAACAGATTGAGAACTCCGAGATGAGTCTTGACATTGATAGAGAGGTAGCCAGTTGGTGTCAAGCAATGAACACAAGTGAGTTATCTGATGAGGAGTTAGCTGAAGCAATTCTGGAATTCTGTGCAAATCCGGAGCTAGTCAGGTCAAGGAATACACCTTATGTGGCGAGTGTGGAAGGTTCTGCTGGGTCAAGGAAGGGAATGACTACGGAAGTAACAGAGAAAAATCCCTTGCCCCAGGAAAAAGATGTTCCCAAGAAAGAGCTGAAAACACTTCCACTAGGCCTAAAGTATACTTATCTAGAGGAGAACGAAACTTTCCCTGTTATTATCAACAGCAGCTTGACCGAGGGACAAGAAGAGGAACTGCTGAAGGTAATCCGAAGAAACAAGAAGGCTATTGGGTGGACACTCTCTGACCTGGTAGGAATTAGTCCAGATTTGTGCATGCATCACATCCGCTTGGAGGAAGGAGCAAAAGCCTGCAGAGACCCTCAACGCAAATTGAATCCTAACATGAGGGAGGAAGTGCTGAAGGAAGTATTGAAACTACTCTCCCTAGGAATCATTTATTCCATACCAGACAGTGAATGGGTGAGTCCAGTCCATATGGTACCCAAGAAGTCAGGAATACAGGTGGTCAAGAACGACAAGAATGAATTGGTGCCCACCAGACTAGTCACTGGGTGGAGGATGTGCATCGATTATAGGAAGTTAAATGAAGCGACCAAGAAAGATCATTTCCCTCTACCCTTCATTGACCAGATGCTGGAGAGGCTAGCGGGCAAGCAATACTTCTGTTTCCTAGACGGGTATAGTGGGTATTTTCAAATCTATGTGGATCCCGAGGACCTGGAGAAGACAACTTTCACGTGTCCTTTCGGCACGTATGCTTACAGGAGGATGCCGTTTGGCCTGTGCAATGCGCCAGGCACTTTTCAGCGGTGTATGATGAGTATCTTCTCGGATCTTTTGGAGGACTGCATCGAGATTTTTATGGACGACTTCACTGTGTACAGGAATTCATTTGACTCATGTTTGGCTAGTCTGGATAAAGTATTAAGAAGATGCCAGGAAAAACATTTGGTTTTGAACTTCGAGAAATGCCACTTTATGGTCCCTAAGGGAATTGTCCTAGGGCACGTAGTCTCGGAAAAAGGTATACAGGTAGACCAGGCAAAGATTGAGGTGATGTCAAAACTGCCTTACCCGACGAACCAGAAGGAGGTAAGAGGATTCCTAGGGCACGCAGGATTTTATAGAAGATTCATTAAGGATTTTGCGAAGATTGCTCAGCCACTCACTCATTTGCTGCACAATGATGTTGAGTTTGTTTTCAATGAGGAGTGCATAAAGGCTTTTCAACTACTGAAAGATAGACTAGTATCGGCTCTCATTATCCGAGCGCCCGATTGGAGTTTGCCATTTGAAATAATGTGCGACGCGAGTGACTATGCAGTAGGGGCGGTGCTAGGTCAAAGAGTTGACGGAAAAAGTTACGTAATTTTCTATGCGTCAAAAACGCTCAACCAGGCCCAGAAAAACTATGATACCACGGAGAAGGAAATGTTGGCAGTCGTGTACTCTTTTGAAAAATTCCGACCATATTTGCTTGGGTCGAGGGTGATAGTCTTCACTGATCACGCTTTGATAAAGTACTTGCTGGCGAAGAAAGAATCCAAGCCGAGATTAATCCGTTGGGTGTTGCTTTTGCAAGAATTCGATTGGGAAGTTAGAGATAAAAAGGGAACTGAAAATAAAGTAGCCGATCATCTGAGCAGGATATTTCAAAGGGAGACCGAGGAAGCAATACTGGACGCATTCCCTGAGGAACATTTGTACTACGTGAAAAAATTTCCTCGACCTACCAGCTGGGAGGAGGTTATGGAGTTAACAGGTCCAGGGGATGACGAAAAAGGGAAATGCCATCAAAACGCTGAGCCATGGTTCGCAGATCTGGCAAATTACTTAGTCACTGGAGAAGTGCCCAGTTCGCAAGTAATCTCCCGGGCCCAGAAGATGAAATTGAAGAGCGAGGCCAAGTACTATTTCTGGGATGACCCGTATTTGTGGCGAATGGGAGCCGACCAAGTAATCCGGAGGTGTATCCCGGAGTGGGAACAGAGGGATGTGCTGAATCATTGCCATGCCCTAGCTTGTGGAGGTCACTTTGGACCTAGGAAGACAGCAAGGAAGGTGTTAGATAGTGGTTTTTACTGGCCTACGTTGCATAAGGATGCGTTCGAGTTTTGTCAGAATTGTGAGAGGTGTCAACAGACCGGGGGAATATCCAGGAGGGATGAGATGCCGCAAGTCCCAGTGATTGTGTGTGAGATCTTCGATGTTTGGGGGATGGACTTCATGGGTCCATTTCCGTCTTCATACGGGAACACCTACATACTTGTGGCAGTGGATTATGTGTCAAAATGGATAGAGGCAAAAGCAACCACCTCGTGTGAAGCTAAGGAGGTAGCAAAGTTTCTTAGAGCTAACATTTTCAACAGGTACGGAGTGCCCAGAGCTATAATATCTGACAATGGGACACACTTCCGCAACCGGACTATTGAAGCTCTGATGAGAAAATATGGCGTCCATCACAGACTGTCTACACCTTATCATCCTCAATCCAACGGCCAGGCGGAAATATCCAACAGAGAAATAAAGGCGATACTGGAAAAGACGGTTAATCCGTCCAGGAAAGACTGGAGTAAGAGGCTTGGAGACGCACTATGGGCTTACCGGACGGCATACAAGACGTCTATTGGGATGTCACCATATAGGCTTGTGTTCGGCAAAATGTGTCACTTGCCCGTGGGAGTAGAACACCGAGCATATTGGGCGGTCAAGGAAATAAACATGAGACCCGAATCCTGCGAGGAAGAGAGGAAATTGCAGCTGCAGGAGTTGGAGGAGCTAAGGCTGGAGTCATATGAATCGGCGATGTGGTACAAAGAGAAAACAAGACTCTGGCATGACAAGAACCTCCGGGTCAAGGAATTGCAAGTCGGGCAGAAGGTTCTCCTATTCCAATCCCGGCTCAAGCTAATGCCTGGTAAGTTAAAGTCCAAATGGATTGGGCCATACACTGTTGTGAGTTTGCGTGCAAATAGAGCTGTAGAAATCCAGGGAAGTTCTTCAAACTCTACTCCTTTTCTTGTTAACGGTCATAGGGTAAAGGTATTTAGGGATAGCTCGGAGATGTGTGTAGTGGACGAAATGCCACTACGCACACTCCACGATATCGCCTAATAGATTTGGGAAGTGAGTGTTCTTAGAGATTTCCTAGGTCCAGCATCCAAGAAGTTTTAGCATGACCTGACCTAGGGAATCTTGAGAACACTTGAACATAAATTGTAAATATTCAATCGCTTTCTTTAAATCAAGAAAAACCCAAACAAATCAGAAAAAAAATAATCTTCCAAAAATATTTTCGAAATACCAGACTCCTTAAGGAATTTTTTTGATACTGTCATACCCTAGACCCGGGGAGTCTGGCGTTTCAATTTTTAGTTTAATGTTTTTCTTTAAGTGTGATTTTGCAGAAGAAATTCACAAGGGCAAGGAGTTGTGGAGTAAAAATTTTGGAGGGAGTTGGCACCGGTTCGGATTTCAAAAGGAACTTTATGGGGAGGCGTACGGTCGCAAGCGTCATCACCTGCAACCGCCTGCCAAAAACGTCCTCTCTCATGCCTACACTATAATCGGTTTTGCCTTCTTATTTTCATTACCTATTCTCTCTCCAATATTCACAAACACAAAAAAATCCCCAATTTCTTCTCCCCTTTTTCTCTCTCTCTAACCCTAATCTGCAAATTCCGCCCCAAATTCTTTACAAAAATTCCACAGAACATCCATGGAAAACAAACAAGGAACCGGAAGCACCTCAGGGTCCGCCGACTCTGGGGCGGCGGCGTTTATGGCCGAGCTATTCCAGAAATTTAGGGGTGCGGAGAAGGCGATGGAGGCATTCGCCATGTTTGCAACCACAATGGGTAAATCCGTACAGGCTGCTCCGTTTTCTAGTGTACCACAACCGGAGGCCGTCTCAGAACCCGTCGCCGAACCTGAAACCGTTCAAGAAGCCATCGCCATTCCGGAACCCACTGCCGTACCAGAGGAGACAGTTGTTCCGGAGACCACCACACAACCAGAGGACATTCAAGAATCCACGGCCACTAGCCCGGAACCAACCACCGCAGGGAATCGTGAAGACGACTCAGATTTGGTCACAAGGTTGGAATTGTTGGCTATGTGCGAACCAAGGGTAGACTCTGCAACTGAGGGGGAAACCCTTGTTTCGATTAGTGTTTCTGAGGGGGTGAAGCTCGTACTTGCTAGTGAGGAATATGTTGAGAGAGATGTTCTGGAACCATCTGGGGAAGTCAAAGATTTTGTTGCTGATGTTAGTATTTCTAAGGGGGAAACCCCTGTTTTGGAAAAATCTGTGGGGGGGGAGGCCCCTATAGTTGGTGAAGATGGGGGCGACGAGGCCCTAATTTCTGAACAAAATGTGGAGGGGGATACCCCTGAGAAACCGGTGGGTACTGAGGCCCACGTCGGGGAAAGATTTGAGGGGGTAGAGACCCCTGTTTACATCTCGGGGGCAACCCCATTGTTGTCCAAGGAGGGAGAAGCCCTCGATTCTGAAATTAGCCAGGAACCCGCTGACGCCGGGGTGAAGTTGAGTGTGGATCTGACCGAGATCCCAGAGGATACCGACTCGCCGGTCAACCCCAGAGATGCTAGGAGGCGGGCTCGCCGGAGCCTCATTGATGAGATTGATGAAACAGTGGAGCCGACGGAGGAAGAATCGCTGGGTCCAGAGACCGCAGCATCTGAACAGGTGAACTCTCCCAGACCTGGCAGGGGGGAGAGTGATGAGGAGAAGCGTCGCCAAGCGGCTGAGAAGAAAAGGAAGGGGAAACAAATTGCTCCTTCCTCGACCAAGAAGGCGAGAGGGAACTCTACTGAATCCACACTTCCGCCGGCAGCTAAGGTACCATATGCCGCAGAAACCGAGAGCCCTTCTGAGTCCAGCGACTCGGAAGAAGAACAGGAAGAGGAATTCAACTTTGAGCCAACCGAAGTGTGGATAACAAACAGCTTGCTAGATGAAATGAGGACGTTTGACGACCCAAAGCGCACGGCCATTTATAAGGAGAAGAGTACTGAGGGGAAGGTCGCTAAGTCAGGAAAGATGTATAGCTCATCGGAGCTCAAAACGATTGCTTGCAACGACGAATTACGGACTTATATCGACGCAATAGGCTTCGATTGGTTGCTCAAGCACAGTACTACCGAGGTCCCGATTGACCTGGCCCGAGAATTCTTTTCCACCTTCCGATTTAAGACCACTACCGATTTGGATGCCGAATCCATTAATTTCAGACTTTTCAGTGAGGAACATACGATGAGCATCCGGGAATGGACCCTGCGGATGGGTTTGCAGACGCGAACGGAGGACGATGAGGGCCTGTGGAATGAGAGGATGATTGGTCCACCGAAAATGACGCCGGGATTCAAAGCGCAAAGCGCCTGGGAGTTCTTGACTCACCCGAGGGTGGGTCAGTTTAAAACAAGCTTTTCGAAGGCACACCACATCGAAAATAGGGTCCTGCGATTTGCCCAGACTTTTATTAGTTACAATTTAATGGGAACCGCCAACAACGCTCTGACTACCGCCGATCTATACTTCACATGGTGCATGGCTACGGGGGTAAGAGTTCACTTGGGCAATTGGATAGCCCAAGCCTGCCATCAAATGACTGCAAATCCTTCCCGGCACCTATACACGTGCCACCTGCTCGGAGCCTATCTGCAGAGGAATGTAATCATGAAGATCCATAAGGCATGCCGAGAGGTAAAGACATGTTCGCCCCCTGAGGTTTTTAACATGGATTATTTTTTCAATAAAGGGTTGCTGATCGCACGCGGAAGGGAAGTATGCTTTTACGAGGTTGGGCAGTCAGAGGCTCAGGTGAAACAGGACCCCGATGTGGTGGAAGTGAAGGATACTGCTGACGTAGAAGCAGGAGCCAGGATAGAAGTAGAGGAAGTGCGAAAGGAGGTTGGTTGGATGAGGTCAGAAATGAAGATGGTTCGGGAGGAAATTGTGTCCCTGCGGGGAAAAAGTAAGAATAGTACTGAGAGTGTCAGGAAAGATGTCGCTGGAGTACGAACGGAACTGGAAGAAATAAGGACGGAAGTTCGGAAGGTTAGGGAGGAAATGGTGACCCTCAAGGGGCGCATGTCTGATCTTGTGGCGACATCGACCAGATGTACTGGGAAGATGACGGAAGGAGTTGAGTTGATGATGGCGATGACAAAGTGGCTTAGAGCAAGGTTCCCAGAGACACCGAAGGAACATCCGAAGCCTAGCGGCGATTCTACAATGCCAGGTCAAGGAAGTCTGACTGCGCAGAAGCCACCGCATGCCCCAAGGCCCCAGACTACTCCATCTCCCTCTCGGCCCGTGATATTGAAGACAACCGTACCCCGCCCGACAGAAGAACGACATGAGAAGCCGGAGTTGCCAGCCAGAAAGAAAGCTAAGGTGACCGACCAGACAGCGCCACCAAAGTCTGGCCCTCACGGGGGCCAGACCCCGAATTGAACCCCCTACGGAGCCAAGTAACCCTTATTTTCTTTTTTATTTTCCGTTTTGTTTGTGTTCTTATATGCCAGCATGCTCTGTAATTGTACATATGTGTTGCCTTTCTTACACTTAGCCCAACTTTTGGTCTAAGTGTGAGAAGGGGGTGTTTTGTTTTTTTTTGCATGCCTTGGTTTGTTTGTTGCGCCTTCTCCCACTTAGCCCGATGCTCGGTCTAAGTGTGAGAAGTTTTGCTCTGTATTTGTGTTTGTTGTTGTTTGCTTTATCAGTCTGCTGTTAGTACTTCCCTTTTCCCCCCTTCACTACGATGGCTTGGGGACAAGCTTGAGTGAAGCGGGAGGGGGGGGAGTAAGTATCGTTTTTGTGTCTTAGGATGTGTGCTTCGCATGAGCTAGCTAGATAATAAGGCGAGATCCCCTTAGTAAGAGTGATTGAAGAGAGAAAGCAGATCAACTTTGACACATTCTTCCTTAATAAGCCGAATGCGATCTGAATGAAGTTAGGACGATGGAAAATGCCTTAGATAACCTAGCTGTACAGCCCTACTATAAAGTGAGTTATAAGCCTAAACACTTTTAGAGCTAACATGAAAAAATGGGCTATCACTTGATGCTTAGGGAGTAGAGTATGAAGGAGAAAAAATGGGTTAAGGAGGAATAAGCTGGATGAAGTCCAGAAACCGGAGGTATAAGCTGGACGAAGTCCAGGGGAGGTAAAAAAAAATATATTTCTAGGAGGAATAAGCTGGACGAAGTCCAGGGGAAAGGGGTTATAATACAGGAAAATGAGGAAGAGAAAAAAAAAAGAAAAAATATAATCCTCAAGGGCAGAAAAAATCGTAGCCTGGCCCAGGGAAATTCATAGGAAAAGAGGAAGAATAGGGAGAAAACTCTCATAACCCGACGCATCAGTGGTATAACTCTAACTTTGGAGCGTTTTGATCCTAACATCCCTGGTGAGGAATGAGTGATCAAGCGAACCTAACAGATGGGAAATCAATAGGCTATCTTGACTAACTGACAGACCGTTTAGGCAGACGAAGGAAGGGGGAAGATTTGAAGACTGTAATCGATCAGATTGAACTTGAGCTTGTGGGGATAGTAGCTTAAAAATTCGAAACTAGTTCATGCTTGTTTGTTTTGTTGTGTTTCTGTTCTTTGTGTTCTTTTCTTTTCTTAGTCCGTAGTTGCTTAGGTCTAGGAGTTTGTTTTGTTTTCATTTTTAGGGTTTTACTTGGTAACCATGCACTGAAATTCGCCTTATTCCTATTTTCTTGTCTTTCATACTTGAGGACAAGCATGGTTTAAGTGTGAGCAGTTTGATAAGGCTAATTTCATGCATCGGTCTAGGGGTTCATTTCATGAAATTGCTGGGTCTAACGCATTGAATTAAGTCAGGTATGTGAAGTTTTTCGCCAGATCCAGGAAAAGAAGAGGACGCTTGCATGGTCCTAGGAAACTGGCGAAAGGGTGAACAATTGGAAGAAAATTGCTAGACGGAGGAAGCCTCGGAGTTGAGGGGTAGAATAGGGATTTCTACGAAAACTCTAGAAGGCTATGTCCGCATCTATAAAAGGGAGAAGCATGCAGGCTGGAGGGACCTTCTCGGCTGGAGGCCTCACTAACAGCTCCTTGCTCGATTCACCTTTCCACACACTTGACTCTGAATTCGCGAGAGATTCCAGTTAGCACTTGACTGGTGGTTCACGTTTAGCTTTCCGACAATGGTTCGAGGGTTGTAACACCGTCCTAGTTCAAGGGCGAAGAAACAATTTACATTTCCGTTGCTATTTACACTGATTCCGCCGAGCTTCGCTGTTCGAAGCTCGGTTTTCTTTTGACAACCAATATTTCCGGTTTTATTCCAGATTTTACTTTCGCTTATGTCTATTGTGTTCATTTCTGGTTTGCTGGTTGAGTTCGATTGATTTCGAGTTAGGATTGTCGGAGTTAGTTATTTTTGCAGTTGGTTCTGATTTATTGCCGATACTTGTTGTTTGGATCTGAAGAATGGTTCTGCTTTTTGGATGAATCGGAGGTTGGGTTTTGCTGGAGTTTGTGATTTGTTTGCAGATTGTTCATGATTGATTGAGATTGGAGTAGATCTGTGAAAATCGGAGTTATGGCGTTGGTTTTGCTGTTTGTTGGGTTCAGATGGCTTGGATCCGGAGTGGATTAAGCGTCCGACGTAATCTGAGAAGGAGTACTTGATTTCCATGCCTAGTTTACGTATTTACATTTCATTTCGCCTAGTTTACGTAGATCTGTCGTATCTTCGAGTTATTGTAAGTTTCCGTCGACCAAATCTGTTTATTATGTTTGAATCTGGGCATT
The DNA here is from genome assembly GCF_004379255.2 of Salvia splendens. Lineage (NCBI taxonomy): Eukaryota > Viridiplantae > Streptophyta > Magnoliopsida > Lamiales > Lamiaceae > Salvia > Salvia splendens. The sequence continues at coordinate 6,900,228 of NC_056052.1, read as the reverse complement.
TCCTCTGTTTTCTCCATTTGCGAATCTGAATTAGTTAGAAAAGTGCATGAAGATCGTTAGCTGCAGCTTTACCGTACGTTGTCAGGCTTGGATTTCATGGTCCCCACTTTTTATTTCCTTTGTCTAGTGGTTATCGGTAGTTATGTACTCGGTCTAGGAATTGTTTAAACTTTTCTGCCTGTTACTTGGTTTAAGAGTCCTTTGTTATTCGGTCTAGTATTTACGTTTTGTGCCTAGGTCTAGTAGTAGTTAAAATCTCAACCCCTTTTGCGTGGCAGCAGCCATTTTGTCCAAATTCTCTCAATACTAGCCTACGAATCCATCTCTGTGGGATCGACTCCACTTCCCTATACTAATCCATAGTATTCGGGTTGAGGAAATTTAATTGTTGAAGGAGAGTCGTGAGTGCCCAACGACCGGAGCGCCATTCGATCCCTCGATTTACTGGACCCTGTGATTCAGTTAATTCGGAGAAGCGTGGTGTCTCGACCTAGCAATTGCTTAGATCGAATTTTGCAAACGCATAACTCATAAGACTCCCACCCTTCACACATAAAGAATTAGATCATCCTCTAAGAATATAGGATGTGTTGGAGTTAACACCTAGGGTAAGTGTATATAGTGTGTGTTGTGTTTACTGTGGGTAGTGTATTGTTTATACAGAGTGTGTTATTGTGTGTGCTCGCATTGTGTATGCTCTTATTCTGTAGGCACCAATTTGGAATTGAATTAAAATTCATTCCAATGCAATTCCATAAAATTCTTCAATTTTCTATACTAAATGGATCCATGCCCCAACCTAACCCTCTGAATTATGTAATGCTTGCTTGCTTACTATGACTATTTTCAATGGTAGTGCAAAATTTCAAATGCAGTAGAAAAATAGTTTCAACGGTACTGCAAAACCAATTTCACTCTTTTTTTTAGCAAAATTTACTTATCTTTGGATTTACACTAAAACAATTCAAATAACTTTTCATATTATGATTTATTGCATTAAGTATAATTCATTCTATATTTATCAAAATAAGATAAAGGTAAGAAAGAGAAATAGAAATACAAGAAGAAAAAATATGGAAAAAACTTACAGAGAAAGAACGCAGACGGCGATAGAAGGATAAAGAAAGAACGCTGCCGACAACAGAAGGACGAAGAAGATAATAAATAATACTCCCTCAGTCCCATTTAATATGACTCATTTCGTTTTTAGCATGTGTTTTGAAAAAATCATAATAAATAGTTAAAGTGAGAGAAAAGTAAAGTAAAAGAGATTATTCTTTCTCTTAATTTATTTTTCCTCTACTTTAATTATTTATTATAATTTTTTCAAAACACTTGCTCAAAACGAAAGTGGTCATCTTAACTGGGACGGAGGGAGTATAACCTAATTCGTCTCTATATATTAGGTTAGCTATTGATTAGTGGGCTGGCCCATATTAGACGTTTTTTTATATAACAAGTAACTTACTCGTTTTTCTAACTTAACTAAATTATTGGGTTATGTAATTATAATTCATTATATAACTGGAATAAGTTAACAAGTTATTAAGTTTAAATATAAATCATTATATAGCAGTTATAGTAAACAAATGGCGGTCGTCCTTTTCATCACTCTCATGTTATTTGGCAGGTCACTCACCACCTGCACGTGCTTGTCTTGGCCGGCAAGATCACCCGACCCACTGGAGGGGATGTTCGCCGTCGGTTGATTTCATGCCTTTCTCCCCCAGACAACGTGTTCTGCGGTCATTCATGGTCCTATGGCATCCCCCTGATGCCCCTTGGTTGAAGCTAAACACTGACGATGCCTTCTCTACATCGACAATGGAGGCGGGGGAGGGAGGCTTGGTTCGAGGCTCTGATGGAGGACTTCTGCGTGCCTTCTGTGCTCCGATAGCCGCATCATCGAGCTTTGAGGCGGAGCTGTTAGCTCTGATTCGGGGGTTCGAGATGGCTATGGAGCTTTCGACACACATCTGGATTGAGCTTGACTCAGCGGCTCTGGTTACCTTGTTGTCATCTGGACAGCTTGGCGCTGCGGATTTCAGACATCACATGGCTTTGATCCGGAGTATGACTTCTCAGCGGCATGTTCGGTTCTCACACATCTACAGAGAAGGGAACCGAGCTATTGACTTTCTTGCAGGTAGGGGGTTCAGACCCCTGCCCTTACTTACTATGATCCAATCTCTGCGCCTCGGTATCTGAAGGCGCTGGTTAGGATGGACCAGCTGGGATATCCTAACTTCCGATTCCGGCGTAGAGATGTGGGTTGATCCAGCTTCTGTGGTGGTTGGTTTTGATAATTTTCGTTTCTCCCTCGTATTTCCACTTGATAGTACGGAGGATCTCGACTTGTGGGACCTCTATTTGGCTTCTTCTTGTTCTTGTTTAGATCTTAGTCACTTTTGGGCTAAGATCATGTTGTTAGAACATTTTATTTTGATACTATTTACGGGTTGGAGGTCTGTCTAAACCTCCCGCCCACAAATGGCGTTTTTGAAAAAAAAGGAAAAAAAAAGTTAATTATATAATGTACTTAACAAGTTATATAATTAATTATATAACTCAAAAATTACGTTTAAATAATTGATTGTTTAGCATAATAAATTATTAAATATGATATAAATATACGAAGAAATAGCTAAACTAACAATAGCAACTAAAATAGTACAGAATATGGAAATTCTAAAATATATAGGTATGATTGAAAAGCGTTAGACAAAGTATTAAACTAACATAATATTATTTTATTTAATTTAATTAAGATTATTAATATAGTGTTGTGGGGTTAGTGCGTAATTTAGATAAATATAGATAAATATAGGTATAATTAAAAAGTGTGTAATTAAAAAGTATAAGAAGTGAGTGCGGAATATCATTTTGCGTTGAAATTTGGTGTGAAAGGTGAAAGTGAAATTATTGGTATAAATAATTAGAGATGTTGTAAGACCATCTTCAATATTACATCAAAATTAAAAATAGAGTAAGAAAATAGTTCTAATTAGTACTCGTAGTACCTCTTTAAACTCATCCCATTTTGGATTTTTGACAAATACATATTTTTTTATTTAAAAGTATACTAAAATCACTTTATAAAATTTAATGAGTATAAAAAGTGGATGGATAAAGTTTAAGTTTGAATTTGATATAAAATGATTGGAATAGTATTATTATTTGATTTACCTTTATACTAAAATGAGTTTGAAGTTTAGTAAGTGTGTGTGCGTGACAACTATGGTAGATCCTAGAAACAGGCAAGTATTTTCATCTCTAATTAAAAAGTAAATGGGGCAAATTAAACATGATCTCAACTCTCCACAATTCTCAAAAAACACTAATACAAGGAAAGACACCAGAGTATAAAGAGTAAAAAAGTCTTTAATCCAGCTCAAGTATTTGATATAATAGTGATTTATTTATACATATATAACCTATGGATGATTATACATCACTCTATTCGTCGAAGAGATGCCAGCCTTTTCTCGAGGTCCTCGACATCAGTCGACACAGAAGCACTGTGAGTCAAAGAAGACAAGATCATCAACACAATATCTAGAAAGAGCAAAATGGTGGCAGTCTAGATATAATACTGACTTAGAAATAAAGATGTTTGATATAATGCATACTTCCATCTCAATAAAAATAGTGGGACTGACGTACCTAGGGGCAGCGTTCTCGACTTTCTTAGATGCAATCCGCCCCTTTGGAGCTGAAGATAGCTGTTTAGAAAGAATTAAAATCAGTCACAGACATTTCTTTTGTCATGTATAGCAAATATAAGAAGAGGGGTTAGAATTAGATTAGATTCGCCTTGAGAATCAAAGAAGCCAACCTGTGAAGCAATGTCAACGCCGATCTCATCAAGGACCTATATGCACGAAAATAGATACAGGCGCGATGTAAGGAAGTTGGGCATTCAGAAAAAAATTGGAGGATTAGGTGGGTGAAAAGCAGTGATAACACTACCTGGTTAGTAAGTTCTTCGGTTTCTTCTTCAGCCTCGTCTTTGTCTAGTGTCTCGTCAATTGCATCAGACATCATTTCAATCTGAATATGGAAGATTATTAGCCTTCTGTGGTTTACTCAGTAATCATTCTACCTACAACAGATAAATTAAACACAATATTCTTCGGAAATAACTGAACCCTTTTGAGGACAATTGGAAGTAGAATAAGTTGAAGAGAAAACATACCGTCATGTCCAGCTGCGCTGCCTGTTGCTGGAATTCTCTGATCATTTTAGTTTGTTTTACAGGTTGCATTTGCTGAAATGAAAAGCAAAAAAATTCAATGACCGATTGCATACAGGAAAACTCGTCTTTAGTTTGCCAGACAAAATAAATATTATGCATTAAACTGTACTGTAGTCACTCGTGATAAGGAATTGTATTAACCAAAAATGACATATATTGACAAGTACAGGAAAAACAAAATTAAACCTCAACAAAAATGAACAAATATACCCAACCAAAATAATCACGAGTACCAACATGAAGCATAGGAATTGAAATGAACTTTAAGAAAGAAAATCGGGTTCCCTATCAACCATGTCATTTCAAACACCTACCTTGTTCATAGCAGACATAGCTTTGGTTGCTCCTTTCATGCCAGTAGAAATTGAAGTACTAGCATACAAGGCCTGTAAGTAAAAAACAAAGTCAGATAACTTACCAAGTATGTTAAGAACGGATGAGTTCCAGGCGTATTATGTTATTCTATTCCTAGTCAATCACCTGTGTATGAGTTGCCACGCCTCTAATCTGAGCACGGCTCCCTTGCAAGTTTGTGATTTGCTGCCGAAGGCGAACTAATTGACGAGCTAAGATTTTAGTTGCAGCCTAGTTAGACATGACAATCACATGCAAAAACTTGTGGTAAGTTTCAAGTAAATTTTAAAATCGATGACAAGTGAATCAGAAAGATCGATAGAGCAGCTAACTCAAAAGACCTAAAGAACGAAAACATCATAGATAAAGCAACAAGAAAAATCATCATATTCAGTATGATGCTTCAGTATAAACTCCAACTGCAGACGGTATTAATATTCATTGGGTATTTTAGTTTTAAGTCGAGATCGTTCTAATTTTTTGCACTTCCGCCGATGTAAAGAACACTACTATAATGAACAAAAAATGTCGAGAGTAATGTCTAGAGCTATATCAGGGTGGTATAGTTGTTTAAAAGCCTTCACAGAAGTCACGTTTGTTGCACCCAAAACTGAAAGAAACTCAAAACAGGAAACATCAAAACTTGCCTCATTTCCTGTTTTAGCAGTTTTCTTGATCTCTGCCACTAATCTCCTCTCCTAAAAATTGCAGACAGCAATCAGCTTTTCATTAGACCACAATAACAAAGTAATGCTGATAGAAAGTCTTTACAATACCTCCATTTGTAAAGATGCGATTTCACGTTCAATGCCTGTGGCAGGAGAAAATCAATAAAGGGAAGAAGATAACGTAGGTAAAATACAGCAGGAGCACATTGTACAAGTAAATTATCAGAAATCAATAGATGGAAGAAGATAATGTAGGTAAAATACGACAGCGCACATTATTCAAACACATACCCCCAACATCGAATCCAAAGATTCATAGGTCAATAGACAAACAAGCATGATGATGAAGGATTTCATATCATTTGGCACTCTTTTATTTCAAAAGCTATAGTTTTGAACACATAATTCTGTGCCGATACTTTTAGTGTGTCGTTTGATAAGCGAAGTTCCCTATGATAAGCTAGTTCCACTGTCGAGACAGCCACGAAAATTTTGGCTTGGAAGTGAACAGACAAACCAGCATATAAGACATTAAGGCCCTTCTTGGTACGATGGAATGGATTGTGATTCCTACTTCCGTCCTATTCATTTGCTTGGTACAATGGAATGAAAATGCGAAAAAAAAATCATTTCATTTCATTCCACATCCATTCCATTCCATTCCACATCTCTTTATAATGCTTGATAAAACTAGCACATGATGTGACCATAATTTTAATCGGGACAACAGCATCTAGCTACATTTTTATGAATTATAATCCAATAACTATTAACACTGACAATTGAAAACAGTAAGAATACATTACCTCTTGTGGCAACCGCCATTTCTCTTTTACTTGTTCGAAGCGCATCTGCACACCAAAATGTCATCGATTAAATTCACAAACCCAACAGCTTCAATTACAGCAAATGAGCTAAAACTAGGGCTAGATCAAACAAAATACATATAAAGGCAAAAACTTTAAGCAGGCAAGAAAGAAAGCGAGCAATATTAAGCACTGCATTGATTAAAGAGTAAGGAGTGGAAAAGGTTACCTTTAGGCGAAGTTTTCTTCTTGAAGATGTTGAGATTCATATTTTGGGCGACAAAAGCGGCAGAGATCTTCTTTACTGTATCCGAGCAGAAAAAACCGTAGGATTTGGGACGAGCTGAAAATGGGGAAGATCTAAACTCAGCAATTAGCAAACAGGGTTTGAGAAATTTTGATTTTGGATCAATTCACACTCTCAGTGAGGAAAAGTGATGCCTCCCTCGACGAGCGTGTATGTGTATTCCGAATCCAACGGCTACGATGAGCTTAGTAGCCGTTGTAATTTATTGACGAAAGTACCCTTGCGATGCAATTTAGCATGACATAGCCATGCCCATGCCCATGCCCATGCCCATGCCCATACCCATACCTTTCCTTTTCACACCTTTCCTTTTCCTTTTCCTTTTCCTTTTCCTCTTCCTCGTTCTTATTTTAATAATCATATTTTTTAGTATCTATGTTATCTAAGTGAATGCAGACTTTGGCAACAAAGGGTGAATGAGAATCACGCAATCTCATTGATTCAATGAGTCCATGAAAATATGCACTCTTTGTCAGTTTCAAAATCTAGAGCCGAAGATCCGTGCATCAAGAGCGATAAGTTGTTATGGAAAGGCTCGATGAGGATTTTACTCCGCCAGCAAGTCACAATATGACTTTCAATAAAATACTATTATGATTATAGAATTTTAATGAATTTTGTATTTTAATTAAATTGCATATTTAATGTAATTAGAATATTAAATAAATAAAATAAAATAAAAAATCAAAAGAGAGGATCCATAAACATTAGAGCATCCACAACCGTGCTCTTGTCAGCGGCACGGTTGTGGGCCCGGCCCCACTTTTTCTGTCTGCTCTCTGGCAAGAGCACAACACCCACAGCTGTGCTCTTCCGCAAGGACGAGCACAATTAATTTAAAATTCAATTAAACAAAAACATTTCCATAATACTAAAATTCATTAAAAAACCTAAATAATATTACAAATGACAAATAAAATAAAAACGACATAATTAAAATCCTAAAAATTAAAAATTAAAAAAACCACTACTCGTTGCCGAATTTCGCCCACATGTGTTTGATTAGGTCTTCTTGTAGCTGAATGTGGGTTCGAGTATCGCGCATTGTGTGCCTTGTCTCGATCCTCTGGCCAACCGTCGTATGCTCACCTCGGCGTGGGGGAGACCTCGTTGTTGAGCTTCCGGCTTCATCCTCGTCGTAGAAGCTAGCCGCCCTCGGCCCTTCGTCAGCTATAATCATGTTGTGTAAGATAATACACGTGAACATGATGTCGGCGATATTATTCACGTACCACAGCCGAGCCGGGGCCTTCACAATGTTGAATCGGGCTTGAAGGACCCCAAAGGCTCTTTTGACGTCTTTCTGCGCGGACTCTTGATGCTGCGCAAAAAAAACATGTCTCGGGTCGTGCGGGTTGCTGAGCGTCTTCACGAAAGTCGACCACCTTGGGTAGATACCATCGGCGAGATAGTAACCCATGTGGTATGTAGTTCCGTTGACGGTGAAGTCGATCGCCGGTGCTACACCATTCATCACATCATTGAAGAGGGGTGACGAATAGAGCACGTTCAAGTCGTTGTTGGCTCCGGCAACGCCGAAATATGCATGTCAAATCCATAGGCGGTGGTCGGCAACCGCCTCAAGGATAAATGTTGGGCCGCCGCCTTTGTGACCGCTTAAGTGTTGCCCCCTCCAAGCAGTCAGGCAATTCTTCTACCTCCAATGCATGCAGTCAATGCTGCCAAGCATTCCGGGAAAGCCATGGACTGATTCGTGAAGACGAAGCAACCGTTGGCAATCATCGGTGGTAGGTACCCGAAGGAATTCATCCCCGAAGGCTGAACGAACGCCCTCACAAAAATTCTTTAGACAAAGGATTCCAGTGGACTCACCGATATGCAAATACTCGTCGAAGATGTCGGCCATTTGCCCAGTAGCGAGTTGTCGGATGGCACACGTACACTTCTGCAACGGCGTGATACTTTGTCGGCCGGCTGCATCTGGACCTATTTGGAAGAATTCAACACGTGTGGACAATGTGTTGACAATTCGCATAAACAAGCGCTTTGACATACGAAAACGGCGCCTGAAGTAATCTGCCGGAAACCGCGGCTGGTCGGAAACGAGCCTTTCGTGGGCTCCCTTCCGGTCCCGATGGATGTAGCGGCGAGTTGATCTAGTTCGTTGAGGAGGAGGAGCGGGGGTATTCGCCGCGACATATGCTTCGTAAGCGGCACGATGTTGTTCGTAGTATTTTATTCTTCGCGCTCCGCTTCCGCCATGAGATAAGTGAAATCCATTTGAGGTTTTGAGTGAGGGATGAATGTGTTGATAGTTTGTATGAGAATTATGAATGAGAGATAAATGAGAGATGATTTGATGTGATAAATGGATGATGAATGTGTGTATTTATAGATGATTTCGGGGGAGAAAAATAAAAAAATTCCAAAAAATTCAGAAAAACGGGCAAAAAAACGGCAATATTTTTGGGATTTGGAAAATAATTTTTTTTATTTTTTTATCATTATTTATAATTAAATAACGAATTCTAAATTAAAAAAAATATTCAAAGACAACGGCTATGCCGTTGCCCAATCGCGTGTCACCACGTCACCTGCTCGCTGGCACAGCGCCGCTCGATGCATCGAGCAGCGCCGTGCCAGTGGCACGGACGGACGCGGGTTACGGCGCCACCGTTGCGGATGTTCTTAGAGCATCCACAACCGTGCTCTTGCCAGCGGCATGGTTGTGGGCCCGGCCCCACTTTTTCTGTCTGCTCTCTGGCAAGAGCACAACACCCACAGTTGTGCTCTTCCGCAAGGGCGAGCACAATTAATTTAAAATTCAATTAAACAAAAACATTTCCATAATACTAAAATTCATTAAAAACCCACAATAAATATTACAAATTACAAATAAAATAAAAAAGACATAATTAAAATCCTAAAAATTAAAAATTACATAATTAAACTCTTAAAAATTAAAAATTACATAATTATTAGCTAATATTACCCGAGGAAGACTACTCATCCGGCGGCACTAACCCCAATTGTTTTTGGAGACCCAATATCATGGTCTCGTGCGTTTGAAGTTGCGTAGGGGTCATAGTTGACTTATCGGTCATATTGAGTTGGTGTAAGAGCATCCACAACGAGTTGTTCGGGGGTGGAGGTGGCACATAGGGAGCGGGTTCGGGAGCGGGGGCAGATGGAGTCGCGGCGCGACGGCGGTCGGCTGCCGCCTTCTTCCTTCCTTGCGGTCGGCGTCGGGAACCGCTTGGTTCGGCGTCGAAGCTACCCAAGTTAGCTCCGGCGAGTTGGCTAGCCACTTCTTCGGAGCCGGCGTCGGATAGGGATACCGACCTTGACCGTTTGGAGGAGCCGCTAGAGGAGGATGTTACGCCTCCCATATACTTCGGGTGGAACCGCGTTTCCTGCCAAACGTTGAGAACGACTTGCCGTTCATGGATTGGTAGGTGCTCAGCGCGGCAGTGACGGATGTCGGCTCTTCCGCCACCGTTGTGGATGCTATTAAGGGAATTGATGTTGGGCCGTGTGTGTCATTTCTTAAAGGGCCTATAGCAAGAAAAATACATTAATTGTAGGTCAATTCAAATATTTACCATTAACTTTGAATATGGTGAAAATTTATATGAACGTTTAGTATGGGCGTATCTTTTTGTCAAAAAATTTTAAAAAAAATGTGTTAAGTGAGCAATTAAATGGATAATTAAAGTAGGAATGGAAAAAAGTAGAGAGATAAAGAGAGAATAAGAGCATCCACAATAGCGGACTAGCCGACGCCTAGCCACCGGAGTGTGGCTAGGACGCTCAGCTAGTCCGCTATTGCGTTAGCTAGCCAGACGGATTAAAAACCAACGCCCTAGAGCTAGGGCGTGGACTAACCAGCTAGCTGAACTTTTTTTAAAAAAAAAATTATATTTTTTTATTTATACTCTATATTTACAATTCATTGCACTTCATTTTTTTAATATTTGACAAAAATCAACAATTAAAATGAATTAATCGTGTTTGTCAACTTATTTGCTTGGCTAGGGCACTGACTAGGTTATTGCTAGCCTATTGCTAGGTTGTTGCTTGGCTAAGGCAGTGGCTAGGTTGTGGGAAGGGCGTGATGATGTGGCTAGAGGAATTTTTAGCCAGCCTATTGCTAGTATATCCTTATTGTGGATGCTCTAAAATAAGTGAGAAGAATATTTTGTTGCTTTTATCCAAAAGAAAAAAAGAAAGAAATGACTCAGCTATAGTGAGACAATCCAAAAAAATACGACTCAACTACAAAGAGACAGAAGTAGTAATTAATTTTCCACAAAATCAAATTTCATCCAAATTGAATCTAAGGTGACCAAAACGATAGTTTTTTCGTAAAATACATAAAAGTTCATATTAAAGGTTAAGAATCAACTTTAAGTGTGAAACGATGAATCATAGTATTAATATTATTAAGAATCAACTTAATAATTATCAACTTTCTAACTTTTTTAAATAAAATTCCACGCATTTTCTCATTTATCAATACCATCATTTCACACTTTATTTTATCATCCCTCAAATTACTCTTATTCTATATTCAATCTACACTAAACAAATAGTATAATGAATCCTGATTTGTCGACAAGGATAGCACAGCTGGTTCTAAAGGGACATCCACCACAAGGCTTTCAAGATAGTTCTATGACGGTGAAAAACATGCATTCAAGTACTACGATATCTACGTCATCGTCAAAGATCACCCGGAGTTTTTGTTGGGTTACAAGTGTAGTGGCACAAAGAGTACCGAAGTCAACTTTGATGGCCACTACACTAGCTGCGGGGTGATGCCTTCGACTTAAATAGTTCTATGGGACAGAACTTTGTGTCACGACCACACTTCCTAAGTATAAAAAGTTTGGTTCAATCGCGACTAATGAGAGATTAAAGAAACGGAGAAGAAATATGGGAAACAATCATTTGGCTCAAAATATGAATCAAACATGGGAATTCAATTATTCATATTAGAGTATCAAGTCATAGTAGTTCGATAACTGAAAGAAACACTATTCAACGATATCCAGAAGGCAAAGGAAACAACATTCAGCGGAAGCATTCGAGAGAAGAATTTTATTATGTATGAAGACATAATATATTCGGAATAATTTTTTTTCTATCTTCTTCACTTTTATGCTCAACATCCACCACGTTCGTCACAGCTCAACGTGCACATAGGGAAAACACATGCATGGCTGAGTACTTGATGCACTCAGTAAACTCATGCCAAAAATATTTTCATCAATAAAGTTATGTCAAGCCACCGTTGAGTGAATCTCGGGTTTTACTTTTAAAATGTCAAGAACACTAAAAATCATTTTCATCGTAAAACATGGCTGCGCAGCCCATCATCATCATCATCATCATCATCACCATCTATCATATATCATATTTGAACCATCATGTGAAACGATAATGTGGCCACAAACTCGATCAATGGACCGGTCAACCCAAAAGACGGCTCACGATCCCCATCACTCCACTAGCCTAAGTAGGGGCTCAAACCCTAGTTAGACTCGAATTCGTTAACCATCAAAGGCTAGTAGTAGGATGTTATCCTAGTAGACGATCAGATAGGCAATCGAAAACATAAAAATACGGCATGATATAACATTTAAACCACCATTTGTAGCACCGTACTCGTATAGTCTTATGTTTGGAAAATTTAAAAAGTTTAAGTAATAGAGTCCACCTCGAATACTTAGAATTTCCTTCTTTAAGACCATCCACAATAGGCGCCCAGCGACCGCCCAGCCGAGCGCCGGCGCTGGGCGGTCTATTGCAGCCGCCCAGCGGCTGAGTGGAGAGAGAAACCGCGCAGCGCTGGGCGGTTATGTGGCGCTGGGCGGTCTATTGCAGCGCCCGGATCGCCCAGCGCACCGCCTAGCGCGAAAATTTTTTTTTTTTTTCCGAAACACTCTATATACGCGCTTTGCTCGTCATTTTCATTCACACCACTTGTTTTAACGAGTACTCTCTCTATCTTAATTTCCGAAAATTAATTCAGACGAGGAGTGAATTGTCACTCTTTTTTATTATTGTATTTTTTTTAAATTAATGTATTTTTTTTAAATTATTGTACTTTTTTTAATTTTAATAGTATTATTAAACATTTCCCGTATATGTCTCGTAAATTAAATTTCGCATATTGTGTGATTGTTAATTATTTCATTTTGTATATATTTGTTAATAGTGATGTGGATATTATGTGGTTAGGCTATGGCTGGGTTATTGCTGGGCTATTTGCTTGTTTTGATGATATGGCAGGAGGATTTTTAGTGCTGCTGATGTGGCAGTGGCTAGGCTATGGCTGAGCTATTCCTATTGTGGATGGCCTAAAGAATGTCTAGCCCGACCTTAACTCAACGTGTGGAAGACACCCTTTTGAAAAGCACATAAGGTACACATCAATTTCGAAAAAAATAATTACCCTACGATCTTCCTTAGTAAATTTTGAAATTTTCCGGAGACTTATGAATGTCGTCTTCATCTCCCCTTTCCAATAGTATTTTTTTTCATCGCTGGACCAACCATAGAAATGAAAAAAAGAAAAGATCAAAACAGTAGCCATCTCCCTCACTTCTCTCTCTCTGTCTCAAAACGCCAAATCAACATTCATCATTCCCAGCTCTCTTTCAGTCACAGCTCACCGCCGCCTCCGGCTGGCACTTCCGTTGCCGTGGCCGGCGAGAGCCGCCGCTGCTGGGCTCCACCGCTGATGTTGTTCGGGATTTTTCTAGCAGCCGAGCAGTACCATCGCTTCCCGATCAGCTTCGCTCCGTCGCTGTCGCTCAATGGTCAGCTGCTGTCACTCCATCTATCTCAGCCGCTGTCGATGACTGGGAAAGTGAGATCTCCTACGTAGAAACTGCCTTGTCCTCTCCTTCCTCTCTATCTTCTAAGTCTCTTGATTGGAAATTGATTATTTCTCCTCTTCTAACCTTGGAGAGATTGAAACATAGAGAAAATTGAGCTTTTATGTGATGACTCTTTGAATGCAAATGGGGAGATCAAAAGTCTTGCTTGAGCAGATTGACAGACACGGTGGGATGAAGAATCACTAATATGGGAAGGGAAAAAAATATGTTTTATTTGATTATATTTGAAGAATTGAGCTAAAACTGCATATGAAATAATTAGGATGGCCCAACTCTTATAATAATTTATTTAGCCCCAAACGAATAAAACATTTTGGTGAAATAGGCTTTTCAAGTAAGTTGGCTCAAACAAAGAATTATAATTCTTCTTGATTGACCGTGAAAGTCCAAAACTCTTTAAGCCTCGAAAAGAAACAAATGTTAAACAAAAAGAATAATTCAGCTTGAAAATCAACATCCTTTCAAGAACAATAAAAAAATAGAAAAAGTTGGAGAGTTACACTTTGACCCATAGATACCAATAGAAAGTCATACAATAAGCCAGAAAGCTGACAAAAGAAAGGCCAAGGGAACAGACGTCTATGTGAGCGGTGCGACCGAGCTAGCCTATGCGGAGGACATGTATCCTGACGTGAAGGAGATAATCCTTGTGTCGATGTGAAGACGTTGAAGTGCACATTGGAGAAAGACTGAAGACGAGGAAGAACGTCAAATTGAGACTTTTGACCTGTTATTTCTAGTTTTTGGTTTTATTTGATCTATGTACTTTTCATTTTTGCATTTTTATTTTATGCATAGTTTTTATTACTGTTTTTTTCATCTATGTTATTTTGCAATTTTATTCATTTTCTAACTCAAAAGTTACAAGAAAAATATGGAAAAAGATAAAAATTGGTAAAAAAAAGTTGTGGCTAGAAATGAGACTGAAAATGAGATTACTAGGTGTTTTGGCTAAAATGAAAAATGCTGATGTAGCAAAGGAAAACTGGACTGTAGCTGAAAATGGGAATAAAGATCACGGCATTTTTGTGGATGACCTTAGGCCACAATTCAAAATTTGTACCATTTGATATAAATAATACACCGTTTTAAGGCGCTACTCTATATTATGCCAATTGTTGACTCCCACACTTCGACTACCCAAAGTCCATAACCCGCACCTAATCTTCATACAACATCCTCACCAAAATATTTGACAACATCTAACTTTCTGATTAGAGCAGAGCACTGTACACAATTGGAAGTGCGAGCATGGTACAATTCTGGTCAAATGAACGAATTTTGTAGTTTATGTCAATTCGAGTGGATATTTAATCATCGTCAATCATAAAAAAGGCACAAGCTATTTAGTGAGAATTTCTTAAATGTATAACTCGATGCGCTCGGAAGATGCACCGTCGCACAGACATAAGATAATATAATCTCATTTTGATGGAGTCAACCTCGAAATTCAGAACTTTTGTGTCATCTACAACAACAGGGAAAAATAATTTGAGGTGCGACTCAAGACAAACAAATATTCTTCGAGAAACGATGATCATCTATCAAGAAGATAACAAACCTTTCAAGTGTGTCAAGATTTGAAAAAATGTCACCGCTTTGAAAAGTGGGTGGGTAGCAAAGAAGACGCGAAACTGAAGCGCAAGAATCACTCATTTTATGGCATATAACTCACAACCAGTCATACAAGCCCCTTGGCCTAGCGGTAAAGGGCGCTGGATACTGCGTCCATCCTGGAGGTCACGAGTTCGACCCCTGGGAGGCCCATCTTAGGGATTAATTTCCCTTGGGGGTGATGGGTTCACTGGCCTGGACCCAGGCACTGGGGGAAGGTAGCATGTACCCATATTTGGGGGAGGCAGCCTGGACCCGTGCTTGGGGGAAGGTAGGTGGACTCGTTTGTCCCCACCCAGACAATGAAGCGCAGCTCGGTGGTAAGACGCTTCACCTCCGACCGTTAGGCCGGGGGTCCGAGTCACTTCAGGGGTAGATGGGGAACCATCGTTGATCCTCCTTTAATTTAGAAAAAAAAACTCACAACCAGTCGGAAGGCGGGGCTTCAGATCTACTCCAATCGTTCTAAGCTACAACGTGGGCGGTTGCATCAACTTAGAGGTGAAAAAGATAAAGAGTGGTAGGGTAATATATATTGTAAAACATGTTTTAAGTTGTTTGTAATACTCGTTTGCTTATAGACATAAATGTTTGTAAAACACAAAATAAATGAATAAGCAATATACAATGTGACCAAAATATTTCTTCTCATAAATGTATAAGTAGTAAATGAATCTACAAACATAGACATCACAAAATCTAGGAGTGAATAGTATTTTTGATACTTCCTCTGTCCCATAAAAGTTGAGTCACTTTCCTCTTTGGATTGTCCCAACAAAGTTGATACATTTCCATCTTGGATAAAAATTAGGGATTTCAAACACCTTAATTAATGATGCCCTTATTACAATTAAAATGTAATCATTGCTTAACAATTTTAAGGAAAAAAATCACCCACCCTAACCACCACATTCATTTCATCCGTCCCTCTCTCTCTCTCATATCAGCAACTCTATCTCCATTTTGGAAAACCATAGATTCACAAATAACTTCATCTCTTCGCCGACTCTTCCTTCTCTTCCCCTAAAGCTTTCTCTTCCTCCCCTTAATTGCTCTGTCGTCGTTGTGGGAATGTTGGCGGCGTTAGCCCATCATCTCTAGCCGTCCCATCTCTCTCGATTTCAATTGTACCATGGACGATTATAACCCAAATGCAGAGGGTTGGGTGAATCCTCGCCGCCCCCTCACGGTACAACACCCTCGTTACGGTGAGCTCGCTGGCAACGTCATCGTCTACAGCCTCAGTTTCTCTCGATCCTCTCTGCACCACAGGCGATTGTAACCTAAATGCAGAGGGTTAGGTGAATCCTCATCGCCCTCTCACGGTGCAACGCCAATCGTCTCATGTTGCCTCAGTTTCTCTCGATCCCCTCTAGTTGCCTTAGTTGCCTCAGTCTCCAGTTGACCGAGAACAATCGAAATGATGATAGCTGGGTTCAACCTTTTTGCCCCATCACCGCGACGCCACCCCCACCTGAACCTGAGCTTTTCGACGGCTGGATCAACAAATGTAACATGGATTTGGGCATTTACGATGATTAAGCCAACGAAGAGGGAGAGCACGGATCAGAAAGCATGGATGATTCTTCCTTCTCAGAACTCCCTCCTCACCCATGGCCTATGGAAGGTGAAAATTGGGATAGGGCAGTAGCAGAGGCTGAGGAACACTATGCAGCTCTGTTTGGAAGTGACTATGCGAGATACTATCCAGGAAATCCACCATCTAACGAGCCTTGACAATCTTCCTTGGTGAGGTGGATTTTTCATTAATTTGTTGATGTTGTTGTGGTGTGTTGAAGAATTAATATGTTGTTGGAGCTGCATAGATTAATTCGTTGTTGTTTGTTGTGGTTATTTGGCTTGTGTGTGAATTGGTTTATATGGTGTATGTGCAACAATGAATTCATTTACAAAAACACATCATGCATCAACTTCTGCCCTACAAAATCATTGACAAAAAGTGATCATGCATTATCCTATGCATTAGAAAATCCATTTATAAAAACACATTCTACATCAGCTTTTGCACTACCAAACCATTGACAAAAACTGATAATGCACTATCTTCTGCATTACAAAATCCATTTTACAAAAACACATTTATACCAAAACATAGATGCACCAATCTTCACTGTCTGCAACCTTTGTCTTCACATACCTATAACCCTGATAATTGTATCCAATCCTTCAGTGCTACCCTCTGCTCGGAGATAAGAAATGCATTCATTGACCAACTCTAGTGGAACTTGTAAGTTCTCAGGAAGTTGTGCACTTCTCCTTAATGATGCTTTCCCCATATGTGGAATGTTGTAGCAATTCTAGCCCTTTACCTTCACTATCTCTAGCATACAACTTTGCAATGATAGGAATACATTGTCTAGAGTCACATGGCATAAATCATGGAAAGACTTCTCTACTGCCTTAACTAAATCATCTAAGGTGTTGCATGTAGTTTGCAACTGCAATGACTGTATTGCTCTAAACCAACCCAAATCATTCACATTATTATCGGGTGAGTTTGGGGGTTGTTGCATTATTTGTATATTGAAACCATTTTGAGTGGAAGGTCCAGAGCCTTTGTCCTAGCGGCAAGGAGCTTAGACATTATTGTATGAGGTGACAAGTTCGAGCCCTCTTGACATCAGTTGACATCAGTTGTAATTTCCTCCTTTCTATAGTATAGGAGTTTATTTGTAATTTCCTCCTTCGTATAGGAGTCAGCAGCCCTAAAATCTGGGTCATGATTTGCAATGTGTGGTTTTGCATTGTCTTGTTGAATAGTGATAAACTTACTTTTACCTTCAGGCAATATCTCCATTATAGCTGGGATGATCTGAATCCATGAATAATGAACACATGCATCAAAACATTTATTCCACAATTATATGGAATGTATGCAAATATTTTCAGTGTATCATCAAATAATGGATGCACTGAAATGCAACAGATTGTGCATATATAAAATGCATATATAGAAAGCACATATAGTGTCACACCTAACCTCTGACGTATACTCTTATAATAAATAAATCCCCTATCATAAAAGCAATCAATACACGTGTCTAATTCATAGAACACACATATTATATAATTCTAAAATTCATCATTTAACAAGTACATATTTCAAAACACTCTACACAGTAGTGGAACCCTGTCACCACTCTATATACTATACATTCATCTACATGCAAAATGATGAGGAGGAGAAGGTTGCCAATATGCGTCAGCCGCCGAACCTAATAACACGTGGACTTCCTATGACCCACGTCAGTCAAAACTTTACTGTTATCTTATTCCTGAAAAATTTAGTGGTTTATATGAGCCACAACTCAGTATATAAATTTTCACCTTTAATCTCACATGACACAAGCATCAAGCATATTCTTTTATCAATACATATAATCGGAAACAATATATATAACATAATTTAAAAACAAACCATTTCATATTCATATGCATATGCCACTCTATTCAGTTTATTATTCTGTAACAGTCAAGCCTGGTATCTGCCCGGGATTCCTCTATAACCCGAAGGTCTCTCTGTAATTGGACTCATAGGTCCCTCTGTATTTGACCCGAAGGTCCCTCTGTATTTGGACTCATAGGTCCCTCTAAAATTTCAGATCAAGTACAAGACTGTCACAGATCCTCTTTAATCCAATGATTCACATAATCAGTATCATAAACATATCATTTGCACCAATAACATATTCATATCATATTCCACCATCTATATCAAATAACACATAATCATATTGGATCCCATCATATAATCAAATCATTCATTTTGTTTAACACCTAGCAAAGAAGCAAATAAAACATGTAAAATTAAAAGTGTGATTTACATACCTGATTATGATAATATCTAGTCGAACACTTCTCTTCACATTCTACAACCATGAACCCTTTTTAATAGACGGTGATGACAAAACTTGCCATATTTCTTCTATCCCCTTTTCCTTTATATTTTTTTTTCCTTCGATTTTTATTAGTAATTATTCCTACAAACTTTTGTGTCTCCTCTGTAATCCTGTTTTCTTCCTTTCACCAGAGAAGTCTCCCTCTCATTTTTCTTTTCTTTCTTCTTCTTTTTTTTCTAATGATTTTATTTCCTTATTTCCTCTCCTTTTTTCATTTTCTACTAGCACTAATGTTATAAACTGATTCATCCTTACCTCTATAATACACACGTCAATTGCATGGAACCAAAATTGCCATCTCCTCTTATTTTTCTCTTACACGTGTCCTCATTTCAATCCATGTAACCAACTTAAATATTATTATTACATTAGCTTTCATTATTAAAGGAAAACAAGCTTGCATATGCAGAAATACATTATCTACTACAGTGTTGGACAAAAAGTCCTTACACGTATCAAACAAAAATAAAATATTGTAATTGATGCTATTAGATAAAATTCTAAGTAACTATAATAAAAAGTAAAAAGAAATGTACATTTCGTTGATTGGAACTACACCCTTTTACGTATGCACAAAAAGACATATGTATATGATATAAATAAATATTATATACATGACTTAGTAATTGAAAAAGTACTCTAATCTAACACGTACATATACATATATGCCTAATACATAATTCAATTATGTTTAATTTAAAACTCAATTACATATAATTATGTGTTACATAATTGCTAATATCATGAAATTATATTTCTAAACACCATATTATATAGCCACCCACTCAAATCTCTATAATTCTAATAAAAATGTATATCGTGTAATTATAATAAAATATGTAATTATGCAATATGATGTATGATTTGGGTCATGGGTGTCACAATTCTTCCCTTCTTTACGAATTTTGTCCGCAAAATTCATTTCTTTCTAACATCTGTATAATTCTCTCTGACTTACCATCTTTCTGTTGGTGTAAAATATTACTAAAATATAATCATGTCTCCATAGATATTAATTTGCGGACCTCTAGACATAAAAGATAGAATACCATATAATCGTGTTGCATCTTTCGCATACTTTTCAGCTAAGTGATATAACGAAGAAATCTATCGGATCGGTAAGAAATGTGATGTTAGTCTGTCTACAATCATCTAAACAACATCTTTTCCCTTTTTGTGTTCTCAATAACCTCTAGCAAAATATCGTAATTGCATTCTCATTTCAAGACTATAATAGCTAAAGGCTTCAACAAACCTGTAGACATATGATAATCTGATTTAATATCATGACACGTCAAACACCTCGAAACAAACTCTACGACTCTCTTCTTCCTCTTCGGCCAATAATAATACTTTAATAATGATGTTATTTGCATTTGTGTAATCACTCTGCTTGACTTGTAACTCAAAGTATCTGTAACAACATTCACCTTCTTAAGATGGTATTCGATGGTGCAATCATATTCTGTAAGAAACTCCATCCAATGTCTTAGTCTCATATTCAACTCCTTCTTACTCTTCAAATATTTCAAACTCTCATGATCAACCAGAATTCGACGAAGTCCTCCATACAAATAATGATGCCAAATCTTCGAAGGAAAACAACACTACTAAATTCAGATCAGAAAGAGAATAAGAAGCTTCATGTACTCGTGATTGTCCTTGACGCATAAGCAATAAACTTTCCATTTTTTTAATAGAAATCCAGACCAGAAATAGAAAACCAAATCCATGTTGCAGTGCATTACTGTAAATAACATAATATCATGTACCTGTGGAAATAACCAATATAGACGACATAGTCAATCAATGCTTCAACTCATCAAAACTGTTTTGACCATATAAGAGGAGAACTCTTCCATAATAACATCTTCATCAATTCAACCATAATCGAGAATCATTTTCAGTTGATAAATACTTCAATATTCTGTATATCCATTTCTATTCTTCAACCTGATACCATGTGTCCCAATAATACCATATGATCTAGCTAGACTTACACTTACCCAACCTTGCAATAAGATGTTTATCTCGCAAAACTTGTAATACTGACTGCAAGTTATTAACATACTCATCTGTACTTCGTGAAATATAATCGTAAGTCAATAAAAATAATCACTAAGTGGTATAGGAATGGTTGAGAGACTTCGTTCATCAATGCCATAAATAATTGTAGGTGCAATAGTTAATTTGAAAGGCATAACCAAAACTCATAATGGTCGTACTGAGTTTAAAATGGTGTCTCTGCAAGATTCCCTTTTGCTATCTTCAACTGATGGTATCATGATCAAAAATCAATACTCGAAAACAGTTGCATACCTTGAAATTGATCAAATAAGTCTTCTATTCTCGGTAATAGATATTTATTCTTCACAGTCACTTGATTCGACTTCCAATAGTGTATATAATGTCGCAGTGTGTCGCCTTTCTTCTTCAAAAATACTATTGATGCTCTCCAAAGTAAAACATTGAGTCATACATATCTCTTGTCTGGCAACTCTTGTAACTATTTATTTAACTCTTGAAACTCTAATCAAGACATTTGATATGGATGAATAGAAATAGATACAGTACCTAGTAGTAACTCAATAGTGAAGTTTGTCTCTTGATCAGGTGATAATCCAGAGAGATTTCCACTTCGAATAAATTGAAAAGCCGATGTAGCTAATATAAGACAAATTGCAATTGGTCGATACCATTAAATATCACTCGATCTCATCTCGATGATTATATTACCATTTCTTTAACAATGCAAGCTGCCTTAGTTCGATGAAGTGACAACCAATCTATACCCATGATAATATCAAATTTGTGTATGAATAAGAGAATCAATATTCGCTGGCAGCTCAACTGAATTAACTCACACCACGTAGTCTAGATAAACCGTGTATACTGAAACAATGTCAGCTCGTAATCAACAACAAATATAGTTCCTTGTAAAGACAAAAACTCTCTTTACTTCTCATCACAATACACTTCTTGCATATATTTATCATTAAATTCTCTAGAAAAATCATCTGAACTGAGTACCAGAGGTTGTATCATAGATTGTGGGACTGTTTCTGCCCAATAGTAAATATTGCTTCAAAGAAAAGACACTGTGTAATCAAAACGCTCATCTGACATACAACTTATCTGATTGAACACATGTTCTATCCTTTTCAACCATATCTTGGCCTCGGTCGGATCAGTAGTCTCATAAAGTCAACAATTCCATTTTTCGGTGCTATTTAATGTTTCTACCTCTTTGACTCATCATTGGTCCATGTATTTACTGGAAATCACCATATGATGCAACATGTATATGAGATGTTTCTATAATTAATTGATGATGCAGGGCGGCTGACCTTTCTCTCCTCAGTGAGATATGTTTATGATAATACAAATGCAAATGAAACTTCTAACCGAAATGTATCATATGATATTCATGAATGCCATGTCCCAGCGGGATTCTATCCCCGCTCTGATACCACCTTAAACTGTCACACCTAAACCCCTCTGACGTATACTCTTATAATAAATAAATCCCTTATCATAAAAGCAATCAATACACGTGTCTAATTCATAGAACACACATATTATATAATTCTAAAATTCATCATTTAACAAGTACATATTTCAAAACACTCTACACAGTAGTGGAACCCTGTCACCACTCTATATACTATACATTCATCTACATGCAAAATGATGAGGAGGAGAAGGTTGCCAATATGCGTCAGCCGCCGAACCTGATAACACGTGGACTTCCTATGACCCACGTCAGTCAAAACTTTACTGTTATCTTATTCCTGAAAAATTTAGTGGTTTATATGAGCCACAACTCAGTATATAAATTTTCACCTTTAATCTCACATGACACAAGCATCAAGCATATTCTTTTATCAATACATATAATCGGAAATAATATATATAACATAATTTAAAAACAAACCATTTCATATTCATATGCATATGTCACTCTATTCAGTTTATTATTCTGTAACAGTCAAGCCTGGTATCTGCCCGGGATTCCTCTATGACCCGAAGGTCTCTCTGTAATTGGACTCATAGGTCCCTCTGTATTTGACCCGAAGGTCCCTCTGTATTTGGACTCATAGGTCCCTCTAAAATTTCAGATCCAGTACAAGACTGTCACAGATCCTCTTTAATCCAATGATTCACATAATTAGTATCATAAACATATCATTTGCACCAATAACATATTCATATCATATTCCACCATCTATATCAAATAACACATAATCATATTGGATCCCATCATATAATCAAATCATTCATTTTGTTTAACACCTAGCAAAGAAGCAAATAAAACATGTAAAATTAAAAGTGTGATTTACATACCTGATTATGATAATATCTAGTCGAACACTTCTCTTCACATTCTACAACCATGAACCCTTTTTAATAGACGGTGATGACAAAACTTGCCATATTTCTTCTATCCCCTTTTCCTTTATATTTTTTTTTCCTTCGATTTTTATTAGTAATTATTCCTACAAACTTTTGTGTCTCCTCTGTAATCCTGTTTTCTTCCTTTCACCAGAGAAGTCTCCCTCTCATTTTTCTTTTCTTTCTTCTTCTTTTTTTTCCTAATGATTTTATTTCCTTATTTCCTCTCCTTTTTTCATTTTCTACTAGCACTAATGTTATAAACTGATTCATCCTTACCTCTATAATACACACGTCAATTGCATGGAACCAAAATTGCCATCTCCTCTTATTTTTCTCTTACACGTGTCCTCATTTCAATCCATGTAACCAACTTAAATATTATTATTACATTAGCTTTCATTATTAAAGGAAAACAAGCTTGCATATGCAGAAATACATTATCTACTACAGTGTTGGACAAAAAGTCCTTACACGTATCAAACAAAAATAAAATATTGTAATTGATGCTATTAGATAAAATTCTAAGTAACTATAATAAAAAGTAAAAAGAAATGTACGTTTCGTTGATTGGAACTACACCCTTTTACGTATGCACAAAAAGACATATGTATATGATATAAATAAATATTATATACATGACTTAGTAATTGAAAAAGTACTCTAATCTAACACGTACATATACATATATGCCTAATACATAATTCAATTATGTTTAATTTAAAACTCAATTACATATAATTATGTGTTACATAATTGCTAATATCATGAAAGTATATTTCTAAACACCATATTATATAGCCACCCACTCAAATCTCTATAATTCTAATAAAAATGTATATCGTGTAATTATAATAAAATATGTAATTATGCAATATGATGTATGATTTGGGTCATGGGTGTCACATATAGAATGCATGCATTACCTTATTTATAATGCATTGCTCTTTGGTGATACTTGCAATAGGCTTAGTCTCTAAAGTATATGCGCATCTATTTTTGCTGTTTCCTTTTGCTGGAACTTCTTCCGTGAATGGGAAAATGTATATTTTCCTATCAAATATAACCTCTCCATTGTCTGAAAACAGTGGTATGGTAACAACACACATAAACATGATCTTGGAGATGTAATTTTTGTTTTTACAAGTGCGATGTGGTTCATTCTCTTCCGATGCCAAATAGTATCGTTGGGATCCTTTAGTGAAGTAGAACCACTTCTCGTCTAAGTGGACAGTATTGTGCATGTTCCTAGATCTTGTTTAACATTCTGTCAAGTTCTATGGCTTCTAATGTAAATGTCAATTGTAAAAGCTTGTTTGGGGCTGTTAAGTCCGGCCGTATTGCTGAAGTATGTGACCTAATCAGCCCAGCTCTCACCCACCTCCCTACTGTCGATTTACTGCATCCTAATCCAATCGCTAAGCTTCTAATGTTGGATCTGTTCGAAAAATGCAGACTTTTCAATAAGGTGACATCAAACTGAATTCTTTTTGCATGTTTGGTTTTCTTCCTATTCACTAATTGTATTGTATTGCATTGCATGTGTTTTGTTGTTGTTTTGCAGCATTCCAATATCTTGAGATAGTTTGTCTTGACATACCAAACTTTTGATATGCTTCCTTGATGGTGCCACGAGGGGGTTTCCGTTCACGCACTTTCCGAGGATGAATTGGACGACCAAGTTCTTCTTTTCTGTGGAATACTCCGTGTGACCCATTCTGCAAATGCCGTAATAAAGTTGTGTTGCTGAAATGAAGTGAGGAATGTTTAAATGAAATTGCAGAAATGATGTTGTGAAGATATATATAGTAGTCTGTGAAAAACTTGTAGGCGTAATTTTGTTTTTTCATCGGCGGCAATCTAAAATTTTTGAATGGTTTTGATAAATGTATTCGCAAGCTACACTATTCAATGAAATGTTTGTTTATTTTAAAAGTTTGTTTACTGTTCCAGGACGTGTATAAACTGGATTGAATTAGTAATTTAATTATAAAATTAAATTAATTTTTTTTAAATTATAAAATGAAATTCAATTCATAAATTAATTAAAAGTCAAAATGAAGTTAGATTTGAATTTCATATAGAAATAAAAATAACTCCAGAATAAGTATTAAAATATTACTACTTGTCAAATAACTTCATCCTCTATCCACTTTATTAGCAACCCATTTAAAACACTAATCTCTCATTTCTTAACCTCCGTACCCAAAAGTTGTGTGGACGGGGAGAGTAGAAATTTTTGGGTGAAAAAGTAAATTACTCCCTCCATCCTCAAAGAGTACGAACTTTGGGTTCGACACGGGTTTTAATTCATTATTGGTAAAGTAAGAGAGAGGTAGATAGAGAAAGATTTTTAAGTATTGTTAGTAGAGAATGACTCTCACCTGATTAGAGAAAAGAGAGTTTCTAAAATTAAATGTGAATTTATGAGCCGAACTCCAACTTCCAACCGAGACACCACAACGAAGATCTCGATGTGAATAACACGAACAATTGGAACGTAAACGAAAACAAGAAAACACAAGGGAATTACGTGGTTCGGCCTTTGCAAGCCTACGTCCACGGGAGAAAAGGAATAGGATTTATTGATCGATCTTTTGTACAACACTCACACTCAATTACAATCCCAGAATTGAGCTACAACATGAATCTAATCACAAGACTCACTTGATCACACTCAGCTACAAATTCAACTTACTAATCGCTCTGTGTGTGTGTGGATTATAGAAGAAGCTCGACTTCTATTGAATGTTGATGAACGAAATTGAATTATGCAACTTGAATGCAAGTGACTCTTTATACTTCATAAAGCTCATCGCAACTGCTTGCACAAGCTAACTGATTCCACAACTGAATCTTGAAGCCTTGAGATCTTGAGCAACGGTCATCAACCAAACTAACTGAAATAACCGCCGCAGCCATGTATCCATGCATCATTTTCAACCTTCATTCCTAACAAATCTCCACCTAGGTTGAACAGTGATGATCAATCCTCTACCCCCCTTTATCTCCATCAGCTCCTACTTATCTCTGAACCACGGACACCAAATCCAAGCAATGAGAAAACTTGGACACCGGCAGAACTTTAGTCAACATGTCCGCGGGGTTATCTTCTGTCCCTATCTTCTGAATCTTCACCTCTCCTTTACTCACTTCATCTCTGACAAAGTGCAATCTTACATCTATGTGTTTACTTCGTTCATGAAACACTTGATGCTTTGATAGGCTAATTGCGCTGCTGCTATCACAATGTACCTTGATAGCTTTCTGCTGCACTCCAAAATCATTTAAGATTCCTTTCATCCAGAAGCTTTCTTTGACTGCCTCCGCAAGTGCAATATATTCAGCCTCCGTTGTTGACAAAGCTACCACAGATTGCAGTCCAGATTTCCATGAAACTGCAGAGCCATATAAGGTGAATACATAACCTGTCTGTGATTTCCTATAGTCATAGTTTGTGGCGAAATCAGAGTCACAAAATCCCATAGCAGCATCCTTTGTTAAGTCATACCTCTTCCTGTATAATATCCCAACACTCCCAGATCCTTTAAGATATCTCAAGATCCACTTTAGAGCTTGCCAATGGATCTTACCCGGATCTGACATATATCTGCTTACACAGCTTATGGCATGAGCTATATCAGGTCTTGTGCACACCATAGTGTACATCACACTCTCTACTATGTTGGCAAAAGGCAGGTTACTCATTTCTTTCATCTATTCTTCCGTTTTAGGCTTCTGCTCCGAGCTTAGCTTGAAGTGTGGGCCAAGAGGAGTCATGACTGATCTTGAGTCATCCATTTGGAACTTCTTCAAGACTTTATTGATATACTCTTGTTGTGTTAGCCACAATGTTCCCTTCCTCCAATCCCTGATGATATCCATTCCCAATATCCTACTTGCATTGCCCAAATCCTTCATCTCAAAACATGTGCTCAAGTCTGACTTTATTTTGTCAATCTCATGCATATCTGAACCTGCAATGAGCATGTCGTCCACATAGAGAAGGAGATATGCTACTGCTCTTCCATCCTTCTTCTTCATGTAAACGCAGTTGTCATAATCTGATCTACTGAAGCCAATAAGCAGCATGTGCTCATCAAATTTCTTATTCCATTGCCGGCTGCTTTGCTTCAATCCGTAGAGGCTCATTTTCAAAAGACAAACTTTATTCTCATTTCCCGGCTCTATAAAACCCTCTGGCTGCTCCATGTAAATACTTTCCTCCAACTCACCATGAAGAAATGCCGTTTTTACATCCATTTGTTGTAGTTCCCAATCATTTTGACATACGATGGCCATCAAAATTCTAATGGAGCTGTGCTTCACCACAGGGGAGAATACTTCGTTGTAGTCTATGCCTTCTTTCTGGGTATATCCCTTAGCAACAAGCCGAGCCTTATGCCTCACTTTATTCCCAAGAGCAGCTTCAATCTTTCTCTTGAAAATCCACTTGCAACCAATCAATTTCTGGAGCTTAGTTCTCTCCACCAGAATCTATGTGTTATTCTTAATGAGTGACTCCATCTCTTCTTTCATTGCCTTCACCCATCTGGTCTTCTCACTACTCTTCAATGCCTCTTTGTAATTTTGTGGCTCTGAGCATTCAATTCCCTCAGCCACATAGAGAGCATAATAGACCAAGCTAGAGTTGCTGTATCTGACTGGTGGAGCAACTACACTTCTTTGTCAGTCTCTAGCAAGTTGGTAGTTTCTGAGGTCACTCCTTGTTGATTTGGTTGGGTGTTTGGTTCTACTTGAGGCTCTTCATTTCCATCAGACTCTACATCAGAATCTGATCCATTCTTATCAAGAAGCTCCACCTCCACTGATGTGCTATCTTTAGCAGCCTCATTCTGTGAGCTCAACTCACTGTAGGGCATCTCTCTTTCCCTAAAAGTCACATCTCTGCTGATTATAACTCTATTATTCCCAGGCTCCATCAACCACAGTCTATAACCCTTCACTCCCCTTTGATAGCATAGCATAGCACATTTTATGGCTCTTGCTTCAAGCTTGCTTCTTCTGATGTGTGAGTAGGCTTTGCACCCGAATGGCTTTAGCCTTGCATAATCTCCATGAGAGCCAAACCATCTAAAATCAGGAGTGTCCATATTGATGGCTAAAGATGGACATTTATTGAGCAAATATACTGCAGTTGCAGCAGCCTCTCCCCAAAACCTTTTCTGCATCCCAGAGCTTGCTAGCATGCATCTTACTCTCTCTAGGATTGTGCGGTTAGCCCTCTCAGCCACACCATTTTGTTGAGGATTGTTAGGCACCGTTCTATGCCTCTTAACTCCCTTCATCTTACATAAATCATCAAAATCACGCGATAGAAATTCAAGTCCATTATCTGTCCTACGGAATCTTAGTGATGTTTTCTTTTCCACTTCTACCTCAGTGCACCACTCTCTGAACTTATCAAAGGCTTCTGATTTTTCTTTCATGAAGTAAATCCATATCTTCCTGGAAAAATCATCAATGAAGGTCAAGAAATACCTGCATCCTCCAATTGTTGGAACTGGAGAGGGACCCCATATGTCACTATGTGAGTAATCCAGAGGCAGCTCTGATGTGTGTTTCCCAACACCATAAGGCAGCTTCTTGCTCTTGCCCATAACACATTCCTCACAATGCTTCAATCCAGTAGAGACTTCAGTGTTTATTACACCCTTCCTGGCAAGAATTTTCAGACCAGCCTTTGAGACATGCCCAAGCCGAAGATGCCATAGATCAAGATCTGTGTTGGTGACTGCATTGGCACCTCCACTTACCACCTGAGCTTGCATATAGTATAAATTTCTTTTCCTCAAAGCAGTGATGACCACCTTTGAGTCTTTGATGACTTTCATTACTCCACCAGAGGATACAAACGAGTACCCTTTCTGCTCAAGTACCCCAAGAGATATTAAATTTCTCTTGATGTGTGGGATGAATCTGACTTCTGATAGAATTCTTGTCGAACTATCTGCCATTCTCAGTTTGATACTTCCAACACAAGCTATCTTGCATTCCTGATCATTCCCAAGAAGCACAACTCCCTCAGATTCTTGCAGATCCTGAAACCACTCAATGTGAGAACTCATGTGGAAGCTACATCCACTATCCATGATCCACACATTTCTGATGTCTTCATCTGCAATATTCAGTGCTTCTGCGGCTTGAACTTCCTCTCTACCATATCTACTGTATTTTGTGCAGCTTGTTGACCTTGTTGTTTTCTCTGCAAGACAAAGCAATTCTTCTTGATATGGCCTGGCTTCTTGCAGTAATGGCAAGACCTTGTCTCCTTTTCCTCCATAGGCTTCTGTCTCCAAGGTTTGTTCTTCTTCCCAAACTTCTTCTTGCCAGATTTCTTGAAGTTTTCCTTGATATTCAGACTCTCTGATGCTGGATCATTTGGCCTTGATGCAACCTTCTGAAATTCCTTCATTTTTAAGGCAGAGTGCACCTCCTCATATGTCACCTTGGACTCTCTTCCAAGAAGGATAGCATCCTTAAATTGCTCGAAGCTTTTAGGCAGGGAGTTGAGGAGCATAAGTGCTTTGTCCTCATCTTTGATATTCTCATCGATGTTCTCCAAGTCATCTACATACTTAGCAAATTCCTTGAGCTGCTCACTGATAGTTCTTGACTCAGTGAATTTGAAAGTAAATAGCCGCTGCTTCAAGAGAAGTCTGTTGGAGAGGGATTTCGTCATATACAATGACTCCAGTTTCTTCCAAACACCAGATGCAGTTTCTTCCCTTGAGATTTCTCTAAACATACGATCGTTTAGGCTCAAGATCAAGGTTGAATAAGCCTTATCTTGCTGTTCTTGATAATTGGGATCAGCCTTTTCTTCCTCAGTGATCGTCTCCTTCTTCAACACACCAGATGCAGTTTCTTCCCTTGAGAGTAGAAATTTTTGGGTGAAAAAGTAAATTACTCCCTCCATCCTCAAAGAGTACGAACTTTGGGTTCGACACGGGTTTTAATTCATTATTGGTAAAGTAAGAGAGAGGTAGATAGAGAAAGATTTTTAAGTATTGTTAGTGGAGAATGACTCTCACCTGATTAGAGAAAAGAGAGTTTCTAAAATTAAATGTGAATTTATGAGCCGAACTCCAACTTCCAACCGAGACACCTCAACGAAGATCTCGATGTGAATAACACGAACAATTGGAACGTAAACGAAAACAAGAAAACACAAGGGAATTACGTGGTTCGGCCTTTGCAAGCCTACGTCCACGGGAGAAAAGGAATAGGATTTATTGATCGATCTTTTGTACAACACTCACACTCAATTACAATCCCAGAATTGAGCTACAACATGAATCTAATCACAAGACTCACTTGATCACACTCAGCTACAAATTCAACTTACTAATCGCTCCGTGTGTGTGTGGATTATAGAAGAAGCTCGACTTCTATTGAATGTTGATGAACGAAATTGAATTATGCAACTTGAATGCAACTGACTCTTTATACTTCATAAAGCTCATCGCAACTGCTTGCACAAGCTAGCTGATTCCACAACTGAATCTTGAAGCCTTGAGATCTTGAGCAACGGTCATCAACCGAACTAACTGAAATAACCGCCGCAGCCATGTATCCATGCATCATTTTCAACCTTCATTCCTAACATTAAAAGTTCATACTTTTTGGGACGAACGAAAATGGAAATAGTGCATACTCTTTACGGACGGATAAAGTAAAATATAAAAGATGACTCAAATCACACTGCAAATTCCTGAGATATATGATTGGGTTGCTTAATGAAATGGCGGGTCCGGGTTTCGACCAAACCGGTCCACCCGATTCTCTCCCTCTCTCAGATCCACTTCTTTAACGCACCACTGAGAATTTTCACCATTCTTCCGATCTCCACTCTCCAGAATCCAGATCACAACCGCTTCTTCTCTCAGGATTCATCTCGGATTTTGCGAATCAGGTCCCAATTTTGCATGCCGTAATCCCTAGGATTCAAATTCGCACGCAGATCTTAGAAATTAAGTAATGGATTCATCGCCTTCCCAATCGCCGGGAAGGTCGACGGAATCGCCTCATGGAAGCTCTAGAAGAGCATCGGGGTATGCCACGACCTCGTCATTGGCTAAATCAGTCTCCGATGCCGGCAGCCAGAGCTTCTCCTCCATCCTCAACAACCCTAACCCTTCCTCCTCCCTCATCGGCTGGTGGTCCTCCTCCACCGCCGTCCCCGTTCCGGAATTCGTTCCATTGCCGCCCGCGCCGAAGCTCGGATCTGAGCTTACGCGATCGGATTTCCTGCCTTACATCAACGCCGTGTCGGAATCGCACTCTCACTTCGTGGAGATTCTCCGGCAGCACGATAGGGATCACGAGGGGCAGGGTGGTCTTTTTGGTGGGGGCTCGGCGGGGGAGGCGTTGGTGGCGTGCTTGAGGGAGGTTCCGGCGTTGTATTTCAAGGAGGATTTCCAATTGGAGGATGGAGCCACGTTTAGGGCTGCGTGCCCCTTCCGGACGATGTCGGAGAATGTGGCGTTGCAGGAGAGGTTGTCGCAGTATTTGGATGTAGTGGAGCTGCATTTGGTGAGGGAGATTTCAATGCGGTCAAGCTCGTTCTTTGAGGCTCAGGTGCAGTTGGAGGATTTGAATTCGAAGATTCTACAAGGGTGCGAGAGGGTCAGGGAGTTGAAAGGGACGATTAGGCTTTTGGATTCTGACTTGGTTGGCTCCGCTAGGAAGGTGCAGGAGCTAAGCGGTAGGCGAGGGGATATGATCGCGTTGCAGAGTAAGCTGAGACTCATGCTTTCAGTCAATCAGGCAGTCTCCACTCTTCAGTTGGTAAGTTTTCGAATGATGCTGGAAATTGAAGTTTTAGGCATGTTTACTAATTGCTTTTAAAAGGATTGGTCAAAGTTATTGTTCTCTCAGTATCACATGGAATCAAAGTAAGCGGAATTTTTAGATTCCTCCTGCAGTTTGAGATGCAAGTTACAACTTCTAACTAAAATATGAGCAAGAGGGTTTTGTATTTCTTAACTCTCTTCTTTATAACTTGGGTGCTCTAGGTCTTAATTTTAACAACCAACAAGAATTGTGCTATGAATCTTTACCAAGTCTTATCAAGTTGTGATTATTCTACGTTCTAACTCATGCTGTACCATTTACATGGGGTTGTAAAATGTACTTAATCACCCTAAGATACTACGTTCGAAATCATGTATGACAACAAATTCTGGAAGTGTCTAAGTTAACATTATTGGCCTCAACAAACAAAATTAATTTCCCTGCAGTAAGTCTAATAGTGGAGGTTAATTTTCTTACGTGCTGCTTGTAGCTAGCTACTTAAGTAAAGAAGTCCTTGTTGATTTACAATTTTTATCACCTATTATTTGCAGCTTGTTGCATCTGCAGATTGTCTTGGAGCTTTAGATATTATTGATGACCTGCAACATATACTGGTATGTTCACTACAGATGTGATATTTCTGTATTTGTTTCTTCAACATCTTGTTGTGCTTCCTATTTTCTTCACCTGTATTTTGGATATATATATTCCCGTCTGATGACTGGTCTGCGCTTTAATAGGAAGGAGACGAGTTGATCGGTCTGCATTGCTTTCGCCATCTTCGTGAACATGTAACAGCTTCAGTGGAGTCAGTTAACAGGTTTGTTTATTCTTGTTTCGAGATCAAATGCTAACATGAGATTCCTTATTCACAATGATCAAATGCAAGTTTCGACTTCTGATGTCCTTTGCTATTCTTACATGGCAAAATAAATGTGTTGAGGTGGTCTTGTAGGACCTGGCTGACTGGTTGATTCAATCTTAAAGATGCGTCTTTTAACTGATCTTAGCTTGTCTTACCTTCTTCATACATGTTACTGGAGAGTAGAAATAATGGAAGTAACATTCAACTACCCAATTGATTCTAGTTAGTTGGTCATAGCTCAAGAGTTATACTCTATATATATATATATTGCTGGCTATGATATACTACCTCCGTCCACAAAAAATAGACAGAGTTGTAAATGGCACGGGTTTTAATGCGCAATTGGTAAAGTAAGAGAGAGAGAGAAAATGTGGTGGAAGTAGTGTTAGTGGATTGTGAGGTCCATATTTAGAATGATGTGTAGGGTTAGCAATGGTTTAAAACTTTCCATTTTTAGAATTAGTCAAATTTTGGTGGATGGCCCAAAATGGTAAAACTTGTTTATTTTTTGTGGACAGAGGTAGTATAATATTTTAATATGGACTGTGGGCCACATTGGTTTATGTTATACTGTTTAGCCATTATAAATGAAAACACTAAGCAGATTAGATTACTTAAAAAGATTGCTCTCAAGAAATAGCCAAAAAAAGCAATGAGGCAAGATGATATGATTAGCTGTCATGAAGCCATGTGTACTTAAACTTATTATTTTATTTTTGTTATTACTCCTGTAGCACAAATAACAATTGGCTCTATTTACTGAATATAGATTCTCGAGAGTTCGCCCAGCTTGTCAAGAGTCTCACATTCCGCAACTCCACAATTTACTATTACTGATTCACTGTTTATCATAACTTTTCGCATGATCATCTCCAACTCCAACTAGATTCAAACAGACATTTAATTGTTACCCTAGCTCTGTCTAGGAGTGTTTCGCATACTGTCCAACTAGATTAAAAGACCTCCTCCCATCAGAATAAGTAACCATCTAGTAACTGAACCGATTCCCTAAAACTTTATTTTGATACGAAGGACAATAACAAATAAGAAGGAAAAAAAAGGAAGAGCTAAAACTATGTTCAAGTAAATAGATATGTATCCTAGGAGGATGTGGAGATGTCTCTAGAGATGGCTAAGCCCAAAACTAATGAGAAAATCTCGGCTAATTATATGGTTGCAATATCTAGCTAACTTCGAAAACCCTGTTAAGTTCTGTTTGATGTTAAACCACAATGCCAACTCGGGTTTTCAGAAACTTAATGCTATGCAGAACAATGAGCTTTTGGTTTCTATCAAATGGATTTTCTAAAAGGTGCTGACTTTAATGTTTATTTTATCTGGCTTCCATGAAGTCTGTTCATGATTTTGGTGTCCAACTTGTTTGATTATCAGTTCAATATGAAGTAGCTTGATATTTTGACTTATCATATTCATTCTTGTAGCATTCTTTCAGCAGAATTTATCCGTGCATCTATGCGTGGTGCTGATAGTATGGATGTATCAGTAGTGACTACCATAACCTCCACTGGAAAATATGAAGAAGTAAGCTTAATGTTGTATATCTTTTTTATATTTGAAGAACTAGTTCTTTAAGGAATCAATTTTTACTTATGTTCTTTATTCAAGAATTTTCTTTCCTGTTTTTACAAGTCGGTATTTTATGCAAGCAGTCATTCGTAATCTGTTTCTACACAATCTGATGTCTAGTACATCATTTAACAAGGATTTGCATAAGATGGTTTGAGAATTTTGCCAGCAAGGCTTACGGTTATTTCATAGTTGTTGTTTGAGTTGTGCATGCTGCTAAAGTGACATCTTATAGGTCGAGGATTAAGATTTTTGGGCGATATCTCAGTTGAGTTAGAGTATAATAATATCTAAATTTAGTCTCTGCTAATAAGATTAACAGTTAGTAACCAGTGAAAAATTGACCTGATTCCTTCGCCAGGTCTTCCTCATACACAGGACATTATTTTTGTTTAGAACTACAAGCTAACTAGTAAGCTTGTCCTCTAGTCTTGATGGATTATACCTATTAGGAAAATTGAGAAACATTCAGTACTCCCCCTTCCCCCTCTCTCTCTCTCACACACACACACTACTCATATTATGCTCAGAAATATGTTTTTATACTTCATAGTTTTGATTATTTTCTTTGTTTGCTGTGGTTGTTATTGACTCATTTTACAGTTTCTCATAGCGGATCTGACTACTTTTCTATGTAAAAATGCAGGTTAAATTGGAGGAAGAAAGATCTTCACATTTTCAAGATCAACTTCTCCCTCTTGTCATTGGATTACTTAGAACAGTGAGTCGGTGTTTCCTTATGTAGAGGTTCCAGTATCTCTTTGTTTGTAGAAGAAAGAACATTCAATCATCGTTACTATTTTTTTTGGTGGTTGGATATGCTCCCTTAGTGCCCTACTCTGATAACTGCTAAATGTTGAAGATGCAGAGTTATGGAAAAATGATGGTGTATGAATAGTTCAATCTAAAGTTCAGTATCAAGATTGCAGATAATGGAGAGTAACTTTTAATGAATATAGCTGATGATGTATGAATATGACTAGTTGTAATTAGGATCTTAATCTGGATTGATTATCACACTAGCATTATCCATGACCTGGGTTTTATCAAATTGGTGCATATTGCATGAGGACTTGTTTATTTGCTTTTCCGTGTTGAAAACACCTATCTTGGTGCATTTGATTTAAGTTATTTTGTTGACCTGTTTCCGTCACAAAAATTGAGTTGATACTTAATCAAAAGGAAGGTGTTTTGTATGTTTTTCTTCTGTTATTTTGTTTGCTACTTTTCTTGTTTGTGGTTTCAATTTAGTCTCATGGCTGATTCTTCTCTTTTCCAGGGCAAATTACCGGCCGTCTTGCGAATATACAGAGATACACTAGCTTCTGATATAAAGACTTCTGTCAAAGTGACAGTTTTGAATATGCATCTAGAGTCGGATTCCATCTCTGGAGAGGGGATTGGGGATACTGATGGTGGGTTCAATGCATCATTTCAGAATTATAGGTTCAGTGGACTTCATAAATATTTGCTTTCTGCTGAAAGACTTCTTTCCTTTTAGTTGACTATCTGCACACATGATTTGATTTTCACTCTTGCGTTCTGTTAATAATGAAAATTTTTAATGGTCATTTCTTTCTGTCAAAATCTTTCTGACTGTGGAGAAACTTTTTGGGCTGACAAAATCTTCTAATTCTGTAATGTTGACTCAGGTGGGGGTTCATCACTAGGAAGTAAATTGAAAAGTCTGTCACCTGATAGCTTTGTGAAGCTTTTGCAGGAAATTTTCAAGATAGTGCAGGTAATGTATTCTTGACAATTGATACTTGCCTGGAATCTGGAGTCTGCATATACATGCGATCTGGTTTTTTGGCATGGCGTAATTTGATTATTTTCTTTTAGTGAATGCAGACACACTTATTGCGGGCTTCTGAAGTCAAAAGAGCAATTGAATGGATCATGGGCAATCTCAATGGTCACTATGCTGCCGACTCGGTTGCTGCTGCTATTGCACATGGTGCATCATCTCCAGAAACAGCTCAAGAAACTGATGGTCAGGCTATTTCCCTTTCACAACAATCTTCACAAATTACCAGCAGAACAACGTCCGTGCATGGGAGAGGTTATGCAGCAGGAAATCCTAATCTTTCGAGAAGTTTCCGGTGAGATGCTCTTTCTTTTTCTTGTATCCTTAGGGCATTTTTTGAGGGATGTGGAGGGTGCGGTCCTTGTGTACTTCTGAAATTGATTTAGACTGAAAATTAGTACTACTATTTTATTTATTTTCCTTAAAAGGTTTTGTTCCAAAGCTGCAGCAATAATATGTTTCAGTTATTTGTGGAGATCCACATTTAGAACCATATGAACCACCATATACACCAGTTTTTGAAATTCTTTTTCCTTCATTTTGACAGAGCTGATATCTTGAGAGAGAATGCGGAGGCTCTATTTGCTGCTTGCGATGCTGCTCATGGAAGATGGGCGAAAATTGTTGGAATCCGTTCTCAAATTCATCCAAAACTTAAATTGCAAGAATTTCTTGGTGTTTATAATATCAGTCAGGAATTTATAAGTTCAACAGAGAAGGTATGTGCTGCATCTTATAGTTATGTACATTCTATAACAGGGAGTTGTTTAATCATGGTTATGATATTATATCATGCTTACATAAACAGATTGGTGGAAGGCTGGGGTATAGCATTCGTGGAACACTTCAATCACAAGCTAAATCCTTCATTGAGTTCCAGCATGAATCTCGAGTTAGTTTTCATTTTTCCTAGCTACTCTACTTTTTTTGGGAGGGGAGGATAGGGGGATCCCTCAAGCCTTGCTATGAGTTAGACTAACTTGTTTGCTGGTATTATTATTATAGATGTCTAAGATGAGGGCTCTCCTTGACCAAGAAAATTGGTCGGAGATAGATGTACCAGATGAGTTTCAGAGCATTGTCAATTCACTGTGTTCTTCAGAATCTGTGATTTCTGGAGAGAGTGGTGGCGCTTCTGATGATACTGCTGTTACTTCTAGTGAAGTGGTATCAAGCAGTGATGGTCCTTCCGAGTCAGATGCTGGTCCATTGAACACATCCCAGAGCGTTGAGCATCCAGATTCTAATGGCACATACACTGATCCATTAAGGTCAAGTGTGCCAACTGAGAACAGCAGTGCTGATGTCAGTACTTCATCTAATGGAAACAATGCCATCACAAAAGAACGTGGTAAATCTGCCCTGCGGATGCTTTATTTTAAAGGTGTTGCATATCACATGGTGAATTGGTAAGTAGCCATGACTAGTAATACTTTTCAGTTTTATGCAATTTTATCTTCCTTTGTGGAATTATGTAGTAAATGCAAATAGTTTTTGTGATGGTAGATTTATCGGTTCTTGAGTTTGATTATGTGTTAGTGATAAGATTTGTTTATCGTTTTCATTGTTGCTTCAGTGGCTTGTATTTGGTGAAGATGATGTCAGAGTATGTAGATATGAATAGTTTTTTGCCCACATTATCTGCGGAAGTAGTTCACCGTGTTGCTGAGCTCTTGAAATTATTCAATTCAAGGACTGCTCATCTTGTTCTTGGAGCGAATGCCTTACAGGTATTATTTTTTTTAGTGCACTTCTGAAGTTGAATTTCTATTTTACTATTGAAGTTATGACTGTTTGAGACATATATTGATGTTTTGATCACTAGACAGTTAATCTTTTCAATAACTTTTTTTGTTTATAGTGTATTTTATATTAGAACAAAAGGAAAAGGTCCAATTTGACCTTATGTATGCTGGAGTTCCTAACTGTTTCTTTTACGTTGTCCTTGGTGACATAATTTGGCTACAGGTGTCTGGTTTGAGATCAATTACGGCTAGACATCTGGCTATGGCAAGCCAAGTGATAAGTTTCACGTATGCCATCATACCTGGTAGGTGGTTGCAGAGTGCTGTTAAATATTCATTATTAGCATTTGTATTATTAGTTCCGGTGGCGTAAAATATATTAGGACTGCTAGATGCATTTTGGGTGTCAATCTCAAATTTGAGTTTGCGTTTTCTTTTCAGATATTCTGTGTAATTAAATATTATAGAGGTTCTTATTGATTATTTGATGGTTTTCATGAATTCATCAAGAAATTAGGAGAATTCTCTTACTCAAAGTACCAGAGACGTATAAAGTGTTATTGCAGTCAGAGATCGACCGAGTAGCAGCTGTAAGTGATTCATATGCAATACACTGTTCACAGAGACTATTTTTAAATGTTTTCTACTCAGTCTTAAACTTATATTACCGGGGTTGGTTAAATTCCCTGCATAAATATTATGTGAGCCTTATTATAACATGTGTTTGCTTTCATGATAGGATTACAAAAATCACCGTGATGAAATTTATTCAAAGCTGGTTCAGATAATGAGAGAGATTGTTGTTTCATCTACGTAGCTTGCCACAAATTGTTGAGGGTTGGAATAGATCCGAGGGCACTGAGTTACAGCCTAGCCAATTTGCTCAGTCTCTTACCAAGGTAAAGAACTAGTAGCATTTAACTTGATGCATGATAGTGTTGAAAATAAAATTCTGTCCTGCTCTGTCACTGCTACAACAGAATGATGTACAGTGCAAGCAAAACTAGAGAGAGCCAAAAGAAAGAGACCACCTAAAAGAATACGTGATAGATAGGAACTGTGCCTCTCTCTCTCTCAAGCCTGAGTTTGATCCTTCTTTGAGTATTTAATGTTTTGATCATGTCTCTGGTTTGATTGCCATGAAATAAATGAGCACTCAGATTGTTTTCTTTCAGTGTGTGATTTTCGGTCACTCATCCTATTCCTTCTCTTTAATATAGTCTATATGTTTATTCTCTTTAATCCCTATCGCTCCACTTATTTTCACAGGAAGTTGCATATCTTCTACGTACATTAACTAAACACCTGCACGAAGAGGATGTCCAAGCTATTTTTGGGTAATGTTCCATACCAGACTCGACTTTCTTTCATTGTTTGTATGCTACAATGGAATAAGGGTAGCAAAGAAATAATCTTTTTTGATAAGGTTTTTCATGTTGGGACTTGAGACAGACTGAGAATATTCACTTTTTAAAAATAGTTTATTCTGCAATCTGATTTTCCTATTTTTCTTGCTATTGCAGGCAAGTGGTCACTATTCTGCACTCCCAAATTGCTGATGCATTTTCGAAGTTAGAGATAAGCACACCACAAGCAAAACGAAGGTACCGATTTATTTTGGACAATTAGTAATTTCTAAGAATGAGAAGCATTTTTGTTATTGAGATTTATTTTGTTACCTTTGCTTTCATGAATCTCCTTGTCCGTGTTCCTCACACCCAAGTCTTACCATTATGTTCATTCATACCATGTCCCATACATATATATAACCACTCTGGCCAACTCTTTATGCTATTTTTCATTCTAATATTAGTGTTAATAAAAACACTATATGGAAACCAATACTTAGTGAGCGTTTTAGATTCTAGATTCAATAAACTCATGCTCTACAAGATACCGAAGCTACAAGTATGTCATAATTAGATCTAATTAGTTGTTTTATTCTTCTTGTGATGCCAGTCTTCGCTGTGAAATCGAGCATCTCCTTGGATGCATCAGGTCATTACCTTCTGATAATTTGAGTAAATCTACTCCACCAAATTGGGGGCCACTTGATGAATTCCTGGCACAACAAATTGGCTCGGAAGCTGGTGAATAGAGAGTTAGTTGTTGTATTAAGTGGGCGCAAACTGACTACACTCATTGTGTTTCACTATAGAAGCTCGTGGATCAAGTGGTGTCCCTCGATAGAGGTAAGAGATGAAACTATCAATATCAGCATCCTTCATGTCACTAAGTAATCAAGAAACTAGGAAATCAGACGATCGAGGAATGGAATTCTATACTAACGACTAGGACATTAGTAAATAGAAAGATTATGACATTTGCTTGAACAAAAACTCCTAGTGATGAAATCCTACACACCTTTAGATTGGTTGATTTTTCTAATCTTGGAATCAATCTTGAGTATGATTTTCACGTAGTGTAGACTGTGATTATGCAGGGATCAAGCTTGACACAACAATTTTTGAGGATATTATTACGAGTAGTATGCAGTGTTTAAATGGCTCGTGCCAAATGCTTGTTTCTTATATACCAAAATAGCTTCGAATTATAATTTTTTTTGTACAAGGTTTGTGTTTCATTTTTTTCTTTATGAAAGAATAAAAAGCAACTGCTTGTTATGTTTTTCCAACTTGTATGATTATTCGTTGCACATATTCGCCATTGGCACTATGTAAAACCTTTTTTTCCTCTCTCTCTCTCTCTCTCTATTGATTGAATATCGATGGATTTGTATTGAAGTACTCCTTCCGTCCCGTGCACTTTCTATTTTCGTTCCAATTATAAAAAGGTATCCCAATTTAATGCCCTTATACTTAAAGTTATTTACAACTTATATCACCACTAAAATATTAAAATAATATGAGTTTCACTATCAACTAATATTATTTTAATTATATTTCTCATCTCTCTTTTTTTTATATATCAATTTTGTCTTAATTTTTGTGTCATATTATAAGCCCATATTTTATGTGACCGGGGGAGTATATATGTAATGTAGTTCTCCCTATGTTTAAATTAGATGTGTTTACATAAGTAATGGTACGTCTTATTAATACGGTCTTTAACAGTTTTTGACAACGAGATTAAGAAATGAAGTTTTATTCATATTTTATATATTACTAATACTCTATTTATTATTATTATTATTATTATTATTATTATTATTATTATTATTATTATTATTATTATTATTATTATTATTATTATTATTTTAAAAATCTTAGTAATACTACAGGTGAACAGATAAAATCCAAATTTTAAATCCATTTTTTTTAAAAAATGAATCAAGAAACTTTCTGTATTTTATTTATTAAAAGGGACTCTATTTATAAGACAATGCTTACCCATTTTTCTTAGTTGACACGCGTTGCGGTGCCTTATTTCATTCCGAAGGAACGGAACCGCGGCGGCACGCGTTGCAGCCGCTCGTTCCGTCGCCATTCCGTGCCGGTGCCGTGCCGGGTGCCGTTCCCGCGAGACGCGGCACGACACGTTCCGCCACGCGCCGAGGCGACGTGGCGGCCTCCCATTCGACGCGTCGTCACGGTGACGCAATAATTCGATTTTTTTAAAATTCAAATTTAATAAAAAAAAATTGCAACGATATTGTTACCGTTTTTTTCCCGTTATTTATTTATTTATTTATTTAAATTTATTTACTCTATAAATACTCCTATTTCATACTCATTTCACTCACAAACACACATCTATTCCTCTCAAATCCTCTCTATTTCCACCCCAATTTTCATCTCAAATCAACTCTGTTTTTCTTCTCCCAAATTTAATCAAATTAATGGATCCTTTTGAACAAATGCGTCAAATATTGGAACAATCACTTGAAGAAGATCGACGACGGGAGGCGGAAGAAGCCGCGCCGCCCCAACGACGCTCCCGTACGCACATCCATCGTAACCGGGAGGAAGCCGCCGCAAGGTTAGTACACGACTACTTCTGCGATAACCCGGTTTTGGGAGATACGTACTTCCGTCGCCGTTTCCGCATGGGGAAACCGTTATTTCTCCACATCGCGAATACTTTGGCAGCCCGGGAAGAGTTCTTCCAGGAAGGGTTTGATGCGGTCGGCCGTCCCAGCCGTACGACGCTGCAGAAATGTACTGCAGCAATCCGCCAGCTTGCGACTGGACAAACGGCCGACATGTTCGACGAATACCTCCACATCGGAGACAGCACTGGGCGAATGTGTTTGCTCAAATTCTGCAAAGGCGTCCGGGCAGCCTTCACCGACGAATTTCTCCGGAGGCCAAGCACGACCGATTGTCAGTTCCTGCTCGACCTTCACGAAACAGTGCACGGATTCCCCGGGATGCTCGGCAGCGTCGATTGCATGCACTGGCAATGGAAGAATTGCCCGGTGGCGTGGAAGGGGTCCTACACGAGCTGCCACAAAGGCACCCACCCAACCGTTATACTCGAGGCCGTTGCCGACTACCGCCTTTAGATCTGACACGCGTACTTCGGGGTCCCCGGGTCGAACAACGACGTAAACGTGCTCCACCAGTCCGACCTCTTGACCGAAGTTTTGGATGGTAAAGCGCCGGCTATCAACTTCGTCGCCAACAACCGGCTTTATAAAATGGGGTACTATCTCGCCGATGGTATCTACCCGAAGTGGCCTACCTTCGTGAAGACGTGCAGTGGGTCTTCTAACCCAAAGCAGGCTCTTTTTGCGCAGAAGCAGGAGGCTGCTCGCAAGGATGTGGAGAGAGCGTTCGGGGTTCTCCAAGCGCGCTTCAACATCATCAAAGCCCCGGCTCGTACGTGGTTCATGGAGAACATGGTCGACATCATGTATACGTGCATAATCTTGCACAACATGATTGTCCAAGACGAAGGACCCGAGGCGGGAAATTGGTTCGACCCCGAATCCCCCGGAAGCTCAACCGCAAGTAGTCCGCCTCGAAGTGGAGCGCATCCGTCTATACAAGA
Source organism: Salvia splendens (assembly GCF_004379255.2). Taxonomy (NCBI): domain Eukaryota; kingdom Viridiplantae; phylum Streptophyta; class Magnoliopsida; order Lamiales; family Lamiaceae; genus Salvia; species Salvia splendens. Next base: position 6,857,272 of record NC_056052.1, on the reverse strand, counting down.
ACGGTTATCTATTCGTGCAAGGACACGCGACTCTAGCGCCCACACCCAACTCCAACAGGATTTAATTGAGCACATTTGGGCAAACTTTGGCGGATGAAATTATTAAAATTGTGTAATTTTATTTTTTTAGGATTTTAATTGTGTGCTTTTTATTTTTTTTAAGTTTAAGTTGTAACTTTGTTTTAATGTTGTGTGTTTTTTATTAAAGTGTGTTTTTATTAATTGAATTTGGTTGGAAATAAAAATAAAAATGAAATTGAATGAATAGTAATTTAAGGAACGGTTAAGGAACGGAGGGTTGCAGGTTCCGTTCCTTAGTTAAGGAATGGAGTAAAAAAGTACAGTGGGGCCCGCAAATAGTAGTTTAAGGAACGGTATAGGAACAGCGTTATGGATGGCCTAAAAGTGAATTCGGTATATTATCAGTTACACCGAGGGAGTTTGACTAAATTTAAATGTATTAGTATTACTATTCAACATGGTCTGTGAAATTTGCACTATGGCCGGCATAACCGTCAAACTAATCTTAAAACACAATTAATTAAAGATTTCAAATCCAATCCGTGAATAGACATGATACCTATTTTGTTTTTTATATATATAATTTAGGTCGTACTCCTATTTAACAGCTTAATTACAATACTATCACGAGATTCTTGAAATTTGACAAGATCTTACGAGGATCAAGGACCATATAAATAAGTGATACGATCACGAGATTCTTGAAATTTGACAAGATCTTACGAGGATCAAGGACCATATAAATAAGTGATACGATATCTATTTTCATAAATATGATTCCATTGCATGTGTATAGACTTGGCCGGCTATTAAATTAACACTAATCAAACAAATTAAATCACATTTTTTTAATTTTTGGTTCGTGTAGGACAGTTCATAGATTCCAAACAAAGTAAGTAATCTATTAGTTTTCGCTTCATGTATTATTATAATGCAAAAGCAATTTCCTTATTATATTCTTCTTCAATTATTGAGGCACACCACTACAACCCACGAGATAATATTTTATTTTTAATACTAATATTACTAATAATACGTGACTACTACGCATTTTATGACTTGTCTTAAGAATTAAATATTTTAAGACAATATCTGATAGCGATTTGCAATATCTATTGTCGATTGTTATTTGGTAAAATTAAATAAATAATCTATTTTTTTAGGATATGAAATAATGTACATTAATTATGTAATCCGTGTGAAAGAAGTCGCGACTGGAATTTAAGGTGTTCGGACTAGTTGAATTCAATAGCTTCAGGTTGTTAGGACTTTGAAAAAAAAAAAAGAATTTAAGATATAAACCTTTTCCACAAATGAACAAAAAAAATATTTAATTTTGTCAAATTAATTTGTCTGTTTTATATGACTACATGAGAAACTTCGAAAGAGCAAAAGTCTGAAATTATAATATTTCTTGATTCTTAATTGATTGCGTCAATTTTAAATTTATGAGTATATAATGAACAAAAAGGTGACTTAAAGAAATTATTTATTTATAGTTTCTGGCTTTCCATTGCTGACTTAAATAATTATTGATAGTTGAGCAAACACAGTAGGAGAGGTAGTGGGAAAATTGAAGACACCCTTTTCTGACTTAGAGCTCTTTCTATATTTCTCTGTTTCATCGAAGAAAATGAGGGCTCTTCATAATTATATAGATCTATTTTGATCATGTCATTTTATGTAATCCATTTATATTGGTCGTAACTCATAAATGCATATTAATGATATTCAGAGTTTGTATACGTGTGTGTGTGTGTGTGTTTTATTTTGATTTTGATGTTTTTGGGTAAAGGATATCATGGTACAAAGACAAATGAATTCATTAGTTGTAGAGTGAAAATGACTTGTTATATACATACCCATGTATTATTCGTCAAAATAATAATTTAAGTAACATATATTTATATATTCTAATATTAAACCAAAGATCATTTTATTGATTTAAGCGCTCTCTTAATATTAGTAATGTGTACTTATATACTTCCTCCGTCCCTAATAATTCGTCATCATTTGACCTGACACGAGTTTTAAGGAATATAATAGAAAGTGAGTTGAAAAAATTAATCACATATGAGTCCTACTTTTTTATATTAGTTTTATAATAAAATGCGAGTGTGAATGGGTAAGTGGAATGTGAGGTCCATTGCAAAAAAATGTAGTAAAAGTGAAAGATAAAAAAAATTTTAGGGACGAACGAAAATGGAAATAAGTGACAAATTTTCAGGAACGAGGAAGTATCATGAACAAATCACTTCAAATTTACGATAAAATATTAAAATCGAATGAAGGAACATGTTTCACACGTGCAATTTGAGATCAGAAAATAAAAATTAGGTTAAAGCAATTAGTTTTATTAAAGTGGCGTTAGACTGTTAATAGTGCTAGGCATGCAATTTCATTAAAAAATAATTTGAAAACGGTGGGCGAACTCAAACAATTGGACAGTATTGTATACATAAATATAATAGTATAATTAGTTCTTGTGCATTGACTAAATAAAAGTTTTTTCAAACTGTTTTTTTTTTATAAATTGTGGCAATTACTTAATCTCTACTTGTGCATTTCATGGGGCGTGCATAATGGGACATGCTCGATAATATTGATTTTATGAACGCCTTTTGTATTTAAAATTGTAAGTTTAGGGGTAATTATATTATTCAATAGTATACATTTCATATTGTTATATATTGGTAAAAAAAATTTAAAGTTTACATAAACAATACTACAAAATATTTCATAAATATTTCATTTTAATACATTTCATTAATTGTATTTGAACAATATTATCTACATGAGATATAAAATATTTCAATATTGTTTTATACTGGTAAAAATCTTCATGTTTGTACAAAATGTTTCATTGTTATTTCATGTTCCATACAACACATAAGTAAAAAGTTAATAGTGTTCAAATTAAACATACACGACTGCACTTATTAAAATGAAATGTGAATGAAATGTTTTGTATTGTTTATGCAAACTTTTATATCGTTACTAATGAATGATGAAATATTTTGTACGAATGGTATAATTACACCTCAAGATTACAGTAAATTTAACTCAGGTATTAACTTAAAAAACATAATTCATTTACACTTGCAACACCTTATTATGCTTTTAGTTTTATACTTCCTCCGTCTCCAAAGAATATGCACTTTGGGTTCAGTACGAGTTTTAATGCAAATTTGGTAAATTAAGAAAGAGGTAGAGAGAAAAAGTAAATAAAGCATTGTTAGGATTCGCACACACAAGGCTTTCACACACTCAATAAGATCACACACACACTCACTGTTGTATGAGATCACACAATGCAGAAAACACACACACTCACACTTTGAGTATTGAAGATGATAATCTTGGAGAGAAAACTGGAAAACTCTTTATTGATTAAACTCTACTCTAAACTACATACACGGTGAGCTATTTAAAGCTCTACAATCAAGTAGCAACTGCTACTAACTAACTACAAGAAGAATCAAGAAAGCAAGAAGAATAACCGCTACATCTCAGCTAACTAACTGCTGCTCCAACGGCTAGTTCGGCTAGGTTGCTTCTTCCTTCTCGGTTTAAGACCGAACTCCTTCCTCGGCTCAAGACCGAACTCCTTCCTCCTCGGCTCATTCCAGCTCAACGCCGAGCTTCCTTACCGAGCTTCCTTACCGAGCTTCCTTACCGCGCTCCCTTCTAGCTGAGCTTACCGACTTCTGCCTTCTTCTTCTCGGCTAGTTCCAGGCTAGTTCCAGCTCGGTAAGCCGAGCTTACCGAACTCCTTTCTAGCCGAGCTTCTTCCAACTGAAATGAGCACTCCATTATTACAATTCTCCACCTGAGGGCTCATCTCAGTTCTTGCACAAACATTGATCAATTTCTTGCAATGATCAAACTTGTCTCTACCTAGAGACTTTGTTAGCATGTCAGCCGGATTGTGCAAGGTGTTAATCTTAATCACCTTCACTCTCCCCTTTTCAATCTCATCTCTAATGAAATGCAACTTTATGTCTATGTGCTTGCTCCTTTCATGAAAACCCGGATGTTTAGCCAAGCACATAGCTGAGCTGCTGTCACAATGAATCACCATTGTCTTTTGGCCAAAACCAAAGTCAGAAATCACTCCCTGAATCCAAAAACTCTCATGTACAGCTGCAGTGAGAGCTATATACTCTGATTCTGTTGTTGAGAGAGCAACAACACTTTGCAACCCTGACTTCCAGCTGATTACAGTTCCAAACATGGTGAAAAGATAACCTGTTTGGGACTTTCTGTTGTCCAGGTTTGCAGCATAGTCTGCATCACAATAGCCCTGCACAACCTCCTCAGATTCACCTTCCCAGCCATTGAACACAATCCCCCAGTCCTTAGTTGACTTCATGTACCTCAATATCCACTTAAGAGCATTCCAATGCTCCTTCCCCGGGTCTGCCATGTATCTGCTAGTCACTGAGATAGCATGAGCAAGATCTGGTCTTGTACAAATCATAGTGTACATAACACTTCCAACCACACTAGCATAAGGGATAGCCTCCATCTCATCAGCCTCTTGCTTAGTTTTAGGGGCCTGCTCCTTTGAAAGCTTAAAACTCTGAGACAGAGGAGTTGATGCAGCTTTTGCATTTTCCATTTTGAATCTCTGCAAAACTTTCTCAATATAGTCAGTTTGCAGCATCCACAGCTTCTTGCAGCCTCTATCTCTCTGAATATGTATGCCTATGATCTTCCTTGACTCTCCTAGATCCTTCATTTCAAAGCTTGACTTCAGATCTTGTTTAACTTTCTGAATTTCTGTCATAGAAGGCCCTGCAAGTAGCATATCATCCACATAGAGTAATAGGTAGGCAATGAGAGTTCTGCCTGCCTTCTTGATGTAAATACAATCATCATATTCTGACTTGGAGAAGCCAATCTTCTTCATCTGTGCATCAAACTTCTTATTCCACTGTCTAGGACTTTGCTTAAGTCCATAAAGACTTTTCTGTAACAGGCACACCTTGCCTTCTTCTCCAATCTTCACATAGCCCTCTGGCTGTTCCATGAAGATAGTTTCCTCTAGATCTCCATTGAGGAAGGCTGTCTTCACATCAAGCTGTTGTAGCTCCCAGTCAAGCTGATTCACCACAGCCAATAGAATCCTAATCGAAGTGTGCTTCACAACAGGTGCAAACACTTCATTGAAATCGATTCCCTCCTGCTGTGTAAAGCCTCTAGCCACCAGCCTTGCCTTGAACCTGATTCTGTCTTTATCAGTGGTCTCTACCTTCTTTTTAAACAACCACTTGCAACTGATCAGCTTCCTCTCATTTCCATCTGTATTCAGCTTGGATTTGTCCACCAAAATCCATGTTTTGTTCTTGAGTAAAGACTCTATTTCCTCATTCATGGCTTCAATCCATCTTTCTCTATCTTTACTCTGCATAGCTTCTTTATATGTGAGTGGATCTGCACCATCAATACTTTCAGCTGCACACAGAGCATAATACACAACATCAGAGAACTTTGTTGGTGGCCTTGTTTCTCTTCTAACTCTGTCCCTTGCAAGCTGATAGTCTCTGATAGAGTCTGATATAGACTCACCAGCCTGGTTGCCCTGAGTTGGAGCCTCTTCTTTATCTGAATCAGACTCACTCCCTGAGTCAATAACTCCACCTGCTCCTAGGCCAACCCCCACAGGCTCCACCTTGAAGAAATCACCCTCATCTTCACTGGAGTCCAGCTTATCTTTCAGGTATGGCATCTGATCCTCCAAGAACACCACATCCCTACTCACCAAGACCTTCTGCTTACCGGGCTCAATACACCAGAGCCTATACCCCTTAACACCCCTCTGATATCCCAGCAAGATACATTTCAGAGCCCTAGCTTCAAGCTTACTTTGCCTAGCATGAGCATAGGCCACACACCCAAACACCTTGTACTTTGAGTAGTCACTATGAGCTCCATACCACATGTAATCAGGAGTTTCAGATTTCAGGGCAGTAGATGGGCATTTATTGATGAGATAGGCTGCTGTATACACAGCCTCACCCCAGAATCTGCTGCTCAAACCAGACCCAAGAAGTAGGCACCTCACCCTCTCTAGGATTGTCCTATTCATCCTCTCCACAACACCATTTTGCTGAGGATTACCAAGAACAGTCTGGTGCCTCTTCATACCCTTCTCTTTACAAAACAGATCAAACTCAGCAGACAAGAACTCTAGGCCATTGTCTGTCCTTAAGCATTTAACACTTCTACCCTTCTCTAGCTCAACCTCCTTACACCATATCTTGAACTTTGTGAGTGTTTCAGATTTTTCTTTAAGAATATATACCCACAACTTCCTTGTATAGTCATCAATGATAGCTAGATAATACTTTCCTCCACCAATTGAACACACCGGTGAAGGCCCCCAAAGATCACTATGTATGTAGTCTAAAGGGGCTGTAGAAGAGTGAATACCTGTAGGATAGGGTGCCTTCTTAGCCTTTCCAAGTATACACTGCTCACAGGGGTCCATCTTGTTGAAATCTCCAGAGATCAGACCCTTCTTGATGAGTTCTTTCAAGCTTCCTTCAGCTGGGTGGCCCAATCTCTTGTGCCATAGCATTATGGAATCATCTGACACTGCATTGCTTTCTCCATCAACAGCCTTAGCCTTCAGATAATAGAGAATATGCTCTCTGTCAGCCTCCATCATCACTGCATCTCCAGATTTCACAAACAATTTTCCTTGACTCATCAATATGGTGAACCCTTTCTGCTCCAGCATTCCCAATGAGATGAGGTTCCTCTTTACTTCTGGAATATACCTCACCCCAGTTAGGATCTTTATAGAGCCATCTTGTAGGCTTAGCTTTACCTTCCCTATTCCTTTGATCTGACAAATGTGATTATTACCAAGAACAAACGTACCCGATGCTTCTTGAAGATCATGAAACCAGCTTCTATTGGGGCACATATGGAAGCTGCACCCCGAGTCCATTATCCACCTATGACTGACCCCACTATCACTGATATTCATGAGTTGAGCCGGGGGATCAGCACTCTCCACACAATCAGATTGATTGTGTCCCTCAGAGGCCATCTTTCTCTTCCATGCATGACAATCTTTCTTCAAATGTCCAGGTTTCTTGCACCAATAGCAAGCTCTGGTTTCCTTCTGAGCATCAGAACTTGAGGGTTTAGGGCCCTCAAACTTCTTCTTGAAGTTCTGCTTCTTGAACTTCTTCACATTCAAGGCCTCTGCAGCTTGAACATTGGAGCTTGCAGAGCCTCTGTTGGCTGTCTTCTGGAGTTCTTTGGCCATCAAGGCTGAATAGACTTCTGCATAGGTGATAGGTTTATCTCTTCCATAGATAATTGCATCACTTAGCTGGTCATACGAGCTAGGCAAGGCATTCAATGTGAGAATGGCCTTATCCTCATCTGAGATCTTGACATCAACAGATCCCAGGTCATCAATGATCTTGTTGAACTCCTCTAGCTGCTCAATGATGGACCTATCTCCAGAAAAACTATAGGCATACAGCCTCTTCTTGAGATACAGCCGGTTAGCCAAGGATTTGGCCAAGTAAACTTCATCTAACTTGTCCAAGATCTCCACCGCAGTCTTGGCTTCTTGAACTTCCCTCAAGACCTTATCTCCAAGGCACAGAATCACTGCAGAATGTGCCTTGAGCTGCATCTCCTCCATCTTTGCCTGAGCTTTTTCATCAAGCACTGGAGCCTTTCCTTTCTCCTCTGGTTTTGCAAGAACTGCCGCCAAGCCTTGTTGAATTAAAACCGCCTTAATCTTCATCTTCCACAGGCCATAATCATTCTTGCCTGTGAACTTTTCTGCATCAAGCCTTGCTGCCATCTCTGAAACCGTTTGATCCTCTGCAAATCAGCTTCAATATCCCTTCCCACAGACGGCGCCACTTGTTAGGATTCGCACACACAAGGCTTTCACACACTCAATAAGATCACACACACACTCACTGTTGTATGAGATCACACAATGCAGAAAACACACACACTCACACTTTGAGTATTGAAGATGATAATCTTGGAGAGAAAACTGGAAAACTCTTTATTGATTAAACTCTACTCTAAACTACATACACGGTGAGCTATTTAAAGCTCTACAATCAAGTAGCAACTGCTACTAACTAACTACAAGAAGAATCAAGAAAGCAAGAAGAATAACCGCTACATCTCAGCTAACTAACTGCTGCTCCAACGGCTAGTTCGGCTAGGTTGCTTCTTCCTTCTCGGTTTAAGACCGAACTCCTTCCTCGGCTCAAGACCGAACTCCTTCCTCCTCGGCTCATTCCAGCTCAACGCCGAGCTTCCTTACCGAGCTTCCTTACCGAGCTTCCTTACCGCGCTCCCTTCTAGCTGAGCTTACCGACTTCTGCCTTCTTCTTCTCGGCTAGTTCCAGGCTAGTTCCAGCTCGGTAAGCCGAGCTTACCGAACTCCTTTCTAGCCGAGCTTCTTCCAACTGAAATGAGCACTCCATTATTACAGCATTGTTAGTGGAGAATGAGTCACATCTCATTAGATAGTAAAGAGTTTCCAAAATTAGAAATTGCATATTCTTGTGGGTCAGAATAAAAAGGAAAGAATGCATATTCTTGTGGGACGGATGCAGTATATGTTATAGGGGATGTGATCATATGATAACCCATATTTATGGTAATAACCTAATAACTTATCATTTTATGAACGAAATATATATAATTTTTGCTAAAAATGATATTTATACTCAATAAAATGATATTATTTCAACATGTATAAAATGATACTTGTTATCAATAAAATGATTTATGTTTGTATCAAATGTTTATGTTCCATAAAATGATATTATGTCTGTATATAAATTATATTAATATAAATAATATTATGCTTGTATAAAATGATATTTTAGCAAAAATAATATATTTCATCTATAAAATAAAAGGTTATTAGGTTATCACCCGAAATATTAGTTATCATTCTAACTCACCTTATGTTACAGTATGTGATTTAAAGAAACTTGGAAAAAGTAATACTCCCTCCGTCCCACAATAATTATCACTCTTATTGTGGGAACGGATTTTAAGAAATGTAAAGAAAAGTTGGTTGGAAAAGTTAGTGGAATGTGAGATCCACTTTTTTATATTGGTTTTATAATAAAATGTGAATGAAGTGAGTTAGTGGAATGTGAGACCTACTTACCATTTATGGTAAAAATGAAGTGTGACAATTATTGTGGGACGGACCGAAATGGAAAAGAGTGACAGTTATGGTGGGACGGAGGGAATAGTATATTCCATTAAAACTCATTATTTTTGCTAACATTTAGCAAATCCGTTATTGGTCGTTGAGTTGTTTTGAGTCAGGGTAACGGGAAAAGATAAATGTACATAAATTGTACATGTACGCAATATACTTAAATTTTTAAATTTAATTGAATTTACTCAAAAATTAATTATGTTATTTATTGTATTATATATAGCAATAAGAAAGAAATGATATATAAATTTTATGTCAAATTATAACATGATTTCGACCTTGATTTGAATTAATTATGTAAAAAAATAAGTTTTTTCTTAACTATACATTTATTTAAGCTAAAATTCCAAAATCTTATCGAAGTGTTGCAAAATGATTAGTATGAAATTTATTTTAAATCCATTAATGTTTATAAATCGATTTTCAAAGTAACATGTTAAAAAAAGTTCGATTATGTACGGACAATTATGTGCGATTATCACTGCATGTTTCTTAAAATAATAATTAGACCGCAATCCACAATATATATTCATATGACTAGACCATCCATATTTTTTTTAAACTTTTAAGAGTATTTTAGCCGTAATTAATTTGACTTGTCACCACCCCACTTTATTCTCATTCTATTACAAGCACAATTCTAGTCCTTGTCATACAATTCCTTATTGTTCATTGTCTCACATATTGTTCTTTTAATTTCTCTTCTTTCGTAGTTACGTATACTAATATTTTTAATTAATTTCATATATGAACAATCATAATATTGTAAGTGCAAATTAAGTACTTCAAACTACAAATAATAAATAGACTATAATTAAACTAAACATCAAATAAATTGAAAAGGATAGAAGAAATTGAGAATAATGGATTAACTGTAAGGAAAAATGAGAAAAAAATTGAAGAAGAATATAGTGTGGATGAAGTGAGGAGAAGTTGACAAATTACAGGAAGGTATATGTTAAAAAAAACTAATTAAAAACGTGTGTGTGTTAATTTCTTTTACCTTATTATGCATCAACCATATAGAAAATGCAACATGTTTTCTTAAATTCCAGGCGTCTAGATATTCATCTAATGGATCATGTTAGTGGTTAGTTAATTATTAGGTTGGTTTCACAGTAATATACTCTTTTTTATTTTAATTCCAAACGTATTAGGCTCCCCAAACCGTATTTCAATTTAAATAAATCGTAAATTAAAGTTGAAATCTTATAATCTTAGATATATACTCCCGTAAAAGGAAAAGAAGTTGTGGAAATATAAACGACCAGTTTCTTATTGTCTTTTCCTGTTGTTATAGTAAGTTTAATTAGTATTAGTACCATCTCCATCCATGATTTGGAATTGGGAGTTCGGCACTAGTTTTAGAAAATAAGTATGTAGAAAAAAAATAGTGGAACGTCAGTGTAATATTTATTTACTAGTTTTATAGTAGTAGTAATAAAATGTACTATATGAAATGAATTACTATTATGAGATGACCCGAAATGAATCGAAAGTGGATGGACCAAAATGCAAATTGAGATTCCTAATAACGAAGAAGAAGTAGTAGTAGTTTTGTTAGGTGGGGTGGAGTGAATACCATTTATTTACATTTATTTGGTAGAACGCCATAAAATAACAACTATAATTAATAAAATAAAAGAGAACAAATGACGCAGTTAAGAAATAAAATAGCTTCTTCTTCCCCATGTTCCGCACTGCACGCCGATCAAGCACCAAAAGGAAACGCTGACGCTACTTCTACCGGCTCACCAAATTTGACCGCCATTACTAATTATTCAATTAATTATCCCACAATTAATTATTAATCATCTCATTCTCCCTAATCTCCACTCATAAACTCATATATAATCATCCCTTTCCCCTTCACACAAATCCAAACCCATTTCCTCTTCTTTTCCCTTCAATTCTCAAGCTATGGAGCTTTTAACCCTAGCCGCTTCAATTCTCCTCATCGCCCTCACATTTTTCCTCCTCCGCCGCAGCTCCAGCGACGCCACACTGCCACCTGGTAGCTTCGGCTGGCCAATCCTCGGCGAGAGCGTCGAATTCCTCTTCGGCAAGCCGGAGAAATTCGTCGGCGATCGGATGCGAAAATACTCCCCGGATATCTTCAAAACCAAAATCCTCGGCGAGAAAACCGCCGTGATCTGCGGCCCCACCGGCCACAAATTCCTCTTCTCCAACGAGCAGAAATTATTCACCGCATTCCGCCCCCATCCAATGCAGCACCTCTTCCGCTCCTACAAGCCTAAATCCGCCGCCGCCGTGCCGCCGCCGGCTGCGCTGCTGCCTTCCAAAGACAACGACGAGACGAAGGCGATTCGCCAGCCCGGATTCCTGAAGCCGGAAGCCCTAATGCGATATCTGGCGGGAATGGATTTGATCACCCAAAAGCAGCTGCACATTCACTGCCACGGTAAAAAAGTGGTGGAGTTTTACCCGCTGTCAAAAACAATTACTTTAACCATCGCGTGCCAGTTTTTTTTGGGGATAAATAACCCGGAGCGGATCGCGCGGTTTGTTAAGAACTTTGATGACGTCACGGTGGGGATGCATTGCATCATGCTGAATTTGCCTGGGACTATTTTTTACCGCGGTAACAAGGCGGCGGCGGCGCTACGGAAGGAGCTGATCGCGGTGATCAAGGAGAAGAAGGAGGCGATGGCTAAGGGCGGGCCGCTGCACGACATCTTGTCGCATATGATTGTGGCGTCTGACCCGAGCGGGAAGTCCATGCCTGAGCCCGAGATCGCGGATAAGATGATGGGGCTTTTGACCGCCGGGTATAGCACTGTCGCGACAACTATGACTTTCTTGATGAAGTATTTGGGACTGAACCCCGATATTTATGAACGAGTTCGTGCAGGTACAAAGTCTCACTTTTTACTAATAATGTTTCAATCACTTTATTTTTTTTTATTAAAACTTATGACATTTATGACTATTTTTTACTTGTAAAATTATTTGTTATATATGATGAAATTTGAATTGATTTTGAATTATTTAAAATTTCAGAGCAATTGGCGATTGCGGCGGCTAAGAAGGAAGGAGTGCCATTGGATTGGGAAGATATGGCAAAGATGAAATATTCATGGAATGTGATATGTGAGACAATGAGAATGGTTCCTCCATTGCAAGGGACATTTAGAGAAGTGATTGAAGAATTTACTTATGCTGGCTACACTATCCCCAAGGGTTGGAAGGTAATTGATTATTAGGGCTTGTTACTTCGAGTCAAAGAGATTGTATACATTTTATAAGTATATTTTGAGTGAGACAAATAATTGATGAAATGTGTGATTTGTAGGTATATTGGACTGTGAGCACGACAAGCATGAACCCACAATATTTCAAGGACCCAGAGAGGTTCAACCCGTCGAGGTACGACGAGGGAGAGGCGCCTCCTCCATACACCTATGTGCCATTCGGAGGAGGGCTGAGAATGTGCCCGGGAAAAGAGTATGCAAGGATATCAATATTGGCTTTTGTTCACAACGTCGTGAAAAAATACCGATGGGAAGTGGTCGACCCGAACGAGAAGGTCGAGGGAGATATGATGCCGGAGCCCCAAAAAGGGCTGCCGGTGCGTCTTTACCAACATTGATGCAAAGGGACAGGCCGAAAATTGTTTGTTGTACAATCTAAGTCAAATGAAGGAATTGAATCCTCCTTTTAATTTCTTTTATGGATACATGTTATTGAATGTCTAGTTTTAGTATCAGTTTTAATGATGTTCTAAAAATATGAAAGTTTTTGTTGGAATGATACCAAACATTTTTAAGTAGTTAGGTCTATGCCCTCTCCTAAAATGCCACTCCATTATTCGGATTTAGTTGACTTTAATTTTCACTTTTGTATCGGCCCATACACACTTTTTTTCGAAACATAAAAATCTTTTGAAGATAAAACAAATGATGAATTATATATCAATTCATTGTAGTGCTAATTTGTAGGTCCCAACAACGAGATATATAGTATGGGTGATAGTATTTTTTTATTATTATAGTTAACAATGTAAAATTTTGTATCGATCGGATCTCAGTGTTACATAGACCGGAACTTTTTTTTATCTTGAGAGATTAACAATTTAATGGTCATCAATGGAACATTATTTTTTATGTATATTATTGTTTGAATATGTTTACACCCAAATAAAATAAGAATAGGGATCTAATCATATCCTTCAAGTAAACGATGCTAATCTTTAAAATAAGGGATATTGACATCTAATATAATGAAACTTTAAAAAGTCGGATTTTTCTATGAACTTTACTCCGAGTTTGTTTTTTTCCACGAATGAAAAAATTCATGTTATTTTAATAGATTGAAGAACAATTTTGGATGGTGTGCTTCAAGAAAAACTATCTTAAAATATTGTAAAACTTGAAACTCTCAAAATTGATGTCGAGAAATTACGAAAAAAATCCGTATCATAATATTATTTGGGAAATTTTTTCATTCGTGGGAAAAAACAAACTTGGGGTTAAGTTCGTGATATTATTTGTCAATTTTAAAGTTCTTGGAAAAAACCCTACTTTTAAAAAGTTTTATAACATTAGGCCATCCGCAATGGGCGGACGATGGCACGCCCGATGGCGCGCATCGTCCGCGCCATCGATCGTCCGCGCCCATTGCGGATACGGACGATAGGTCGCGGACGATCGTCGCGGCCGATACTAAGGGCGCGGAGGATGGCGCGCCCGATGCCTATCGTCCGCGCCATCGTCCTCCCCATTGTGGCGTACACGGACGATGGCCGCGGACGATAGGCATCGTCCGCGCCATCGTCCTCCCCATTGTGGCGTACACGGACGATAGGTCGCGGACGATGGCACGCGGTTTGGTTTTCTATTTAAAGAGCGTTTGTCATTCATTTGTGCATACCTCTACATATTCTCTCTCACAAATCCAACCAATATGAATCCCGGCGACGACACCAATAGTTCTAGTTCCTCTGATGAGTCCAGTAATAGCATAGATATAGCATTAAATGCAGTCGTTGAAACGGCGATGACGCATTGCTATGCGTTGATGCAGCGCCAGGCGGCAGCGGCAGCGGCCTCTGAGCAAGTCCATAGACCTATTCGACATAGGTCGTATATCCGACGCGACCACGCGGAAGCTCACACACGTCTGGTTGAAGACTACTTTGCCGATCAACCGCGATGGGGCCCGGCTGTTTTTCGGCGCCGATTTAGAATGTCGCGGTACCTGTTTCTCAGCATTGTTCGGACATTGTCTTCACGTGATGAATTCTTCACGTTTCGGGAGGACGGCATCGGCAAACCCGGCCTTACACCATTGCAAAAGTGCACGGTTGCACTCCGTCAGTTGGCCTATGGCACCACGGCGGACCTTTTCGACGAGTACCTCCACTGCGGGGATTCTACAGGCCGCGATTGTCTGAAGCGCTTTTGCCGGGGGATAGTAGAGGCTTATGGCGACACATATTTGCGCAAGCCGACTGCCACTGATTGCCAGGGTCTGATGCAGATGCACGAGACGGCGCACGGGTTTCCTGGGATGCTCGGGAGCATCGACTGTATGCACTGGCAGTGGAAGAATTGTCCGACGGCGTGGAGAGGCCAGTTCACAAGTGGATACAAGGGCAGCCACCCGACGATGGTCCTCGAAGCCGTCGCTGACCATCGGCTATGGATCTGGCATGCTTACTTCGGCGTAGCCGGGTCGAACAACGACATTAACGTCCTCAACTCGTCCACCCTCTTCACCGATCAATGTAATGGCAACGGCCCGGCCATCGAGTTCACTGCCAACAGACGCCAATACCATATGGGGTACTACT